>NC_057804.1:643541463-643870965 GCF_018294505.1 Triticum aestivum | reverse complement strand
AGGGGGGCAGTGAGGTGCTTAAGTTCTTAAAAGGGTCATTTAGGAAAAATAATAGATTTGGAAGCAACGCCAGTCAACCGCTAGAGGGGCGTTGGAGCGAATGTTTGTGAGACTGATGTTTTGAGATGATTCGAAGCAGCACGTGTCATGCGTACAAGGTCTAATTTCAATAGACCATGTCATGTGCACAAGACAAGAGGGTCTGTCTAATCTGATTTTAACCAAAGTCTCATATGATTCACCATTTTCAGGACAATAATATGTTCTGCTGCATTAACAAAACTGCCCGACCCATCGTTCACCAGGTAATGTTATCATCATCATCATAGTGATCACATTCGAACCGCCGCAAACCGAGACTTACATAACATGCTATAGACAAAGTGAATGGACATTTGATCGCCTACTTGGACCCTGCTATCGCAGCCACAAGAGAAGCAGGCATGACCACCTTGAGAGTCCAACCCAGGTACTTGTCTGCCCTTTGAAACCTCTGAGTCCAGGCCCTTCAACAAAAAGAGTGCAGAAACCATAGCATTAGGGTCTCAGTTCAAATCATCTAATACTAATTGTAGCCAAAAGCATCTGACGAATAAATTATGGTCGCATACTTCGCAGACTCCAGCTGTTTTTCTGACTGTTCAAGGAGGAACAGGCTGAACTCATACTTCTTTTTGGCACGTATCTTGGAAATATCCTCATGTTCAACCTACAATTCAGTAATAACACGATATAAGCTCGGGTGTCAACGTGCAGTGTAAATGATGACAAATTGTTGCAAGCAATGTCGTCTTGAATTTGCTCAAGTCCCACGAAATATATCATTGAATAATGTTATCTTGAATCTGCTTATATCACGCAAGTACATCAACAACAGTAGTATGCTAAAACCAATGGAGGATGCAGAAACATTCTCCAAGGTAGTACCTTCTTTCCCTTCAAAAATAACTTTATCAAAATCCAATTATTTATTCTACAAGAATGAAATGCTTGTTATACCTAATACACTTAGTTTAACCTGTATCTGTTTTAATTCTATTCTTTATCCCTTGTGTATGATCCAATGTATTGTATGAATTGGCGCAGTTGTGTTGGAATTTGCAATCATGCAGAAGGCTTCCAAGTCGGTAGAAAAAAAAATGCACTGATCACCACTTGACCGCATCTCACATCTTTATATAATTGCAGCTTTGTCAGTCTATTGACTCTATTCAAGTACCCATTTTTCTGAAAAACTACCAAGATGCTTTTATCATTAACCATACTATGCCAGCTCAAGTAGTATTTGCCTTCCTATGTATTGCTGATTTGGTACTGTTTTGCAACAATGCACAGCAAATGGTATGGTATCTCAGTGGACAGAAGAAGGGGATTAATCAACATTTAACCTTTTCTGACATCTTTAATAGCAGCTTTGTCAGCCTATCCAAGTACCCATTCATCTCACAAACTAACCTAGATGCTTCACTGCTTCAGAAAGGCATTCAAGCGAGTAAGAACCAACATCAACTACAACATGGTCTAACATGACTTGCCACTCAGTTCTAAAGATGCCACTCGTAAAGATATGGATGCATGTTAAAAGGACAATACAAGAGAGAGCACATGCCTGTTTTTCTGTTGGAAATATTCTCCCTCCCTCCCTTGTTTTGAAACACCTACTTTTTGCACTCAAGGATGATATAGTGTACAGCGGGTGTACTGTTCATCGGTAGCCTTTAGCTCCTTTTTGCAAGGACAAAAAAAATGATGTGTGACGATTCTTACGTAATCTGGTGTTCACTGATAATCTGTGCTACCTGAGGGTAATTTTCAATGCGTTATGTTCTTCTGTTTATTCAAGTTTACAGATTTATGACTTGTAGATATCATGTGTTGCATAGTAATTCATCATCGAATCTATTAATTAGAATTTCCAACAGCATTAACTATTGACTGCAGTCATTCAAGGAGCACACCATATATCAATCAAAATCTTATATTAAATCATTTTCTCAAGGAGTATATTATCCTAACCTGCAGGATAAATAAATCTGACCCAATCCCGATCTGCATCATTTATAAAGCGAACGTGTTTTCTTTATTATGCTTCTGTTTTCGTATGTTTCAGAAAAGTTTCCACATATTTTACGCGGCAGGCGAGGAGCGCCGCGAAAATCAAGAGACCTCGATCCGGATTGACTGGAGGAGCATATCGACACATACGCGATGCGAATTCTCCGAGCGGGCACAGGGAGCGGGGAACGAACCTGACGGGAGAAGGGCCGAGAGCGCGCCGCCTGCGCCCCGCGGGATACCGACGGCGGCCGGAGAGCGGCGGCGGCCGGGGTCCCCATCCTGGTCACAAGGTTACGCAGTGCCATTGCCATGAGGTGGGATGCGGCGATCGATCGATGGATCGGGGGCTAGGGTTTGGTCTCTTCTCTGTCCGAGCCTCGTTCCGCTCCTTCTCTTTTCCTGGATTTGCGAATATTTTTTTGAATCAAATCATTTTTTAAATTCCATAACATTTTTATATTCCTGGTCATTTTCTTTAATTTTAAGTTTTCTTATAACCCTTCTTCTTGAAAGTAAGAATAAAAACACGCAACAAACATAATGCATGATGCAAGCGAGCGGCAGCAGCTAACAGGCATGGCCATGCCTAACAACTTTGGCGTTAGGACGAGACGAGCTTTTCACCTATATCCACCGCTTGTAGCATCTCTATAACTGCACCTTGAAAAGCTTTAACTGCTCAAAAGTTTCCTTCTGAGAAGTTAAATCAGACCTAGCCGAACCCTTGTCATGCTTAACTCATGCGGTCTAAGAGCATCTCCGGCCGCGCTCCCAGAACAGCCTTCCCAGACGATTTTTTTGCATCGGCGCCGAAAAACGGCCCAGTCGTATCCCAGGAGCCCATTTTTCGCCGGCTTGGGCCGAAATCAACGCTGGGGGCGCCGGGCGAGCGATTTTGGCGCGTAACAGTCGCGGGCCCGCCGAGTCAGCAAGACGGGCGATTCGTCGTCCTCATCGCCTCAGTTCCCGCGGGAATCAATGCCAAGGCTGCCGCGCTACCGCCGCCGGTCAGCCTTGCCATTGATTCCTCACGGGGCGACGCGTCACGGGGCGGCGTGGCGACGCCTCCCCTCCCGCCATGCGTACGCACTGGCGCGGCTATATAAGCCAGCGACCTCCCTCGCCTCTGGCCACACCCGCCCTAGCCGCCGAGCTCTCCCTCTCCCGTGCGCTGCCGCCGAGCCCTCCCTCTCCCTTCCTTTCTCTCACTCCCGACCAACGATGGCTGCTCGTTTCCCCGACGACGCGACGGCGGCCAACGGCTTCGACCGTCGCTCGCTCCACGAACAGGAGTCGTGGCTCCTGTTCGAGGCCAACATCCTGGCGCCGCCGGACATGCGCGCCGGGCCGATGGGGTGGAGGCTCAGCAACGGGAGAGTGCATGTTCCCCCGTTGCCCGACGCCGACGCGTGATCCTCCTACTTCGCCGCCGAGGTCGACCTCGTGCGCGCCTCCCTCACCGACGAGCAGCGCGTCCTCCCCCAGTACGCCGCCGACAACCACGAGGCATGGGCGGCGTACTTCGAGCGCCGTCAGGAGCAGAGGCTGGCGTCCACCAACGGGGCGCCGGTGGTCGGCGGCGTGAAGAACAGTGACGGCCGCCGCGTGTGGTGGGGCGTCCCCTGCCTCACGCTCGAGGGCGTGCTGACGCACCTTGAGGGGGGCAATGAACCGCCACTGGCATACCCTCCGGCGGCCGCCCCGCGCCGACGCGCGGGGCAATGGATGCCCAGGAGGTTCGCCGCTTCCTCCTCTTCCTCCTCGCACTCCTCCTCACGCTCATCTTCCCACTCCTCCGGCACTCCGGCGTTGCTCGGCGTCAAGGCCGAGCCCGTGGCGGGGACGCCGCTCGGCCGGCGCACTCGTAGCATCGGCATCGTCATCAACGAGGGTGGCCGGCGCGCCTCCTCGTCGGCTCCACCATGCTTCGTCAAGTCAAACACGGAGCCGGGGCTCGCGGCAGTGAAAACCGAGCCAGGGCTCCCCGCCGTGAAAACCGAGCCGACGCTCCCCGCCGTGAAGACGGAGCACGGCGACGTGGAGCTCGACGACGAGGCGGTCCTGAAATGGGTGCACAAGGACTACGTCGAGATGCAGATGAAGCGCCAGTGCGCCGCCCTGCAGCGCTTCGAGCAGCGCCGCCGGGGCCGCGACGAAGGAGGCGTCGTCGTCCTCGACGACAGCGACGACGACGACGCACCGCCGCCGGCACCTGTCCGCCATGGCGACGCCGGGCAGGGGTCCAGCAGGGACGACTGTGTCAAGGAGGAGAAGGCCGCCGCCGACAGCGGCGAGGATGGCAGCGACGACGGCAACTACTCCGTGTTTAGTGATTTCTTTTTTAGATAAATTTGCTATGTAAGTCACGAATATGTCTAATATATGTCAAAGTTTGCCGAAATAGGCCGTTTTTTAACCGAACTTCACCGAATCATTTTTTTAAAGAAAATTAGACGCATCTGGGGGCAGCCCTGAGGCTGGCGACTGGATACCAACTCGCCCCAGACCGTTCGTTCGCGCCGACTCGCCTCCAGGCGGCGATTTTACGCGTCCCCTGAGGGGCCAATAGCTAGAGATGCTCTAACTCCTCAAAAATTATAAGTGACTAGTATAACGCCCGTGCATTGCCACGGGCTCTTTAAAATTTATAATCAGTATCTTTCATTTATCATCCCCTCATATTGGGTGATTATGGGGTGCTCTAATTAGAAACACAACAATCAAATATTAGGAAATTTCACCGAACGAACAACAACAAATAATACGATATCTATCAAACAAATAAAATGAGGTCATATTTTTGGTCCGTCATGCACTTCTGTTGAAAAGTGCCTATCCCTTTTAGAATCAACCAACTGTTTGCTCGCACGCAAAAAAATACATCCCTAAAGTGGGGAACCGATCGGTGCCAAAAAGAACTCAAACTCCTATCCAATCTCGACTTCGTGCTCTTCCACTTCCATTGATAAAGATGGGACGTCAAGGGTTTCATCATGATGACCTCGAGCAGCCGCCGACATCCCTCCCCACATCTACCCCTACCCCCTGCTGCCGCTTGCACTGTCCTTACTCCTCGAGGGAGCTAGGGACACAATGTTCTCTAGGATGGGCATGACCAGATCCACGAGGAGGCCACATTCTTCCATGGGAACCCAATCAAGCACACCACCCTCCGCAACCATCCAATCCCGGCCTAACAAAGTCAAGACCCGCCATCGATCCACAAATCAGGCTTGCCGCATCCAGGTTCACTGCAAGTCTGCGACGAGTCTGTAGTCGACATCTTGACTTTGGCTATCCCCACGGAAGAATCATCGGATCCTGCTTACTTTTACCATCACTTCGTCTCTTCCCAAGGCAGCGACACCACCCAGCCAATCACCACCACCGCTTGCGGCTTGCCTACATAAAATCATGAGAAATCCCCACGGCGGTGCTGTAAGATCACCTTGGCGACCTCGACAGTGACCGACTGGTCTAAGATCTAAGCTAGCCGCTCTTTGTAGAAACCAATAGAAGTAGGCATGTGACTCAGATTTGTTCTTTGGTGTGCATGCGTTTCTTGCTGCCCACCATCTCTTGTCTACAACTCGCCTATCTCTGTACCAGCTCTTGGTCTACAACTTGCCTATCTCCATGCTCGAGACGACCAAGCTCGATGCGCAAGCCGCATACGTCTGCTAGAGCTATATCCAGGCCCTATGATTTTTGGATCACTGGCACTATGGGTGCCAGGACCGGAGTCGCCCTCATCCACCAAGTGGATCAAGGAGGCCCACCACCTAGACTCTACATCGCAACATTTTGTGTTTTCCTATAAAAAGTAAAGAACCTTCTTTAATAAACGTAAATATAACCTTTTGGTTTTATAGTCTCAACTTTCCTACACTCCAATACCAGAAGGATTTCTTGGTTTTATTTAATGACCTTCTTGAATGTCATTCACTTAGAAAGGTAGTAATACAATCTGTGATATTAAGACAAATTATTAGTCATATTAAAGTGCAAAAGGCCCTATAGGAGTCAAAGCATGACTTTTATGGTTATACTGTAATTTGCAAGATCTGAGATTTATGCAAGTGTACAATTAGAGAAGAGCCAATTAAATAGATTTTCACATTCAGAATAGTACGATTAGCAGTAGCACTTCAATTTTTTCATGTTTGATCAGCTTGCTAGGTGGTTATCACTAAGCATGTTGGAACGATGAGCATAACCTAACTTAGTTCAGTACCTGTTGCTGCAAATTAGTTCAGTACGTACGAAGCTATTGCTAATTTCAATGCCTGGCTGTTGCAAGTTTCTAATGAAAAAGTACTTCAGGTCAAAGGTCAGGGAATATACACTTTTGTTATCATGGTTGTTTCCTTATAGTGAACAACTTTGATCACCACTTCAGCAGCTACTATCTATAAGAAGACATTAGCTAAGTAGATACAGGCAAAGAAAGCATGTAGGCAAAACCAGAATTAAAAACATCCTTCTCAATGGAGCTCGTGCAGTTCGGAAGACCCTAATCATCGATGAGGGACCCCTCCGATGGTAGCATGGCGTGACAATTGCCGTCAATGACGACACCCAAAGTACCTTGCATAATCCATCGATCCAGTTCGGAACAATCAAGCACATACCTTGCAAAGTGATGTGGATCTGAAGCAGAGGTGGGAAGGTAAAGGCTCAGGTGAGGTGAGGTGGAATGAGACATTGATATAGATGTGCACGCATGAGAATAAGGCGGTGCCCAGGATGGATCTCCATCGGAGGAGGCCGGATCCGCTGGGGAGGAGGTCGCTGTAGTACCTGCCATCTGTGCGATGGATCACGGGGCTGGCAGGCAGGGGGAGGGGATAGGAGGGAGCGGGTGGGCTAGAGCGCAGATCGCGGGTGCCCCCGATGACGGCTGGGAAGGATGGTGGAGGAGGTGGATGAGGATGGCGGCGGCAGCGTCTGCGATTGCGCCTCGTCCGCAGCCGTGCTGGTGGTGGTCGATGCGAGAGCCGGATGGCGTCGGCCAGAATCAGGCAGGGGCGACAAAGATTTAGAGGAGAGAGAGAATGGAGGCGATGAGCGATGGGAGGAAGGGCTACCGGCGATTGGGGTGGCCTCAGATCCGCCCTCTGTGGCCGCCTATTTCATGGGACGAACACCCTGCTCACCGTCGGGCTCGCCTTCGGCGGCTGCCTCGCCGACATTGACGACGTAGAGCCCCTTCCTCCGATCCCATTTGCCAGGGAGGCAGCGCCATCCTTCATCGTAGAGAACGAGTCCACACTGAGATCCCAACCAGATCGTGATTGCGCCTCCCCAAACCGCAGCGACACATCCCACTCCATCAACGACCAACCTATATGAGGCGGAGGGTCAGTGTAGGACGCGAGCGCCGTCACCATGGACGTGGGGGACGCCGTAGGTGGGAAGGAGGCGGCGACGGCGTCTGTGTCAGGAAGATCGCACGACGGTGGCGGCGTTTACTCGAGGGGGTCGAGAGGAGCTGCGTTTGGTGCCGGGTGGGTTCTTTGGTGCGTGCGTGGGGCTGGAGATTGTGATAGGTGATCAGGTGAGGGCGTGCCATACCTGGATCGATAGCCTTACCATACCTGGTGGTAATTTAAATTTATTACCATATTCGATATTTCCCGAGTTATGGCCTTACCATACCTGGATTGATAGCTTTTGGGGTAATTTAAATTTATTACCATATAATTACCATATTCAAAATTTCCTGAGTTATGACCTTACCATACCTGGATTGATTTATTACTATACGTGGATTAATTATGATTTATTACTATATGATTTATTACTATACGTGGATAGCCTTACCATACCTAGTGGTAATTTAAATTTATTACCATATTCGATATTTCCCGAGTTATGGCCTTACCATACCTGGATTGATAGCCTTTGGGGTAATTTAAATTTATTACTATATTCGATATTTCCCGATTTATGGCCTTACCATACCTGGATTGATAGCCTTTAGGGTAATTTAAATTTAATACCATATTCAAAATTTCCTGAGTTATGACCTTACCATACCTGGATTGATTTATTACTATACGTGGATTAATTATGATTTATTACTATATGATTTATTACTATACGTGGATAGCCTTACCATACCTGGTGGTAATTTAAATTTATTACCATATTCGATATTTTCCGAGTTATGGCCTTACCATACCTGGATTGATAGCCTTTGGGGTAATTTAAATTTATTACCATATAATTGCCATATTCAAAATTTTCTGAGTTATGACCTTCCCATACCTGGATTGATTTATTACTATACGTGAATTAATTATGATTGATTACCATAAATACGTTGGGTATTGCCGGTCAGACGAGAAAAGAGAAAAACCGGTGGGAGGGGCTGGTGGGAGGTGGGACGAAGAAAAACCGGTTGAAAATAAACCGGTTGAAAATAAACCGATTGAAAGTGGGGAGACTATTCAACCAATTCGTCCATTAAAAATAGAGATGTGTCGGCTAACCTCGAATTTAAGAACCCGTAGCCACTTCTCTTCTCTCTCCGAGCCTCGTTCCGCTCTTTTCTCTTTCTTGTGTTTTCTCTCCGCTCGCTCGCTCGCATAGGTTGGGGAACATCGTGGGCCTTCCATAAACAGGTTCCCCTTTTTTCTCTTGTTCTTTCTTTTCTTTCGGTTTTCCCGTTTTTTCTGTTTCTCCATTTCTATTTTTCCTGTTCGCTTTTTTTAACTCGTGGGTACTTTCTGAATTCATGAATGTTTTGCAGTCTCACAAACAATTCCTGAATCCACGATCATTTACCGAATTCATGAACATTTCTTGAATACGTGAAGATTTTCCTGAAATTCATGAACATCTTCTAAAATTCATGAATACTTTTTAAAATTCAAAAATAATATATGAATTTGGGCCATTTTTTTGAATTCCATAATCATTTTTTAATTCGTCAACTATTTTCACAATCATTTTTGGATTTGCGACTTTTTTTTGAAATCAAATCATTTTTTTTAAATTCCATAACATTTTTATATTCCTGGTCATTTTCTTTAATTCTAAGTTTTCTTATAACCCTTCTTGAAAGCATGGATAAAAAATACGCAACAAACATAATGCGTGATGCAAGTGAGCGGCAGCAGCTAACGGGCATGGGCCATGCCTAACAACTTTGGTGGGAGAATGAGACGCGCTTTTCACCTATATCCACCGCTTATAGCATCTCTCTAACAGCACCTTGAAAAGCTTTAGCTGCTCAAAAGTTTCCTTTTGAGGAGTTAAATCAGACCTAGCCGAACCCTTGTCACGTTTAACTCATCTGGCCTAACTCCTCCAAAATTATAATTGACGTGTAGGATAACCTCGAATTTAAGCAGCAGTAGCCACTTCTCAAGGAAAAAATTGGCCCTCTCCTCGCGACGGTCTCTCTCCCCTGCTTACCAGACTCGATGCATCTAGGTTCATCGCTGTTGTTGCTCGCATCTAGGCCACGTCGCTACCGCGTTTCATCGGGAATGGACCCGCGTAGCCTGCAGGGCTCCTCGTGGAATGCCTTCCTCCTCTTACCGCTTGCATCTCACCTCTCCGCCGACCGTGGACATATCCTCGTCCGCCCGTCAGACGGCTCATCCGCCGCCCAACAACTCGTCATCTCACCTCTGCCGCTCATCAAGTGTGACGACTTATTGGGGCCTGATGTTGCGCCAGGTTTCCATGACAGACAAACTCCCTAGATGGGTCTTCTACAGGTGTGAAAAGGGCAAAGTAAATGCAATATTTTGTGGGTGTTCTTCGGTTTCAACCATTCTGAGCTCATTGTCGGCTTTATTATGCATAAAGGTTGTAACTTTTGGTACCGAGAAGAATTATACATTGATCTTGTTGGAAAACGTAGTAATTTCAAAAAATTTCCTACGCACACGCAAGATCATGGTGATGCATAGCAACGAGAGGGGAGAGTGTATCCACGTACCCTCGTAGACCGTAAGCGGAAGCGTTATGACAACGCGGTTGATGTAGTCGTACGTTTTCACGATCCGACCTATCCAAGCACCAAACGTACGGCACCTCCGTGTTCAGCACACGTTCAGCTCGATGACGTTCCCCGGGCTCCAATCCAGCAAAGCGTCGGAGATGAGTTCCGTCAGCACGACGGCGTGGTGACGATGATGATGTTCTACCGGCGCAGGGCTTCGCCTAAACTCCGCGACGATATGACCGAGGTGGAATATGGTGGAGGGGGCACCGCACACGGCTAAGGAACAATCCGTAGATCAACTTATGTGTTTTAGGGGTGCCCCCCTCCCCCGTATATAAAGGGGGAGAGGAGGAGGGGGCCGGCCCCCCTCCCAATTCGGATTGGGCTTGGGGGGGCGGGCCCCCTCCTTTGCTCCTTCTCCCTCCTTTCCACTAAGGCCCAATAAGGCCCATATACTTACTGGGGGGTTCCGGTAACCTCCCGGAGCTCCGGTATATTCCCAATCTCATCCGGAACCTTTCCGGTACCCAAATATATCCGTCCAATATATCAATCTTTATGTCTCGACCATTTCGAGACTCCCCGTCATGTCCCCGATCTCATATGGGACTCCGAAATCCTTCGGTACATCAAAACTCATAAACTCATAATATAACTGTCATCGAAACCTTAAGCGTGCGGACCCTATGGGTTCGAGAACTATGTAGACATGACCTAGAACTATTCTCGGTCAATAACCAATAGCGGAACCTGGATGCTCATATTGGCTCCCACATATTCTACGAAGATCTTTATCGGTCAAACCGTATAACAACATACGTTGTTCCCTTTGTCATCGGTATGTTACTTGCCCGAGATTCGATCGTCGGTATCCAATACCTAGTTCAATCTCGTTACTGGCAAGTCTCTTTACTCGTTATGTAATGCGTCATTCCGTAACTAACTCATTAGCTACATTGCTTGCAAGGCTTATAGTGATGTGCATTACCGAGAGGGCCCAGAGATACCTCTCCGACAATCGGAGTGACAAAACCTAATCTCGAAATACGCCAACCCAACATGTACCTTTGGTGACACCTGTAGTACTCCTTTATAATCACCCAGTTACGTTGTGACGTTTGGTAGCACCCAAAGTGTTCCTCCGGTAAACGGGAGTTGCATAATCTCATAGTTACAGGAACATGTATAAGTCATGAAGAAAGCAATAGCAACATACTAAACGATCAAGTGCTAGGCTAACGGAATGGGTCATGTCAATCACATCATTCTCCTAATGATGTGATCCCGTTAATCAAATGACAACACATGTCTATGGTTAGGAAACATAACCATCTTTGATTAATGAGCTAGTCAAGTAGAGGCATACTAGTGACGTTATGTTTGTCTATGTATTCACACATGTATTATGTTTCCGGTTAATACAATTCTAGCATGAATAATAAACATTTATCATGATATAAGGAAATAAATAATAACTTTATTATTGCCTCTAGGGCATATTTCCTTCAGTCCCCCACTTGCATTAGAGTCAATAATCTAGTTCACATCATCATGTGATTTAACACCAATATTCATATCTGTATATGATTAACACCCATAGTTCACATCGTCATGTGACCAACACCCAAAGGGTTTACTAGAGTCAACAATATAGTTCACATTGCTATGTGATTAACACCCAAAGAGTACTAAGGTATGATCATGTTTTGCTTGTGAGAGAAGTTTAGTCAACGGGTCTGTCACATACAGAGCCGTGTGTATTTTGCAAATATTCTATGTCTACAATGCTCTGCATGGAGCTACTCTAGCTAATTGCTCCCACTTTCAATATGTATCGAGATTGCGACTTAGAGTCATCTGGATCAGTGTAAAAGTTTGCACCGATGTAACTTTTATGATGAACTCTTTTATCACCTCCATAATCGAGAAACATCTCCTTAGTCCTCACTAAGGATATATTTTTGACTGCTGTCCAGTGATCTACTATTAGATCAAAATTGTATTCCTTTGCCAAACTCAGAGCTAGGTATACAATAAGTCTGGTTCACAGCATACTTTATAGAACCTATGACTGAGGCATAGGGAATGACCTTTCATTCTCTTTCTATTTTCTGCCATGGTTGGGTCTTGAGTCTTGCTCAATTTCACACCTTGCAACACAGGCAAGAACTCCTTTTTTGACTGTTCCATTTTGAACTACTTCAAAATCTTATCAAGGTATGTATTCATTGAAAAAATCTTATCAAGCATATTGATCTATCTATATAGATCTTGATGCTCAATGTGTAAGCAGCTTCACCGAGGTCTTTCATTGAAAAACTTTTTATTCAAGTATCCTTTTATGCTATCCAGAAATTCTATATCATTTCCAATCAACAATATGTCTTGCACATATAATATCAGAAATGCTACAGAGCTCCCACTCACTTTCTTGTAAATACAGGCCTTTCCAAAAGTCTGTATAAAACCATATGCTTTGATCAACTCATCAAAGCGTATATTCCAACTCCGAGATGCTTGCACCAGTCCATTGATGGATCGTTGGAGCTTGCACATTTTGTTAGTACCTTTAGGATTAACAAAACCTTCTGGTTGCATCATATACGACTCTTCTTTAATAAATCCATTAAAGAATGTAGTTTTGACATCCATTTGCCAGATTTCATAACACGTGGCAATTGTTAACATGATTCAGACAGACTTAAGCTTCGATACGAGTGAGAAAATCTCATCGTATTCAATACCTTGAACTTGTTGAAAACCTTTTGCAACAAGTCGAGCTTAGTAGATAGTAACACTACTATCAGTGTCCGTCTTCCTCTTAAAGATCCATTTATTTAACATGGCTTGCTGATCATCGAGCAAGTCAATCAAAGTCCATACTTTGTTCTCATACATGGATCATATCTCAGATTTTATGGCCTCAAGCCATTTCGTGGAATCTGGGCTCATCATCGCTTCCTCATAGTTCGTAGGTTCATCATGGTCTAGTAACATGACTTCTAGAACGAGATTACCGTACCACTTTGGTGCGGATCTTGTTCTCATACATGGATCATATCTCAGATTTTATGGCCTCAAGCCATTTCGTGGAATCTGGGCTCATCATCGCTTCCTCATAGTTCGTAGGTTCATCATGGTCTAGTAACATGACTTCTAGAACGAGATTACCATACCACTTTGGTGCGGATCTTATTCTGGAAGACCTACGAGGTTCGGTAGTAACTTGATCTGAAGCTTCATGATCATCATCATTAACTTCCTCACTAATCGGTGTAGGCATCACTAGAACTGATTTCTGTGATGAACTACTTTCCAATTTGGGAGAAAGTACAATTACCTTATCAAGTTCTACTTTCCTCCCACTCACTTCTTTCGAGAGAAACTCCTTCTCTAGAAAGGATCCATCTTAGCAACGAATTGTCATGCCCAATATGCGACCCTATCCAAAAGGAACTCGAAGGTCCCACCAAGGATAGACCCGCATATTGAAACGCTTTTGCAAGGTGGATATCATTACATCAACATTACATAATAGATGGGGATACATACATAAGGCATACAATGCCACACGAATACAACATCATCATACATAAGAGCATCATCCAACTACGGATGAATCACAAACAGAAACTCAAAATGACATCCACCCTGCTAGCCCAGGCTGCCGACCTGGAACCTATCCCCTGATCGAAGAAGCAGAAGAGGAACTCAACACAAGCAAGCATCGCTCTCGCGTCATGATCATCGCATAACCTGTACCTGCAACTGTTGTTGTAGTAATCTGTGAGCCACGAGGACTCAGCAATCCCATTACCATGGGTATCAAGACTAGCAAAGCTTAAAGGGAAAGGAAGGGGTAAAGTGGTGAGGCTGCAGCAGCGACTAAGCATGATATGGTGGCTAACATACGCAAATAAGAGCGAGAAGAGAGCAAAGGAATGGTCGTGAAACTAGCAATGATCAAGAAGTGATCCTGAACTCCTACTTACGTCAAACATAACCCAGAAACCGTGTTCACTTCCCGGACTCCGCCGAGAAGAGACCATCACGGCTACACACACGGTTGATGCGTTTTAATTTGGATCTGGTGTCAAGTTATCTACAACGGACATTAACAAATTCCCATCTGCCTATAACCGCAGGCACGGCTTTCGAAAGATTATACCCTGCAGGGGTGTTCCAACTTAGCCCATGACAAGCTCTCGCGATCAACGAAGTAATAGACCTTCTCCCAGGAAGACCCGATCAGACTCGGAATCCCGGTTTACAAGACATTTCGATAATGGTAAAACAAGACCAGCAAAGCCTCCCGCTGTGCCGACAAATCCCGATAGGAGCTGCACATATCTCGTTCTCAGGGCACACCGGATGAGCCAGACGTCGGGTTGGCATAGACCCTGGTTGCCCAGGGGGCGCCGGACATCGCTCGGTTCAGACCAACACTTAGACAAGCACTGGCCCGGGGGGGGGGGGGGCTAAAAATAAAGATGACCCTTGGGTTGGCCGACCCAAGGGAAAGGGTAGGTGGTGGTGAGGCAAATGGTAAAACCAAGGTTGGGCCTTGCTGGAGGAGTTTTATTCAAAGCGAACTGTCAAGGGGGTCCCATAAATCACCCGACCGCGTAAGGAACGCAAAATCCGGGAATATAATACCGGTATGACGGAAACTAGGGCGGCAAGAGTGGAACAAAACACTAGGCAAAATGCCGAGCCTTCCACCCTTTACCAAGTATATAGATGCATTAATAATATAAGAGATATTGTGATATCCCAACCAAAATCCTGTCCACCATGGAGCAATCTTCAACTTCACCTGCAACTAGCAACACTATAAGAGGGCTGAGCAAAGCGGTAACATAGCCAAACAATGGTTTGCATAGGAAAGGTGTCAAAGGTTAGAGGTTCATGGCAATTTGGGATGGCTTGATAAACAGGTGATAGGTAGCGCAGCATAGCGATAGAACGAAACAACTAGCATAGCAATGATAGTAGTGAGATCCAGGGAAATGGTCATCTTGCCTGAAATCCTGCTAGGAAGAAGAATGAGTCCATGAAGAAGACGAACGGATGAAGCCGAACCAAGCGTAGACGAACGAATCCTCACGATCGCAACGAAACAGGAACTATCGAAAAGAAGCACACAACATAGTAAACACACCACATATGAACATGACATGATGCACAACAAGCATGATGCATGAGAGGCTACATGAAGCTACTCATGGTAAGAGATGATGCAAACAAAAACAACATATCAAGACAAGTTTAAATGAGGCCGGGAACAATATATAACACTTCCGGTAAGTCCTCATATGCATATTTAGAAATTGGTCCAGATCTGAATAAACCTTATGTTCAAGTTGTTAAACAGAAAGTTAAGATGCACCAAGATGATCTACACAAGATTCTAGTCAAGTTACATATAAAGTTCATTTAGTTCGGGGCTACGGCCTAGAAGATATGAGCAAAACAAGTTAAACATGGCATTGATGCAAAATGCACCCAAACATCAAGCAAACACATCAAAACAAGGACGCAACATGATAATATGAAACTACATGCAAAATCAAGCAAGTTTCATATAGAGCACACTCAAAACGGAGCAATGGTTCAACACATGCACACTATACAAGTTTAAAGGACAAGCTGTCCAAAACAGCAACTAGGCATATTGCAAGCATCAAAACAACATGCTACAGCACCCCAACATAAAAACAAAAGGCATGGGCATGATGTACAGGTAAAGCATTACAAAACATGAACACTGAGCCATCTCCAGAAATCACTAGAACATGCTCAAACACACATGGTAAGATTGCAAGTTATAACAATTACAGACTTTGCAGAAAATAACATCACGATGCAATGTTCAGAGCTATCAAACAACATGTTACAGGAACTTATAATGGAAAACAAAGGCATGGCATGAATCTACCAAATGCATAGATCAAAAGTCCCTTACTGACCATAAGCCAAAAAGGATCAGAAAATATGATGGCACCCACGTAAACATAGCAAGTTATTATACAGATTCAAACATGGCAGAAACAAAATTATGAAGGCATGTAAATGAGCTTGTGCAACTCACTACAGAGAAATACATGGCATGGCAAGGCAACCAACAGTAAGAAGACATATTTTTGAAGCTAAGCATGGCAATAGCAAGGTCATAGGATGCATGGATTACTAGGAAAACACATGGGAACAAGTGAACTTAATGTAAACAGGCTGACAGCAACATTATGAAGCAACTTTGGAGCAAGATATGAACAAGGTACATCAAGCTATAAATGCAACCAGGGGTATGAATGGATAGAGGATGGCATGTAGATCAAAACATGTTTATAGAACATCTCCAGATTATGCATAGAATGATTAGTAGCAACATGTTTATATAGCATCACGAAATAACAGATTCAGCCTAGCAAAACAGCAACATCATGAACACTACTTAACAAGCTCGATACACTCACGACAAGTCGTTGCATGACAAGATAAGCATAGCATCATCAAGAAGACATGTTTGTGAAACAAACCAAGTCAAGGACAAGTCCATAGCATGCAAGGATCAACTATAGCCAGCTTGGCCAAATTGAATAACATGTAAACAATCTGCCAGGAAACATTTTGAAGCAAAAGTAGAGCACTCAAATGACATGCTAGACTACTACATAATTGCAACCAAGGGCATGAATGGATAGACAATAACCACATGTTCAAAACACCCTTACTGAAGTATCTCAAAATATGCATGGGTCTCTCTGTAGCATCAAGTTTACATGGCATCAAAATAACAGCAGAACAGGGACTAAAATCAGCAACATCACGATGCCTAGTTTGCATGCTTGTGCTAGTCATCACATTGATCACAAAAATTCATGGCATATACCACTGTAAAGAAGACATAGCCTAGATCAAAACACATGAAGACATCAACCTCAAAGGATGCACGCGTCAATCATGGCAAAAATGACAAAAGAGCTCGTTCTGATAACAGACAGCAGAAAACATTATGAAGCACTCTTACAATGATGATTCAGGCATCAAGATGACCTCAAATGAATATGATGCTATGGAATGAAATGATGTACTCGTTGAGGCGAACAATTTGACATATTACACGCACAAAACGGAGCTACAGATGCAGAGATACGGCAGGTCGAACATGGCATGAAAATACTGGAAATCTGGGGACTTAGTGGAAATTAGACCTCCGAAAACTGGACGAGGGGATCCCGGACGGAGTGGCGTTTGGATCTGGGGATGGGTGGATCTCATCCCGATCCTCAGATCCGGCTCCGATGAGAACTCCGGCGAGGGCGGAGCGACTCCGGCGAGCTGGGGCGCGGCGGAGGCGGCGAGACTCCGGCGACGGGAGGCGCGGGCGACCGGTGGCGGGGCGGAGGCGGCCGGGCGGCGTTGGGGAAGGCGAGGCAGGCGCGGGCGAGGGGCCGAGGGGTGGCGGCGCTCTCCGAGCGGCGGCGGAGCCGGCGTCGAAGGGCGGCGGCACGGGAAGTGGTTGGGCGCCGGATCCGCGCGGGCGGAGGGCGGCGGCAGGGCGAGGCGGGCAGCTCGGGCCTCGGGGACAGAGGGGCGGCGAGGCGGCGCGCCGGCGAGGCACCGGAGACGCGGCCGCGGCGGAGCACCGGCGGCGGGAGGCGCGGGCGGTGCATCGAACGGGCGGCGGCAGCGCGGTGCGGGCCGCGGGGGCCCCGCACGGGCCGAGCGGGCCGGCGGCGACGCGCGGTGGCCAGGGCCACGTGGCGGCGGATGTGACGTGGCAGCACGGGATTGGCTGGGCGACGTGGAGGCTGGCGGCGGACTTTGTCCGGCGGCGGGCAGACATGTCCGGGTGCGGCGGGGCGATTGCTAGGGTTTCATCTGCGGATTTTCGGGGGAGGGGGCTATAAATAGATTTCCGGGAGCTAGGAGAGTCCAAATGGAGCACGATTTTCGGCCACGCGATCGTGATCCAACGACCGAGAGCATGGAGGGGAGTTAGATGGGTTTTGGGCCACTTTGGAAGGGGTGTTGGGCTGCAAAGAGAAGGAGGCTTTTACGGTTACCCGGTTAACCGTTGGAGTATCAAACGACCTCCAAATGGCACGAAACTTGACAGGCGGTCTACCAGTGCTATACCAAGGCCACTTGACAAGCCTCGGTTCATTCCGAGAACGTTTAACACCCGCTCACAACGAGAGACAAAAGGGGAACGCCGGAGGGCATAGGAGTGCCGGATTGCAAAACGGACAACGGGGAAAAGGCTCGGATGCATGAGACGAACACGTATGCAAAATGAAATGCACATGATGACATGGCAAAATGCAACACGCAAGCAAATGACATGGCAACAATGGCAAATAACTGGCAGACACCTGGCGCATCGGATCCGGGGCGTTACAACACTCCTCCACTAACAAGAGATCTCGTCCCGAGATCTTAGGACCGAGACGGAAGGGAAAATGGATGAGGTGAAACAAAAACTCGAGAAGAAGCAAAGAATCAAGAGCACTCGATAAGAAGAGAGGAACGACGAGAATGACGAATCTTGCTTTCGGATCTGTGATAGAAGGTGTACCCAATAGTTACCTTTGGGTATTCTATGAAGACACACTTCTCCGATTTGGGTTCGAGCTTATCAGGTGAAAACTTTTTCACATAAGCATCGCAGCCCCAAACTTTAAGAAACGACAACTTTGGTTTCTCGCCAAACCATAGTTCATAAGGCGTCGTCTCAACAGATTTTGATGGTGCCCTATTTAAAGTGAATGCAGCTGTCTCTAATGCATAACCCCAAAACGATAGTGGTAAACCGATAAGAGATATCATAGATCACACCATATCTAGTAAAGTACGATTACGACGTTCGAACATACCATTACATTGTGGTGTTCCAGATGGCGTGAGTTGCGAAACTATTTCACATTGTTTCAAATGAAGACCAAACTCATAACTCAAATATTCGTCTCCACGATCAGATCATAGAAACTTTATTTTTCTTGTTACGATGATTTTTCCACTTCACTCTAAAATTCTTTGAACATTTCAACTATTTCAGACTTATGTTTCATCAAGTAGATATACCCATATCTGCTCAAACCATCTGTGAAGGTTAGAAAATAACGATACTTGCCACGAGCCTTAACACTCATCAGATCGCATACATCGGTATGTATTATTTCCAATAAGTCAGTAGCTCGTTCCATTGTTCCGGAGAACGGAGTTTTAGTCATCTTGCCCAAAAGGCACGGTTCGCAAGCATCAAATGATTCATAACCAAGTGATTCCGAAAATCCATCTTTATGGAGTTTCTTCATGCGCTTTACACCGATATGACCCAAACGGCAGTGCCACAAATAAGGTGCACTATCATTATTAACTTTGCATCTTTTGGCATCAATATTATGAATATGTGTATCACTACGATCGAGATCCAACAAACTATTTTCATCGGGTGTATGACCATCGAAGGTTTTATTCATGTAAACAGAACAACAATTATTCTTTGACTTTAAATGAATAACCGTATCGCAATAAACATGATCAAATCATATTCATGTTCAACGCAAATGCCAAATAACATTTATTTAGGTTTAACACTAATCCTGAAAGTATAGGGAGTGTGCGATGATGATCATATCAATCTTGGAACTACTTCCAACACTCATCGTCACTTCACCCTCAACTAGTCTCTGTTTATTCTGTAACTCCTGTTTCGAGTCACTAATTTTTAGCAACCGAACAAGTATCAAATACTCAGGGGCTACTATAAACACTAGTAAGGTATACATCAATAATCTGTATATCAAATATACCCTTGTTCAGTTTGCCATCCTTCTTATCCACCAAATATTCAGGGTATTTCCGTTTCCAGTGACCATTTCCTTTGCAGTGTCAGCACTCAGTTTCAGGCTTTGGTTCAGCTTTGGGCTTCTTCGTGGGAGTGACAACTTGCTTGTCATTCTAGTTGAAGTTCCCTTTCTTTCCCTTTGCCCTTTACTTGAAATTAGTGATCTTGTCAACCATCAACACTTGATGCTCTTTCTTGATTTCTACCTTTGTCGATTTCAACATCACGAAGAGCTTGGGAATCGTTTTCGTCATACCTTGCATACTATAGTTCATCACAAAGTTCTACTAACTTGGTGATGGTGAATAGAGAATTCTATTAATCACTATCTTATCTGGAAGATTAACTCCCACTTGATTCAAGTGATTATAGTACCCAGACAATCTGAGCACATGCTCACTAGTTGAGCGATTCTCCTCCATCTTTTAGCCATAGAACTTGTTGGAGACTTCATATCTCTCAACTCGGGTATTTGCTTGAAATATTAACTTCAACTCCTGGAGCATCTCATATGGTCCATGACGTTCAAAACATCTTTGAAGTCCCGATTCTAAGCCGTTAAGCATGGTGCACTAAACTATCAAGTAGTCATCATATTGAGCTAGCCAAACGTTCATAACGTCTGCATCTGCTCCTGCAATAGGTTTGTCACCTAGTGGTGCATTAAGAACATAATTCTTCTGTGCAGCAATGAGGATAAACCTCAGATCACGGACCAAGTCCGCATCATTGCTACTAACATCTTTCAACACAACTTTCTCTAGGAACATATCAAAATAAACATATGAAAGCAACAACGCGAGCTATTGATCTACAACATAATTTGCAAAATACTACCAGGACTAAGTTCATGATAAATTTAAGTTCAATTAATCATATTACTTAAGAACTCCCACTTAGATAGACATCCCTCTAATCCTCTAAGTGATTACGTGATCCATATCAACTACACCATGTCCGATCGTCACGTGAGATGGAGTAGTTTCAATAGTGAACATCAATATGTTGATCATATCTACTATATCATTCACGCTCGACCTTTCGGTCTCCGTGTTCCGAGGCCATATCTGTTATATGCTAGGCTCGTCAAGTTTAACCTGAGTATTCCGCGTGTGCAACTGTTTTGCACCCGTTGTATTTGAACATAGAGCCTATCACACCCGATCATCACGTGGTGTCTCAGCACGAAGAACTTTCGCAATGGTGCATACTCAGGGAGAACACTTCTTGATAATTAGTGAGAGATCATCTTTAAAATGCTACCGTCAATCAAAGCAAGATAAGATGCATAAAGGATAAACATCACATGCAATCAATATAAGTGATATGATATGGCCATCATCATCTTGTGCTTGTGATCTCCATCTTTGAAGCACCGTCGTGATCACCATCGTCACCGGCGCGACACCTTGATCTCCATCGTAGCATCGTTGTCGTTACGCCATCTATTGCTTCTACGACTATCGCTACCGCTTAGTGATAAAGTAAAGCAATTACAGGGCGTTTGCATTTCATACAATAAAGCGACAACCATATGGCTCCTGCCAGTTGCCGATAACTTCGGTTACAAAATATGATCATCTCATACAATAAAATATAGGACCACGTCTTGACCATATCACATCACAACATGCCCTGCAAAAGCAAGTTAGACGTCCTCTACTTTGTTGTTGCAAATTTTACGTGGCTGCTACGGGCTTTAGCAAGAACCGTTCTTACCTATGCATCAAAACCACAACGATAGTTCGTCAAGTTAATGCTGTTTTAACCTTCGCAAGGACCGGGCGTAGCCACACTCGATTCAGCTAAAGTGAGAGAGACAGACACCCACCAGTCACCTTTAAGCACGAGTGCTCGTAACGGTGAAACCAGTCTCGCGTAAGCGTACGCGTAATGTCGGTCCGGGCTGCTTCAGCTCACAATACCGCTGAGCCAAACTATGACATGCTGGTAAGCAGTATGACTTGTATCGCCGATAACTCACTTGTGTTCAACTCGTGCATATGACATCTACGCATAAAACCTGGCTCTGATGCCACTGTTGGGGAACGTAGTAATTTCAAAAAATTTCCTACGCACACGCAAGATCATGGTGATGCATAGCAACGAGAGGGGTGAGTGTGTCCACGTACCCTCGTAGACCGTAAGCGGAAGCGTTATGACAACACAGTTGATGTAGTCGTACGTCTTCATGATCCGACCGATCCAAGCACCGAACGTACGGCACCTCCGTGTTCAGCAGACGTTCAGCTCGATGACGTTCCCCGGGCTCCAATCCAGCAAAGCGTCGAGGATGAGTTCCGTCAGCACGATGGCATGGTGATGATGATGATGTTATACCGGCGCACGGCTTCGCCTAAACTCCGCGACGATATGATCGAGGTGGAATATGGTGGAGGGGGGCACCGCACACGGCTAAGGAACAATCCGTAGATCAACTTGTGTGTTCTAGGGGTGCCCCTCCCCCGTATATAAAGGGGGATAGGAGGAGGGGGCCGGCCAAGGGGAGAGGCGCGCCCTAGGGGGGGGCAATCCTACTCCAAGTAGGTTTGCCCCCCCTTTCCTATTAGGAGTAGGAGAGGGAAGGAAGAGAGGGGAGGGAAGAAGGAAAGGGGGGGCCGCCCCCCTCCCAATTCGGATTGGGCTTGGGGGGAGCGCCCCCTCCTTTGCTCCTTCTCCCTCCTTTCCACTAAGGCCCAATAAGGCCCATATACTTACCGGGGGGTTCCGGTAACCTCCCGGAGCTCCGGTATATTCCCAATCTCATCTGGAACCTTTCCGGTATCCAAATATATCCGTCCAATATATCAATCTTTATGTCTCGACCATTTCGAGACTCCTCGTCATGTCCCCGATCTCATATGGGACTCCGAACTCCTTCGGTACATCAAAACTCATAAACTCATAATATAACTGCCATCGAAACCTTAAGCGTGCGGACCCTACGGGTTTGAGAACTGTGTAGACATGACCTAGAACTATTCTCGGTCAATAACCAATAGCGGAACCTTGATGCTCATATTGGCTCCCACATATTCTACGAAGATCTTTATCGGTCAAACCGCATAACAACATACGTTGTTCCCTTTGTCATCGGTATGTTACTTGCCCGAGATTCGATCGTCGGTATCCAATACCTAGTTCAATCTCGTTACTGGCAAGTCTCTTTACTCGTTACGTAATGCGTCATTCCGTAACTAACTCATTAGCTACATTGCTTGCAAGGCTTATAGTGATGTGCATTACCGAGAGGGCCCAGAGATACCTCTCCGACAATCGGAGTGACAAAACCTAATCTCGAAATACACCAACCCAACATGTACCTTTGGTGACACCTGTAGTACTCCTTTATAATCACCCAGTTACATTGTGACGTTTGGTAGCACCCAAAGTGTTCCTCCGGTAAACGGGAGTTGCATAATCTCATAGTTACAGGAACATGTATAAGTCATGAAGAAAGCAATAGCAACATACTAAAAGATCAAGTTCTAGGCTAACGGAATGGGTCATGTCAATCACATCCTTCTCCTAATGATGTGATCTCGTTAATCAAATGACAACACATGTCTATGGTTAGGAAACATAACCATCTTTGATTAATGAGCTAGTCAAGTAGAGGCATACTAGTGATGTTATGTTTGTCTATGTATTCACACATGTATTATGTTTCCGGTTAATACAATTCTAGCATGAATAATAAACATTTATCATGATATAAGGAAATAAATAATAACTTTATTATTGCCTCTAGGGCATATTTCCTTCAGATCTATTGATCAACTGAGGGTTATTCGGTGTTGGCGCACTTCTTGCTAGAGATGAGACTATGGAGGACGCAATGTCCAGGTTTCTTCACGCAGTGGTTGAGAAGAAGCCTGTGTGCGGGCTAGAGAAGTCAGGAGAGAAGGGAAAGAGTGTTGACAATGAACATATGGAGATGGAAAAATTATTGGTCGGCCTTATAGGAGCAGTCGAAGAAGTTATGTTTTCATTGAAGTGTGTAATATTTCTTGTCGCCTTGTCTGGATCGATTCTTCTAATGAGAAACTTGTGAACTATAGGTCCAAAAATGTTGTTTAATGAAGTAGTTTAGTAGTGAAGTTTTAACTTGATGGCCTAAACGTAAATGAATATGTGTTAGAAAGATTTGGGGAGTTATGTTTTAGGGGTTTGATTAGGAACCACTTTTTTAGCTCCTCATATTTCAGAAGTTAAGGTTTGAGTAGGCTTTTTGAGGGGCTAAATTCTAAGGAATCACCTAGAGTTGCCCTTAGGTCATGGAATAGGAGGTCCCACAAAGACCTACAACTAGACATGTATCTCCCTTTGAGCTCATGGCCATGAAGGATGTTACTATCGTTGTGATGGTGGGATGTGTGAAGGAAATATGCCCTAGAGGCAATAATAAAGTCATCATTTTCTATTTCCTTATTTCATGATAAATGTTTATTATTCATGCTAGAATTGTATTAACCGGAAACTTGATACATGTGTGGATACATAGACAAAATACCGTGTCCCTAGTAAGCGTCTACTAGACTAGCTCGTTGATCAAAGATGGTTAAGTTTAGACATGTGTTGTCATTTGATAAACGGGATCACATCATTGGAGAATGATGTGATGGACGAGACCCATTCCTTAGCTTAGCATTATGATCGTTTAGTTTTATTGCTATTGCTTTCTTCATGTCAAATACATATTCCTCCGACTATGAGATTATGCAACTCCCGGATACCGGAGAAATGCCTTGTGTGCTATCAAAGATCACAATGTAACTGGGTGATTATAAAGATGCTCTACAGGTATCTCCGAAGGTGTTTGTTGGGTTGGCATGGATCGAGATTAGGGTTTGTCACTTCGAGTATTGGAGAGGTGTCTTTGGGTCCTCTCGGTAATACACATCATAAGAAGCCTTGCAAGCAAAGTGACTAATGAGTTAGTTGCAGGATGATGTACTACGGAACGAGTAAAGAGACTTGCCGGTAACGAGATTGAACTAGGTACAAAGATACCGACGATCGAATCTCGGGCAAGTAACATACCAATGACAAAGGTAATAACGTATGTTGTCATAACGGTTCGAACGATAAAGATCTTCATAGAGTATGTGGGAGCCAATATGAGCATCCAGGTTCCGCTATGGGTTATTAACCGGAGAGGTGTCTCGGTCATGTCTACATAGTTCTCGAACCTGTAGGGTCCGCACGCTTAACGTCCGATGGCGATATTGTATTATATGAGTTATGTGATTTGGTGACCGAATGTTGTTCGGAGTCCTGGATGAGATCACAGACATGGCGAGGAGTCTCGAAATGGTCGAGAGGTAAAGATTGATATATATGATGATAGTATTCGGACACCGGAAGTGTTCGGGAGTGTACCGGGTACATATCGGAGTACCGGAGGGGTTACCGGAACCCTCGGGGGAAAGATATGGGCCATAAGAGGGGAGCACACCAGCTCACAAGGGGTGGCGCACCTCCCCCCCCATGGAAGGAGGCCTAGTGGGGGAAGGGAAAGAGGGGGTTCGCCCCTCCTTTCCTTCTCTCCTTCCTCTTCCCTTTTCCCCCTCCGGCAAATATGGAATTGTCGGCAATGCAGCTTCAACCCCTCTCCAACTCCGGCAAGACCAGGAATTGTCGGCAATGCAGAGTTCCTCCAAGATGCGCTGACTAGACGCGCCGATGCATGTACAGGTGAGCGCGCCGAGGCTCACTCCTGGTCCCGAGCGCCACCAACACCAGCACCCACCGGGGCACCACCGGTCCAGATCCTGACCGAGCACCCCCTCCATCTCCTACGACACTGACGTCAAGTTCCATGTCCGCTTCAGCAGAGGACACCCCGCACGCCCAGCCACCACAGCGGCTCCCGGTCGTCGCTCCTGACTGAGATCCACTACGCCGCCGCCACCCTGGCCCGGTCGCGACGCATCCACCTCCTCCCATGCCAGCACCACCAGGAAGACCGCCGCACTCCCGCGCCTCCACTGCTCCACCTCACCATGCGCACACCGTCGCGCGTCGCCACCCCGAAACAAACCACTCGTGCCTTCCATTTGACGTCGCTCCAGTGCGAGGGAGGCCTGTCGGGCCGCGCCACTCTCTCCCGCCGCCGCCACCACCGGCACTAGTGGCGGCCAGAGAATCAGAGGGAGGAGGGCTTGCTGGGCTAGGGTTTGCTCCTTCAGAGCCGCCCGCACAAGTAGCCCGGGAGGGAGAGGGGAAAGTTTTTCCTAGTCATCAAAAACAGTTGTGAACTCCGGTTAATGGAGCAAGCCTCACATACATGCTTGGTGTATTGGAGCATTTCGTGTGGATCATGTGGTCTTGTTATGCTAAGGTACACACAAAGCCATCAGGGACAAGTTCTGCAAAAAATGGTCTGCGTATACATAAGTACCAGCAAAAAGAGAAAAAGAGAAAAATTCCGCAGAAAGTATCCACCAGGACCGAAAAAGCAACGCCAGAGACCGAGCTCACATAGCTCTTTATTTTTTTCAGCGAAAATACTATTTCCACATATTGAAAAAATCTGAAAAAAAATATACATATATGTGTATTTGTGTTAGACGCGTATAAAATTTCATGAACATATATGTTCTCATGTAGTGTATACAAAAAAGATAAATACACAGATTAAAATAGGCATTATCTTTGTTGTTTTTAGGCCAGATATTTCTCTTTTTTGTGTAGCATGCAAATAATTGAATTACATGCTTTTTACCTACTTGACGAACATGCATATGTATTTGTATAAAAAATTGATATTTTTTGAAACTTTTAAGTATATTTTGATATATATATATATTTTGGCAAAACGGGCTCAATGGAGCCCGGCGTTGCACCTCTGCAACGCCGCACTCCCATCAGGACCGAGTTTCCAAGGACGATTTTTTTCTGGTGGATCTTGTTTGCGGGAAGTGCTCGGGGTGTGTACGACAAGGGGCGAAGGACATGTGCATAAGCCTTGGAGCAGCCTGGAGTGCGTGTGTAGGGATCATGTTCTACAAGACGTCGAGCAATACATGATGATGTGCTGGGCCAATACGGTGTAAGATGAAGTGGACAAGTTTGACTGAGTCAAACATATAAGGCGTGTGGCCTGGACAATCTGGCGGATCCACGGGGATGTCAATCAGAAATAGAAGATGGCGGATTTCAGAAACGATGGCATATGAGCGTGATGTTGATAGTGACCGACTTATGGACGCGGAAGCATGTGGTGCAGGTCTGCGGACTTGTGCGCTTTGACATGGCGATGGCACGTGTTCAATTCAAGAATGTGTACACACCGGAGCTCAAAGCCAACGGCCGTGAGGGTGGACCGATCATCTATCATGAAGTCATGTTGAAGGTAGAGCTAGAGTATGATGGAAGACTTCACCCAATGACGGAGATGCTACAACGTAAGTTGGCGGAAAGTCAAAGACTATTTCATCAGGAAACGAGAGTAATATGTCGGGCTGGGATCTAGTGATTCGAGGGATACATGAAACTCGGCATCAGTCGGCGAAGATTGGTGGTTCTCTGCAATAGGGGTTGAGGTGGTGTTGGTTCACGACCCATGATATTCGACCAGGACAACAGTGCTTCGGCGCGGTAATAACAACGAGGTATGCGATAAGCACGGGAACACGACGACAAATCAAGACACTGACAGTCATATATATGGTCAGACTAAGCGTGGAGAAGATGCTGAAGTAGTTTTGGCGAGTACCAGGTTCAAGTTGGTGACTGCATCTATCAAGGTGGGCGGATTTGAAGATGGACGAAAGTTAACCATGAATAATCTGCGAAAGTGATGAAAAGTCTGAAAAAAGTGTCAAAAGCTTAGATAATACATGGCCGTATATTATGTGATGTTTAACGCACATGGCAAAGTGTGGGTGACAAATGCAAAAGCAGGCAGCTGTAAGGCATGTAAAAGACTAGACAAATGTAAATTTGACTAGATATGACTAAAGAGCAACAAAAAATTCCTTCAAGTTTAAATATGCAGTCAACAATAGTGAGAATGGTGAGTTCATAAATTCTTCTGTGTGACATCCAATATGCGAGTTGTTCACTCTCACACAGGTCTGGGAAGATGCTACCAAGGTGACAAGCATCAGTGTTGTAGGATATGGTTACTTTATGGGCGACGTTTGATGGCGTTGGACGGATACTCCAAGAGATTAGGAACACAAACAAGAGTTGAAGAACTTAATTTGTGTGGGAATTTTGACTATCATGGAGAAAAAGAAGAGAGTACAGTTGTAGGCGGAGTCATGTGATGTGAAGAGAGTAGTAGGAGAGCTTATGATTAATTCTTCAATTCCAAGGTACACGGAGGTTCGCGCATGATGTTTTCAAGATAGTGGTCATATTCGCTAAGGTGGAGTGTTAAAAATATGTGTCGAATATTGCATATACATATGCTACCGTTGAACTTGTAATTAATGAAGGGTAAGGTGCCTGAGTCGGACACATGGAACCCGGGCTGACTAGACCTGAATTGTAGGTTAAGACAGAGATCACGAGCGTGATGGTTCGAGCGCCGATGGAAAGGATGGCCGGACCGGCCATGGCGCCATGGTCGGAGAGCTGTCTAGTAGCCTTCAAGGGCTTTATCGTTAATCTGTATCTAGAAAAGTGACATTTTAACTTCGAACTAACCATGCGGTTCAATTTGCAACCCTAAACTCTAAAACCGGCTGAAATACACCCCCAACTAACCTTGAGGTTCACAACTCAACCCTGGTCTTGGTTTTGGACCGGTCAACCGGTTTTGACCGCAGTCAATGCTAACTGGGCACTCCAACTCAGCATGCAAAACTAAAAAAAAACAAGCCCACTCTCTCTCTCATTCTTGATCGGATGCCAAGCACAGAAATCTGCAGCCGCCGCCCCCTGTCACCGCCGCCGCATGTCCAGATCCCGCGCGCCGCACGGCCTGGGGCGCCGGTTGCCTGCGAGCACCGCCCGTCCTCCGCCTCCTTATTCTCCTCCCCTCCTCCACCCGTTCGGCTGCGCACCTCCCCGCTCTCTCCCTCATATGAACCGACGCCGCTGCCGCCGAAAGTTGCTTCCTCCGTCGGCGCAACTCGCAATGTCGCTCGCCTCCAGCTTCTCACGCACCGTCGTGCCTCCTCTTTTCCTCTAGCCTCCCTGTATCCTGAGCCGCTGCCTTGCGCCACTGCTCGCCACTGCTCGATGTTGCCGTCAGCCAGCACGCCTCCGGTTGTATTGATAACTTTTGGCAATGCAACTCGATGTATTGATCGGTGCATAAAGCACGTATATATGGGTGTACAACGTGGGCCTCGACCTCTACTATATAAGGACTAGGAGATGGGCCAAGATATACAATATACATACAAAACCATATGGTCAACATAAAACAAATAAGTTGCAAAAGAAAAAAAAAGTCATTGTCAAACACAAATATATCCGTCTTCTCCCAAGTTGTATATAGTATAACTTTGAATGAATACTTAAGTGAAATGTCATGATCTGCATAAAAATAGCTAAGATGACCCTGACCAAGCTCACGACCACACAAATATGTGGGCTAATTTTTTTAAATAATACATTTGTGATTAATTTTCAGAAATATTACATCAAAATTATTTTTTCAAAAATAATACATAGTCGGTCATCTGGTAGCCGACTGGATCCAATCGGTCAGGAAGAAGCCGATAGGTGCCCTGTAGCATGGCAGGAGGCCAATTGGGGTCTTGCCTCCTTGTAGATCTTGTCGGCTACCTATTGGCCGACTGAAACTAACTGTCTTCCAGTGGGACGATAAGGTCTAACTGTCTTTCCGTAGGACGATTAGTTCTAATTGGATTCCTGTATGCCGATAGGTGCATGCCCCATTTTCTCAGCCCTATGTTTCTGCTTCTGGACTCCCGCGGGCCGCCATTTCCCGCTAGTATCTCCAGCCGCATTTTCCCGCTTTCTAGTTCCCGCCACATTTTCCTGCTACATTTTCCCGCTTTCCCACCCGGATCCGGACATAGACGCTCATGTCCGAACATAAGCGGCTGATGCCTGTAGGCTCCTGCAGGAGGGAACATTAAGTCATGAAGAATTAGGTCGCCTCAATCGATATTGAAAATAATAAAGAGAATTAAGTCACACCAGTTGGCTATGGCTGTGGCTGAAACATGAAGCTTGACGTGGAACCCTGCCGCTGTGGCTGTGTTTGAAACACGAAGCTCGACGTGGGAGCCTGCTGTTGTGGCTGTGGCTGAAACATGAAGCTCGACGTGGGACCTTGCTGTTGTGGGTACTGCCACGTCGAACTGCCAGCTTGGTCGGGACAGGGTGGCCTGGTCATCGGCTGATGTGCTAGACGGGGACGTGGCTGATGTCGGTGCGTGGAGGGACGTGACTGCTGCTGATGCTGGTGGTGAACAACATCACTTCTCCGGGTGGACGTGATAGCCTTGTAGACAGCTCGTATCCTATTCTGAATGCGTGTCAGGAAGGGTAGTAGCACAGACCGGTGTTGAAGAAGCGGAAAACATAGAGCTGAGAAAATGGGGCATGCACCTAGGGCTTACATGAAGGCAATTAGAAATAATCGTCCTACGGGAAGACAATTAGTTCCAGTCGGCCAATAGGTAGCCGACAGGGCACCAATCGGCCTCTTGCCAGCCGACAGGGCACCTATCGGCTTCCTCCTGGCCAACTGGAGTTATTTTTGAAAATAATAATTTTGGCGTAATATTTCTGAGAATTAATAAAAATGTATTTTTATCACCAATATGGGGCAAGTGCTCATAAGAATATATAACTTTGATACTCGTGGTGAGAATGGCACGCTCTGAGTAATCTTTTGTTTTGAGGATTTGAATAAGTGTAGCTATAAGAGGACAACCCTGACCAAGCTTAATAAGGTGACAAATAAATACACCCATCTCCCGTCGATATGGTTAGTTTAGAGCATCTCCAACCGCGCCCCCAATAGGCCTCGCCAATTATTTTTTTGCCGCTGGCGCCCAAAAAACGACTCAGTCGTGCCCCTAGTAGCCCGTTTTTCGCCGGTTTGGGCTGAAACTAGCGCCGGCGGAGCCAGGCCGAACCCGGCGCGCTGGGGGGCCGGTGAAAGCCATTTTGGCGCGAACAGGGATGGGCCGCCGAGTCAGCGAGACGCCGCTTCGTCGTCCTCATCGCCTCGGTTCCCGCGGGAATCAATGCCAAGGCTGCCGCTATGCCGCGTCGGTCAACCTCCATTGATGCCTGACGGGCGTCGCACTGAAGGCACCACCGACGCGCATCCCGCTCGCTCCCGCCACGCGTCACCCGGCATGCAGGCTCTCACCGCCCCGCATCGGCTATAAAAGCCGGCATCCCCGCCGGTGAATGCCACAATTGCCACAAACTTGCCTCGTCTCACCACAGAAACAACTCTTCCCCCGCCGACGAGCATGGTTGAGCGGTACCCCGGTGACTCCGTGGCGGCGAACAGCTTCAGCCAAAGCCACCTCCATGAGGACAAGGCGCGCCTCCTCTACAAGGCCGACTACCCGGCGCCCCAAGACATGCGAGTGCTGACTCGTGGAAGTTGAGCGCCGCCGGCGTCCCGGTACCGCCGGTGCCCGAAGGGGCTGCACGGCGGGCTGAGATCGCCCGCATTCGCTCGTCGCTGGCGGAGGCGCAATGGAACGAGCCGAGGCACGCCGCCGACAGCCACACGCTGTGGACGATGTACTTCGAGCGCCACCACGAAGAGCAGATCGCCTCCGCCAACGGCATCATTCCTCATGGCCGCCTCAACGCCGACGGGCAGCGCGAATGGTGGGGCGTGCCCGGCCACACCCTTGAGACCGTTCTCGACCACATCGAGACTGGCAACACGCCGCGCCTCGACTACCCACCATGCCCGTCATTCTCTCACCGCCGTGGCAGCTCCTGGACGCCGCGGCGCATGGATACGATGATCTCCTCATCATTGGGCTCCGGCTCGCTCTCCTTCGGCTCGCCGGCGCTCCGCCCCGTCAAGCCGGAGCCGGAGCCGGAGGAGACGCCACTTCGGCACCGCACCCGCAGCAGTGCCCTCGTCATCAACGAGGGCGGCCGCCCCACCCCGCGCTCCCTCCTCCTGGTCCGGCCGAATACCGAGCCGGGGCTGCCCCCCGTGAAGCCGGAGCACACGGAGATGGCCCCCGCCGACGGGACCGCCCTAAAGTGGGCGAGGGAGGACTACGTCCGTGAGCAGGTGTTGCGCCAGCGCCGGGCATACGTGGAGCTCCAGGCCAGGCCGCCCATGCAAGGATGGTGGCGTTGTCGTCCTCGACAGCGACGAGGACGAGGACGGGCCGTCCAACCCCTCGCCGCGCCTCGGCGACCCTGGATAGGGGTGCAGTGGGGACGGCTGCTCTGGCGGGGCGCGCGACGACGACAACGGCGACGACTACACCCGTTTCTACAGGCTTCTCGGCATGTAGAAGGCGGGCGGCGGTCGCGGCGTAGTAGGGCTAGGCGTAGTTCGCATGTTTCTCAGTTTTTTGTACAAAATTCAATGAAAACCCCTGAGTTTCGTATCAGATCGCCGAGTTTGCGCGATTTTTGCGATGACCTGAGGGCGACGATTGGAAAAGCAATCGCCCCCACGCGACAACCAAACGCCGGTTCGGCCCCAGGCGGCTTTTTTTCGGCATCCTGGGGAGCCGAACGGCTGGAGATGCTCTTACCTTTTGCATACCCGGGCAGCCAGCAGCTACTTGTGGAAGTGCAATACAAATGTCTGGTCAGGTGGCCAAAGGTGAGGAGGCCACTAAACTAAACTAAAACCGACTTGTATCCTGATTGAATAACTGAATATTCTGCCACTTGTCTCTGGTGTGAACCACCCGGTGCAGATGATTCTGTGTTGGATTTCTAGACCGGACTGATGAGTGTTTTGGTGTGAAGTGAGCAGGCCAACATCGACTGTATTTGTATAGTACTCCCTATGTAATGAACTTAGTGATCTAAAGGCTTTTATAGTTCTTTACTGAGGGAGTACTATATATTTCAGGACTCTAGACCCCAAGGAAGGGTGTCACTTGGTCTCTGTATATTGTAGCTCCATCACTAGAAAGCAACGGGCCACGGACCGTGGCGCATTTTTATCCTCCGCGACCGGCACACCGTCAGCTAGGAAAACACGCGTGTTTAGGGTTCCGCCCGCGCCACCGCCGGCTTCCCCGTCACAGGTAGCCGCGGCCGCGGCCGGCGCCCGCCGCCGCTAGCGCTCCCCAACCCCGTCCACCTTCCTTCCCCTTCCCCCTCCCCTTCCACCGTACCCCCGCGTCGCCTCCCCGAGCGAGGCGACCGGGGGCTCCCTCCCCGCCTTCCCCAGCGCCTCCCCTCCCCTTCTTCCCCTCCCGCCGTCGTCGGCCTGGACCACCGGGCCTTGCTCGGGTGGTGCCGACGGCGGCGGGCCCGTCCTTTCCCCCCCGCGCAACGCCACGGCTCGGGTGGCTGGCGGCTAGCGGCGGCGTTCTTCGGCGGCAGCTGATCCGGCGACAACGTGGCTCCTTGGGTGGCGCGGTGCTGGGTGGCGAGGTGGCGGCGGCGCTGCTTCTTGGTGGAGGGGCGTTGCAGTGGCTGGTGGCGATGCCCTCCCGGCCCAGATCTGGGCCCTTTTGGGCCCCATCTGGGTCTGGGCGGGCCTGGCCGGAACTCATGTGCGGCGTCTTCGGTGGATGGCGGGGCGACTCGTGCGGGGGGTAGCGATGACGGCGGCTCGTATACTGCAGCGCGGCGACGAGGGCTTCACGAGCCCATCTCGGGCTCGGCTGGGCCTATATGGGCCTTCGGTGCGGGGGCGAAACATGGTTTCGCGGGGGAGCTGGAGCCGGCATAGCGCCGGTCGTGGCCATAGGCCACTTCTCCACCTTCCCTTTCTCTCGGTCGATTTGGTTGCGGTTGCCTGGTTTGCCCCAGTTGCTACGTCCGGCCGGTTCCTGCCACGGGCGGTGGAGGTTGTCCCCTCCTGCATGGCTGCTGTTGCTGCCGCCCCTCGTTCCCGCTTAACTTCTCTATTACCGCCGGTCTCGCTTCGTTTGCCATGGTGAGACGACGATGGGGACTGCACGGCTGTGGTGGCGCATGTTGGTGGGCGGCGTGTTTGGTGGCGCATGATGGATCGTCTGGAGTCGTGGGTGGTTGGTGGTCCGGAGAAATCCGTGTCGGCTTGTCCGGCACCGACGCGGTGACGTTTGTGGGCGCCGCCGTGCCTTCCTGAAGGGCGTCGGGTTTGCCCCTTCCCCCGCAATCCTCTACATACCGGGGGTAACCCTAGGACTTGTCCGGGCAGCAGCGTCGTCGGCGTCGCGGTCCTTCTCGAAGGTGTTGCTTGGTATGCGGAGGTCCGGAGTGCTCGGAGTGTGGTGGAATTCTCCGGTGGGCGCAGCGGTTGTGGGTCTTCATCGTTTTTGTTCAGTCGTCGTTGCTCGCATTTGTTTCTTTTTTGTTTTCTCTTTCATTTCTTTTGGGCGTGACTGTGCTGCTTCCGCCCCAGCACCTATCGTTGGCTGTATCGAAGTTGGTTGCTTTGTAATACAAAGCGGGGGGAAACCCTTTTTAGTAAAGCAACGGGCCACCACTTCTCCTACGTGGTTGTGTAGGAGCGCACGTGGAGACGAGTGGCCCGTCAAAGCCGATGACCTCACCAAGGTATAAGAATTGAGTAGGGTTGCTTAGCAATGCATGGCTCATAATCTAGAGCGTAGAAGACTAGAATAGATTGTGCAACACAATTACATTGATGGGTGCACCAGGCAAGTATATATGATGTATAGGATGGGGCCACAACCTCAACTATATAGAAGAACTAGGAGGTGGGCCCAAGACACAATATACACGCACACAATATATTCAACACCCCCCTCCCCCCCGGCAGTCGAAGCATCGTCAGAGACGTAGAGACTGGAACAAAATTCCTTGAAGGTGGAAGGAGGCAGTTGTCGGTGTCAAAACCGGCATATCTCGAGTAGGGGATCCCGAACTGTGCGTCTAAGGATCGAAGGTATTAAGGAGGCAGGGGACACGATGTTTACCCAGGTTCAGGCCCTCTTGATGGAGGTAATACCCTATTTCCTGCTTGATTGACTTTGATGAGTATAGGGGTTACAAGAGTTGATCTACCTCGAGATCGTAATGGCTAAACCCTAGATGTCGTATGATTGTCCTCGCCTGTATGGCCTAAACCCTCCGGTTTATATAGACACCGGAGGGATCTAGGGTTGTACATAGTAGGTTACAGAGAAAGGAAGATACATGATCCGAACGCCAAGCTTGCCATCCACGCAAAGAAAAGTCCCATCCAGACACGGGGGTGGTCCTTCTATCTTGTATCTTCACGGCCCATCAGTCCGCCCATGTCACATAGGCCGGTTCACCAAGGACCCCATAGTCCAGGACTCCCTCAGTAGCCCCTGAACCGGGTTTCAATGATGATGTATTCGGTGCGTAGATTGTCTTCGGTATTGCAAGGCAGGTTCCTTCTCCGAATACTCCAGCGCAGTCCTCCATGCAAAAATAGCTGTATCCGGCTTTATTAAACAATTACAGCCTTAAGATGTAAGGGAAAAAATATTCAAAACAAAATAAGTCATGTCCATAGGCGATTTTCCGGCGAGGCATTATGTCCTGGCCTCGTTAGCCTTCTGAATTGTTTTACAGCCCCGTTTCGTATTCCGAGGCATGGCCATTGACACGTCTTGTCAAAGCAGAGATCGTGTCCCCTTATCACGGGATTCTCATAAACAGGGGTTTGGGTAATCCGTTCACACGTCCCCTTGGGAATAGGCGAGATTTAAGGCTTGTGAGGGCGCGCTTGACATCCATTGCCTTTATAAGAAGATAAGGATCCGTCTTTTTACCCCACGCCTTCTTCCTCCTCTACCTATCTGCCATTCGAGCTCCAACACCCAAGTCCCAATCCTTTCCATCACCACCAAACGCTCCTAGCCATGTCCTGATCTGGAGCGCAGGGCAAGTGGATGGCCTCCTTTGTTACAGAGGAGAACATCAAGGAGCTCTGGGAGGCTGGGTATCAGGCCACAAACATAGTCCATTGGCTCCCTGACAAAAAGCAGATCGTTCCCACTCCGGAGCCCAATGAAAGGGTAGTGTTCATCCCTCGTTTCCCCTTCATCCTTTCGTCCGCGGTCTCATGTTCTACTATGGGCTAGATTTTCATGATCTAGCCCCAAATTCCTTCCTCAACCTTTCGGCGTTTATCGTCGTATGCGAGGCATTCCTCCGCGTCCCTCCCCACTTCGGCCTATGGCTCAAAGTTTTCAATGTGAAGCCAAAGGTGGTCGAGGTCCAACACGCGGAGTGCGGTGGCGCCATGGTGAGCAAACTCCCCAACGTCACCTGGCCAAAGGGGACCTTTGTGGAGTGCGTCAGAGGATGGCAGCAGGGGTGGTTCTATATCACGGAACCCCGCGGCGCCACATGGGCCGCCGCTCCTGAGTTCAAATCCGGGCCCCGATGCGGCTTACATCCTGGCTCAATAAGGGCCTAGATTGGGAATCGCCTAATGAGGTGACGACGTTGGAGAGCCGCATCAAGGGCATGATAAACAAGAACACCAGTCTTGCCAGCGTGATCCAGGTGATGCTTTTTCGCCGGATTCTCCCTTGTCAGCGCCGAACTCAACATATGTGGGAATTCGACCCGGCCGGTCCTCAGACCATGCAGCGGTTCTTCGGCACAACGCATGAAGACATATGGAAGCTGCTCTTCAAGACTCAAAAGTCGTGGCCGGAGACAACCAAAGACCGCGGCCTCGACTGTGCATGTCCAGCCACTCCCGTAAGTTTTGCGATAACTTTTATTTGCAAATATAAGGAGTATATTGAACTTTCTGACTTTCACAGGGCTGGACAAAGAAAGCGGAGTAGATCAAATATCCGGCTCCGCTGCCTGAGGACCAGGCTACCCCCTTGCTGACCAAGATGCTGGTTCCGGCGCCATACTAGGCGCCGAAGAAGAAGGCCAAGAAGAAGGGCGAGGAGACCAGAAGTGGCCTCCGGCGTAAGGGTTCTTCGGACGACGTGTCCAAGACTCCGAGACCTCCTCCTCCCATTACGAAGACGTAGAGGAGGAAGAGAGTAACTCTCCCCCTAAGGGAAGGAAGAAGAAAAGGGCGTCTTCCACGGATCTGGAGGCGGAGGTGACCAAGAAGGGAGGTACAGTAGGCCGTGAAGGTGGCGACAGAGGGTAACACCTCTGGTGCCGAAAAGAGGGGGAAATCAACCCCCATGGAGACCGGCGATGGGGGCAACGCTCAATTCGACCCGCAACCGAATAATATTCCGGAGACCCATACGGCTCCGGAATCGGACTAGCAGCCTTCTTCAAGGGAAGGGGGCATGTCGTCTCCAGTGGCGTCCTCCATCAATCTAGAGGCGCTGGACACTCTGATGGAAGCGCTTCAAAGTGCTTCCATTGTGGAGGAGTACAGTACCCTTATGGGTACGGTGGTTGAAAAGGTTCAATCCGCTTTAAAGGTTCGGTCCGCTAAAAGCGGATTGAACCAAGCCTATACCAGCCTTCTAATAGGCTTTGAGGTATGTGAAGTAATATATTTTTAGTTATTTACAAAAGGAATACCTGTATATAGACAGTAGCCCCTGATACTCTGTTCGGCGTTTCGTGAAGAAAGGCAGAACAGAGGATCGAATAATACTTCACAGGAGCTAACATATATGTCTACTTGGATGAACATGCTGCGAAGCTGGCAACAACCTCGCATGCGGCTGAAGTCTCCGAACTAAAGCGGAAGCTGGAGGCACAACAATGTATGTTATACCGAAGCATATCTTAACTGATATGAGTTCCATTTATCTGACTGAGCTTTATGTTTATGCTCATAGTTGACACGTCTGAGGTTGAAGCCCTCAAGAGTGCGCTGGCCGAAGCCAAGAAGGAGGCGGAGGAGGAATGAGCCGCCCGTCGAAAGCATGAGGCGAGGTTGGATGAAGTCCAACAAGAGCTCACTGATGCTATAAGCAAATGTGAGTCCTTAGAGCACTAGGTGTCGAATCGAGACACCGAACTTGCTACGGCGCTCCAAAGTGCGAAGGAGGCTTGGGTTGAAGCCCAGGGTGCCTGTCAGGAGATCTGCGAAGCCAAGAAGATTGCGGCAGGTAAGGCCGTTAATATGCAGAGCAAATACGTAAGGAGAAAGTATACCGTTCTGACACGTGTTTGGAGTTCTCTAGGAGCATTTGCGGATCTTCCCCGAAGTGTTGCAGATGCTGCAGATTTCTTCTGAGCCGAAGAGGGGAGCTCAACAGAGAAACTGTTCTGGTCATAGTACCTTACGCCAGAGCAGCCCTTGCCCCTCAGTGATCAGCTGAAATAGCTGACCGAGCTACATAGGATGGCCGAACTGGCCATGAAGGATATCATAGTCCGTCTTTGGCCAACCGAACCAATACCTATGAGCTACTTTGGGCTTGTGAAGCGTCTAGTTGAAGCCTGCCCATGGCTTGATGCTATAAAGCGGTCGGTCTGTATCGAGGGTGCTCGGATGGCCTTCGCCCGTGTCAAGGTGCAGTGGGCGAAGATGTATGCCACCAGCCTTACCACCGAGGGACCGCCCGCAAGGAAGGAGCATCGTACGCCGGAGAAATATTTCAACGACGTCCTTGAAGGTTCCCGCATTATAGAGGGCCTGTGTTCAAAGGACATCATTTTTGAATGAATGTATCTGTGCTACCCAAACTTTGTATAATGAAAACAAGGCGTTTGTACAATTTTAGTCTTGCTTTATCTGAATTTATTTATCCTCTGTTGCGGCCATTTATTGAATCTGAGAGCTGGCTAGTCGTCGGCTTCAGCCCCTCGCGTAGATACTACGGGGGTGTTCGGAACAGCACAAAAACACACTTAACCCAATGACTTGGTCCTTGAAGGAGGTCCTAGTGCGGCGAACTAGGCATTCAGACTATGCGGCTTTATCACTCTCACTTAGCCATAGGAGTTTTAACAATAAGATTGTAGGCGCAGCCCCTAGTATTGTTCGAAGATCCGAACTTGGATGCTATAGACACCTGACCAGGTAAAAAACCAGTCCTTCGTGTGATACGGAAAAAATCGCAAGAGATTTATACTGAGTGCCCGAATAGCTGACCGGCTCTCGCCGCATCATGACAGTCAGTTTTAGGCTTTCTCTACTAAGGTGTTTATCCGGCTAGCTAGAAACATAGTCGCAGTAGTTCTCCCTTTATTACCTTAGCTGAACAATCAGAACGTAAGGTAGTAACCACAGGAGCCGGGCAACCCAACTATTGACCCAAGACATAATTTCGAGCTGATGCATATAATGCTAAATTTGGGATGCCGAATTACACTTGTGAAAGTGTTCGGACTTATGGTGAATTTTAAAAAATGTGCATGGCTGAATGGAGCCCCTGGCGATTTAGGTCGTGCCGCAGTGTACATGACAATCAGATGACAAAAAGGAAAAATACGAATAAGCCAGTACCAAATAGTTTGGGGAAAAAACTGTTTCCATTATAGTCTAATTGATACGTCAAAACGTATTTATACGGATAATGCTATAAGCATCAAAGCTATTTTACATGCCAAGCGAAAGGGAAAGCTGTGTAAATGTATTGGAAAAGGGGAGGAGGTGATCTTGAAAGATCCTTTAGGTACTCCACCGTACATCTGCGCTGCTTTTCGCTTTGGTGTGTGATCCTTTGAGAGGATTAATGAATACATTTTCATAAGGGGCCGAGAAAAGGGCCCTTGGCACCATAAAAAGTGTGATATGGGTTGTAAAGAACTTGAAAAGAAAGAATTCAGTTAAGAAAAAGATAGATCGAGGTCCAGGTACGATTGAGCCGTATTGTGGACTTTATCCTTGATATGCCTCCATCGTCGCCCATGGTATTTTTAGTGCATAGTTATGAGCACGCGGTACATACGCCGCTGCTTGGTTGCGGCGAAGACAGAGGCCGGGTTGCTAAACGAGCTCCTAACGAGCTGGACTATTATTCTATGGGGTAGTCCGGACTCGTTTGATAGGGTCCGGTGGCTTGACTGTCGATGTGGAGTTCGGCTTGATAAGGCCGACTTGCACTTCCATTGCGAGGGCCGCGATGTGTTCCCAAGTACGGAGGGAGCGATCCATGTTTCCATGGATTGTTATAACACCGCGTGGTCCTGGCATTTTGAGCTTCAGATAAGCATAGTGTAGGACAGCATTGAAACGGGCAAACATAGTTCGTCCGAGTAGTGCATGATAGCCACTGCGAAAAGGGATGATATCAAAGATCAAGTCTTCACTTCGGAAGTTGTCCGGCGAACCGAAGACGACTTCCAATGTGATTGAGCCCGTGCAGCGGGCCTCGACACCAGGTATTACTCCTTTAAAGGTAGTTTTGGTGGGCTTGATTCTTCACGAGTCAATACCCATTTTCCGGACTGTGTCCTGATAGAGCAGGTTAAGACTGCTGCCGCTATCCATGAGAACCCTCGTGAGGTGGAATCCATTGATGATTGGATCGAGGACCAATGTAGCTGAACCTCCATGACGGATGCTAGTCGTATGGTCCCTGCGATCAAAGGTGATCAGGCATGCTGACCATGGGTTGAATTTTGGGGCAACTGGCTGTATCGCATAGACGTCCCTTAACGCACACTTGCGTTCCCTTTTGGGGATGTGAGTAGCGTATATCATGTTCACCGTTTTGACTTCGGGGGGAAATTTCTTCTGTCCCCCCTGTGTTCGGTGGGCGAGGCTCCTCATCATCGTCCTCGCTGGGCGGCCCTTTCCCCGTGTGCTCGGTGTTTAACTTACCGACCTTCTTAACGACCAAACAGCTTGTGTTGGTATGGTTGGCAGACTTGTCAGGGGTGCCGTGAATCTGGCAAGGTCGATCGAGTATTCGGTCCAGGCTAGATGAACAAGCCTCTTCCGCTGACCGAGCTTGGAGCCACTGAATACGGCATTGACCGCTATGTCTTTGGCATTATCAGTGTTGCTCTGACGCTTGTTTTTGTTGCGTCGGGGCCTGCTGTTGCTGTTCCTTGCTTCGGAAGTGCCAACATCGCTGGTACTATTGCTGGTACGGGCAAGCTAGCTATCTTCCCCTGCGCAAAAGCGGGTCATGAGTGATGTGAGGGCTGCCATGGACTTTGGCTTTTCTTGACCGAGGTGTCGGGCAAGCCATTCATCGCAGATGCTGTGTTTAAAGGCTGCTAGAGCCTCGGCGTCGAGACAATCAACAATTTGGTTCTTTTTGATTAGGAACCGTGTTCAGAATTTTCTAGGTGACTCTCCGGGCTGTAGGACTATGTGACCGAGGTCATCAGTGTCTGGAGGCCAGATATAAGTGCCCTGGAAGTTGTCTCTAAAGGCATCCTCTAGGTCTTCCCAGCTTCCAATAGAGTTTTCTAGGAGACTATTTAACCAGTGCGGAGCTGGTCCCTTAAGTTTGAGAGGGAGGTATTTGATGGCATGTAGATCGTCACCACGAGCCATGTGAATGTGGAGAAGAAAATATTCAATCCATACTGTGGGGTCTATTGTGCCATCGTATGATTCGATGTTCACGGGTTTAAACCCTTCTGGGAACTGGTGCTCCATTACCTCATCAGTGAAGCATAGTGGGTGTGCGGCGCCTCTATATCGGGCCACGTCACGACATAGTTCGGATGGAGTCCGTATGCGGTTTTCTGCCCGGATGAAGTTGTGCTTCTCGCGCCAGGCTCGATGGCCTTCTTCTCGCGCTGGGGCCCGCCCCCTTGATCCATATATGGATCTGGTCTGACTGGCTCTATTATCCAGGTCCCATCGTAGGTCGTAAGTGTATCCTACAGCTGCTGTCTCTCTACCTTTACGGCGGGGTGGTGCAGGTGGGTGTTCGGCTTGAGTTGCCGCTCTGTCCCGGCCACGTGGTGGTCGGTTAGGTCCGTCATCAGCGTTACGCGTGGGCGGTATAGGCTCTGGGGCCTCTTCATCGAATTGGTGTAGCAGCTTGCGCTTCGGGTAACTCTTGGTCGGGCGTTCGAGGCCGTGTTCCTCGGCTGCCAGGACATCAGTCCATCTGTCATTGAGCAGATCCTGATCAGCTCGAAGCTTCTACTGCTTCTTTTCGAGGCTTCTTGCCGTGGCTATTAGCCAACTCTTAAAGCGCTCTTGTTCGAAGGGTTCCTCTGGCACGATGAATTCTTCATCGTCGAGGCTCTCATCCTCTTCGGAGATCAGTACGTAGTTACTATCCTCCGAGCCCTCGTCCTCAATGGGGTCGTCGGACTTTACTTGCCCCTCCTCCCAATAATCATTCTTGTATGTTGGTTCTATAGGGGCTTCTTGGTCTTCGGCATTATCCGAAGTATTGTTGTCTCCGGTGCCGGTATTGCTGTCTTTTTTTGGCGCGGTTTAGAGCGGCGTCGCTGACGACAATGCTTTGGTGGTGCCATAGGAGAATTATCCTCGACTGGGCCCTTCCCACCTTTGCCGTCATCCCCTTTGGGTGTGTCCACCATATACACGTCATATGTGGAAGTAGCCGTCCAGCGTCCGATAAGCGACGGGTTCTGGCTTTGCTCTTCTCCGACATCGTCGTCCATGCCGCCGATGTCCTCGGAAGCGTAATCGAGCATGTCGGTTAAGTCCTCGATAGTGGCTATGAAGTGGGTGGTGGGTGGATGTAAAATTCCCCGCTCTCAGTGTTGGGGAACGTAGTAATTTCAAAAAAATTCCTACGTACACCCAAGATCATGGTGATGGCATAGCAACGAGAGGGGAGAGTGTTGTCCACGTATCCTCGTAGACCATAAGCGGAAGCGTTAGCACAATGCGGTTGATGTAGTCGTACGTCTTCACGATCCGACCGATCCAAGCACCGAACGTACGGCACCTCCGAGTTCAGCACACGTTCAGCTCGATGACGATCCCCGGGCTCCGATCCAGCAAAGCTTCGGGGATGAGTTCCGTCAGCACGACGGCGTGGTGACGATGATGATGTTCTACCGGCGCAGGGCTTCGCCTAAACTCCACGACGATATGACCGAGGTGGAATATGGTGGAGGGGGGCACCGCACACGGCTAAGGAACGATCCGTAGATCAACTTGTGTTGTCATGGGGTGCCCCCTTGCCCCCGTATATAAAGGAGGGAGGGAGGAGGTGCGGCCGGCCTAGGAGGGGGCGCGCCAAGGGGAGTCCTACTCCCACCGGGAGTAGGACTCCCTCCTTCCTTGTTGGAGTAGGAGAAGGGGAAAGAGGGGGAGAGGGAAAAGGAAAAGGGGGCTGCGCCCCTTGTCCAATTCGGACCAAAGGGGGGGGGGCGCAGGCCTCTTTCCTTTTGGCCTCTTTCCTCTATTCCCGTATAGCCCAATAAGGCCCATATACTCCCCGGCGAATTCCCGTAACTCTCCGGTACTCCGAAAAATACCCGAATCACTCGGAACCTTTCCGAACTCCGAATATAGTCATCCAATATATTGATCTTTACGTATCAACCATTTCGAGACTCCTCGTCATGTCCCGGATCTCATCCGGGACTCCGAACTCCTTCGGTACATCAAAACTCATAAACTCATAATATAACTGTCATCGAAACCTTAAGCGTGCGGACCCTACGGGTTCGAGAACTATGTAGACATGACCTAGAACTATTCTAGGTCAATAACCAATAGCGGAACCTGGATGCTCATATTGGCTCCTACATATTCTACGAAGATCTTTATCGGTCAAACCGTATAACAACATACGTTGTTCCCTTTGTCATCGGCATGTTACTTGCCCGAGATTCGATCGTCGGTATCTAATACCTAGTTCAATCTCGTTACCGGCAAGTCTCTTTACTCGTTCCGTAATGCATCATTCTGTAACCAACTCATTTGGTCACATTGCTTGCAAGGCTTATAAAGATGTGCATTACCGAGAGGGCCCAGAGATACCTCTCCGACAATCGGAGTGACAAAACCTAATCTCGAAATACGCCAACTCAACATGTACCTTCGGAGACACCTGTAGTACTCCTTTATAATCACCCAGTTACGTTGTGACGTTTGGTAGTACCCAAAGTGTTCCTCCAGTAAACGGGAGTTGCATATTTCTCATAGTTATAGGAACATGTATAAGTCATGAAGAAAGCAATAGCAATATACTAAACGATCAAGTGCTAGGCTAACGGAATGGGTCATGTCAATCACATCATTCTTCTAATGATGTGATCCCATTAATCAAATGACAACACATGTCTATGGTTAGGAAACATAACCATCTCTGATTAATGAGCTAGTCAAGTAGAGGCATACTAGTGACTATATGTTTGTCTATGTATTCACACATGTATCATGTTTCCGGTTAATACAATTCTAGCATGAATAATAAACATTTATCATGATATGGGGAAATAAATAATAACTATATTATTGCCTCTAGGGCATATTTCCTTCAGTCTCCCACTTGCAGTAGAGTCAATAATCTAGATTACATAGTAATGATTCTAACACCCATGGAGTCTTGGTGCTGATCATGTTTTGCTCGTGAGAGTGGCTTAGTCAACAGGTCTGCAACATTCAGATCCGTATGTATCTTGCAAATCTCTATGTCTCCCACTTGGACTTGGTCCCGAATGGAATTGAAGTGTCTCTTGATGTGCTTGGTCCTCTTGTGAAATCCGGATTCCTTTGCCAAGGCAATTGCACCAGTATTGTCACAGAAGATTTTCATTGGTCCCGATGCACTAGGTATGACACCTAGATCGGAAATGAACTCCTTCATCCAGACTCCTTCATTTGCTGCTTCCGAAGCAGCTATGTACTCCGCTTCACATGTAGACCCCGCCACGATGCTTTGTTTAGAACTGCACCAACTTACAGCTCCATCGTTTAATAAAAACACGTATCCGGTTTGCGATTTAGAATCGTCCGGATCAGTGTCAGAGCTTGCATCGACGTAACCATTTACGACTAGCTCTTTGTCACCTCCATATACGAGAAACATATCCTTAGTCCTTTTCAGGTATTTCAGGATGTTCTTGACCGCTGTCCAGTGATCCACTCCTGGATTACTTTGGTACCTTCCTGCCAAGCTTATTGCTAAGCATACGTCAGGTCTGGTACACAGCATTGCATACATGATAGAGCCTATGGCTGAAGCATAGGGAACATCTTTCATTTTCTCTCTATCTTCTACTGTGGTCGGGCATTGAGTTTGACTCAACTTCACACCTTGTAGTACGGGCAAGAACCCTTTCTTTGCCTGATCCATTTTGAACCTTTTCAAAATTTTATCAAGGTATGTGCTTTGTGAAAGTCCTATTAAGCGTCTTGATCTATCTCTATAGATCTTGATGCCCAATATATAAGCAGCTTCACCGAGGTCTTTCATTGAAAAACTTTTATTCAAGTATCCCTTTATGCTATCCAGAAATTCTATATCATTCCCAATTAATAATATGTCATCTACATATAATATCAGAAATGCTACAGAGCTCCCACTCACTTTCTTGTAAATACAGGCTTCTCCAAAAGTCTGTATCAAACCTTGTGCTTTGATCACACTATCAAAGTGTTTATTCCAACTCCGAGATGCTTGCACCAGTCCATAAATGGAACGCTGGAGCTTGCACACTTTGTTAGCACCTTTTGGATCTACAAAACCTTCTGGCTGCATCATATACAACTCTTCTTCCAGAAATCCATTCAAGAATGCAGTTTTGACATCCATTTGCCAAATTTCATAATTATGAAATGCAGCAATAGCTAACATGATTCGGACAGACTTAAGCATCACTACGGGTGAGAAAGTCTCATCGTAGTCAACTTCTTGAACTTGTCGAAAACCTTTCGCAACAAGTCGAGCTTTATAGACAGTTACATTACCATCAGCGTCAGTCTTCTTCTTAAAGATCCATTTATTCTCAATTGCTTGCCGATCATCGGGCAAGTCAACCAAAGTCCATACTTTGTTTTCATACATGGATCCCATCTCAGATTTCATGGCCTCTAGCCATTTTGCGGAATCTGGGGTCATCATCGCTTCCTCATAGTTCGTAGGTTCATCATGGTCAAGCAACATGACTTCCAGAATTGGATTACCGTACCACTCTGGTGCGGATCTTACTCTGGTAGACCTACGAGGTTCAGTAGAAACTTGATCTGAAGTTTCATGATCAATATCATTAGCTTCCTCACTAATTGGTGTAGTTGTCACAGGAACCGGTTCTTGTGATGAACTACTTTACAATAAGGGAGTAGATACAGTTATCTCATCAAGTTCTACTTTCCTCCCACTCACTTCTTTCGAGAGAAACTCCTTCTCTAGAAAGGATCCGATTTTAGCAACGAAAATCTTGCCCTCAGATCTGTGATAGAAGGTGTACCCAATAGTCTCTTTTGGGTATCCTATGAAGACACATTTCTCCGATTTGGGTTCGAGCTTATCTGGTTGAAGTTTCTTCACATAAGCATCGCAGCCCCAAACTTTAAGAAACGACAACTTTGGTTTCTTGCCAAACCACAGTTCATAAGGCGTCGTCTTAACGGATTTTGATGGTGCCCTATTTAACGTGAATGCGGCCGTCTCTAAAGCATAACCCCAAAACGATAGCGGTAAATCAGTAAGAGACATCATAGATCGCACCATATCTAGTAAAGTACGATTACGACGTTCGGACACACCATTTCGTTGTGGTGTTCCGGGTGGCGTGAGTTGCGAAACTATTCCGTGTTGTTTCAAGTGTAGACCAAACTCGTAACTCAAATATTCTCCTCCACGATCAGATCGTAGACATTTTATTTTTCTGTTACGATGATTTTCTACTTCACTCCGAAATTCTTTGAACTTTTCAAATGTTTCAGACTTGTGTTTCATCAAGTAGATATACCCATATCTGCTCAAATCATCTGTGAAGGTGAGAAAATAACGATATCCGCTGCGAGCCTCAACATTCATTGGACCACAAACATCAGTATGTATGATTTCCAACAAATCAGTTGCTCGCTCCATAGTTCCGGAGAACGGCGTTTTAGTCATCTTGCCCATGAGGCACGGTTCGCAAGTACCAAGTGATTCATAATCAAGTGATTCCAGAATCCCATCAGTATGGAGTTTCTTCATGCGCTTTACACCGATATGACCTAAACGGCAGTGCCACAAATAAGTTGCACTATCATTATTAACTCTGCATCTTTTGGTTTCAACACTATGAATATGTGTATCACTACTATCGAGATTCAATAAAAATAGACCACTCTTCAAGGGTGCATGACCATAAAAGATATTACTCATATAAATAGAACAACCATTATTCTCTGATTTAAATGAATAACCGTCTCGCATCAAACAAGATCCAGATATAATGTTCATGCTTAATGCTGGCACCAAATAACAATTATTTAGGTCTAAAACTAATCCCGATGGTAGATGTAGAGGTAGCGTGCCGACCGCGATCACATCGACTTTGGAACCATTTCCCACGCGCATCGTCACCTCGTCCTTAGCCAATCTTCGCTTAATCCGTAGTCCCTGTTTCGAGTTGCAAATATTAGCAACAGAACCAGTATCAAATACCCAGGTGCTACTGCGAGCATTAGTAAGGTACACATCAATAACATGTATATCACATATACCTTTGTTCACTTTACCATCCTTCTTATCCGCCAAATACTTGGGGCAGTTCCGCTTCCAGTGTCCAGTCTGCTTGTAGTAGAAGCACTCAGTTTCAGGCTTAGGTCCAGACTTGGGTTTCTTCTCTTGAGCAACAACTTGCTTGCTGTTCTTTTTGAAGTTCCCCTTCTTCTTCCCTTTGCCCTTTTTCTTGAAACTGGTGGTCTTGTTAACCATCAACACTTGATGCTCCTTCTTGATTTCTACCTCCGCGGCTTTTAGCATCGCGAAGAGCTCGGGAATAGTCTTGTTCATCCCTTGCATATTATAGTTCATCACGAAGCTCTTGTAGCTTGGTGGCAGTGATTGAAGAATTCTGTCAATGACACTATCATCAGGAAGATTAACTCCCAGTTGAATCAAGTGATTATTATACCCAGACATTTTGAGTATATATTCACTGACAGAACTATTCTCTTCCATCTTGCAGCTATAGAACTTATTGGAGACTTCATATCTCTCAATCCGGGCATTTGCTTGAAATATTAACTTCAACTCCTGGAACATCTGATATGCTCCATGACGTTCAAAACGTCGTTGAAGACCCGGTTCCAAGCCGTAAAGCATGGCACACTGAACTATCGAGTAGTCATCAGCTTTGCTCTGCCAGACGTTCTTAACGTCGTCAGTTGCATCAGCAGCAGGCCTGGCACCCAGCGGTGCTTCCAGGACGTAACTTTTCTGTGCAGCAATGAGGATAATCCTCAGGTTACGGACCTAGTCCGTGTAATTGCTACCATCATCTTTCAACTTTGCTTTCTCAAGGAATGCATTAAAATTCAACGGAACAACAGCACGAGCCATCTATCTACAAACAAACATAGACAAGCAAAATACTATCAGGTACTAAGTTCATGATAAATTTAAGTTCAATTAATCATATTACTAAAGAACTCCCACTTAGACAGACATCTCTCTAGTCATCTAAGTGATCACGTGATCCAAATTAACTAAACCATGTCCGATCATCACGTGAGATGGAGTAGTTTCAATGGTGAACATCAATATGTTGATCATATCCACTATATGATTCACGCTCGACCTTTCGGTCTCCGTGTTCCGAGGCCATATCTGTATATGCTAGGCTCGTCAAGTATGACCTAAGTATTCCGCGTGTGCAACTGTTTTGCACCCGTTGTATTTGAACGTAGAGCCTATCACACCCGATCATCACGTGGTGTCTCAGCACGAAGAACTTTCGCAACGGTGCATACTCAGGGAGAACACTTCTTGATTATTAGTGAGAGATCATCTTAAAATGCTACCGTCAATCAAAGCAAGATAAGATGCATAAAGGATAAACATCACATGCAATCAATATAAGTGATACGATATGGCCATCATCATCTTGTGCTTGTGATCTCCATCTCCGAAGCACCGTCGTGATCACCATCGTCACCGGCGCGACACCTTGATCTCCATCATAGCATCGTTGTCGTTACGCCATCTATTGCTTCTACGACTATCGCTACCGCTTAGAGATAAAGTAAAGCAATTATAGGGCGTTTGCATTTCATACAATAAAGCGACAACCATATGGCTCCTGCCAGTTGCCGATAACTTCGGTTACAAAACATGATCATCTCATACAATATAATATAGCATCACGTCTTGACCATATCACATCACAACATGCCCTGCAAAAACAAGTTAGACGTCCTCTACTTTGTTGTTGCAAATTTTACGTGGCTGCTACGGGCTTAGCAAGAACTGTTCTTACCTACGCATCAAAACCACAACGATAGTTCGTCAAGTTAGTGCTGTTTTAACCTTCGCAAGGACCGGGCGTAGCCACACTCGATTCAGCTAAAGTGAGAGAGACAGACACCCGCCAGCCACCTTTAAGCGGAAGTGCTCGTAACGGTGAAACCAGTCTCGCGTAAGCGTACGCGTAATGTCGGTCCGGGCCGCTTCATCTCACAATACCGCCGAACCAAAGTATGACATGCTGGTAAGCAGTATGACTTGTATCGCCCACAACTCACTTGTGTTCTACTCGTGCATATAACATCAACGCATAAAACCTAGGCTCGGATGCCACTGTTGGGGAACGTAGTAATTTCAAAAAATTTCCTACGTACACGCAAGATCATGGTGATGGCATAGCAACGAGAGGGGAGAGTGTTGTCCATGTACCCTCGTAGACCGTAAGCGGAAGCGTTAGCACAACACGGTTGATGTAGTCGTACGTCTTCACGATCCGACCGATCCAAGCACCGAACGTACGGCACCTCCGAGTTCAGCACACGTTCAGCTCGATGACGATCCCCGGGCTCCGATCCAGCAAAGCTTCGGGGATGAGTTCCGTCAGCACGACGGCGTGGTGACGATGATGATGTTCTACCGGCGTAGGGCTTCGCCTAAACTCCGCGACGATATGACCGAGGTGGAATATGGTGGAGGGGGGCACCGCACACGGCTAAGGAATGATCCGTAGATCAACTTGTGTTGTCATGGGGTGTCCCCCTGCCCCCGTATATAAAGGAGGGAGGGGGGAGGTGCGGCCGGCCTAGGAGGGGGCACACCAAGGGGAGTCCTACTCCCACCGGGAGTAGGACTCCGTCCTTCCTTGTTGGAGTAGGAGAAGGGGAAAGAGGGGGAGAGGGAAAAGGAAAAGGGGGTTGCGCCCCTTGTCCAATTCGGACCAAAGGGGGGGGCGCAGGCCTCTTTCCTTTTGGCCTCTTTCCTCTATTCCCGTATAGCCCAATAAGGCCCATATACTCCCCGGCGAATTCCCGTAACTCTCCGGTACTCCGAAAAATACCCGAATCACTCGGAACCTTTACGAGCTCCGAATATTGTCATCCAATATATTGATCTTTACGTATCAACCATTTCGAGACTCCTCGTCATGTCCCCGATCTCATCCGGGACTCCGAACTCCTTCGGTACATCAAAACTCATAAACTCATAATATAACTGTCATCGAAACCTTAAGCGTGCGGACCCTACAGGTTCGAGAACTATGTAGACATGACCTAGAACTATTCTAGGTCAATAACCAATAGCGGAACCTGGATGCTCATATTGGCTCCTACATATTCTACGAAGATCTTTATCGGTCAAACCGTATAACAACATACGTTGTTCCCTTTGTCATCGGCATGTTACTTGCCCGAGATTCGATCGTCGGTATCTAATACCTAGTTCAATCTCGTTACCGGCAAGTCTCTTTACTCGTTCCGTAATGCATCATTCTGTAACCAACTCATTTGGTCACATTGCTTGCAAGGCTTATAAAGATGTGCATTACCGAGAGGGCCCAGAGATACCTCTCCGACAATCGGAGTGACAAAACCTAATCTCGAAATACGCCAACTCAACATGTACCTTCGGAGACACCTGTAGTACTCCTTTATAATCACCCAGTTACGTTGTGACGTTTGGTAGTACCCAAAGTGTTCCTCCAGTAAACGGGAGTTGCATATTTCTCATAGTTATAGGAACATGTATAAGTCATGAAGAAAGCAATAGCAATATACTAAACGATCAAGTGCTAGGCTAACAGAATGGGTCATGTCAATCACATCATTCTTCTAATGATGTGATCCCATTAATCAAATGACAACACATGTCTATGGTTAGGAAACATAACCATCTTTGATTAATAAGCTAGTCAAGTAGAGGCATACTAGTGACTATATGTTTGTCTATGTATTCACACATGTATCATGTTTCCGGTTAATACAATTCTAGCATGAATAATAAACATTTATCATGATATGAGGAAATAAATAATAACTTTATTATTGCCTCTAGGGCATATTTCCTTCACTCAGCCCCTAGTGCGGGCTGGGCATAGTTCGGCAACGATCCTTCTATAATGGCGAGAGATCGCATTAAGTCCAGAGCCTCGTTTAAGAATGGGGTCTTGACAGGGAAGCGAGAATCCATGGAGCGGGGCGGGACAGGAGTTACCTGGCCAAGCTCGTATAACATGGACCTCGAGAGTTCGGAGCTGGTACACGGAGGTGAGTCCGGCTCGATGAGGATAGAGGGAGCTTGGAGTTATTATGGGCCGGCCGATGAAACGATCCCCTCCGTATCTTTGGTGTTGAGATCTATGGTTGCGGAGAGTCCGGCGGGCTCTAAACTCCCGTCTTTGGACTCGGCGAGGAGTTCCGGATCTGAGGCCGGAGCTGCAGTTGAGGCCGCGGACCCTTGGAAGATCAAGTCTTCTCGGATATCAGTGACGTAGCTTAGGTTTCCGAAACTGATCTAATGACCAGGGGCGTAGCTATCGATGTGCTCCAGATGGCCAATCGAATTGGCACGCAATGCGAAGCCGCCAAATACGAAGATTTGGCCGGGGAGAAAAGTCTCCCTCGGGGCAGTATTGTTGTGGATGATTGGTGGAGCCATCGAGCCTTCTGGTGATAACACAGTGGAACTCTCAATGAAAGCACCAATATCGGTGTCAAAACCGGCAGATCTCGGGTAGGGGGTCCCGAACTGTGCGTCTAAGGATCAAAGGTAACAAGGAGGCAGGGGACACAATGTTTACCAGGTTCGGGCCCTCTTGATGGAGGTAATACCCTACTTCCTACTTGATTGACTTTGATGAGTATAGGGGTTACAAGAGTTGATATACCTCGAGATCGTAATGGCTAAACCCTAGATGTCTAGCTCGTATGATTCTCCTCGCATCTATGGACTAAACCCTCCGGTTTATATAGACACCGGAGGGATCTAGGGTTGTACATAGTCGGTTACAGAGAAAGGAAGATACATGATCCGAACGCCAAGCTTGCCATCCACGCAAAGGAGAATCCCATCCGGACACGAGGGAGGTCCTTCTATCTTGTATCTTCACGGCCCACCAGTCTGGCCCATGTCACATAGGCCGGTTCCCCGAGGACCCCATAGTCCAGGACTCCCTCAACAGTCCCTTAGTCATCACATTGGTGAACTGTTGTGCGGTCGAAACATGGAGGACCCGAATGCGTCCAAGGGCCACCTGCTCACGCACAAAGTGAATGTCCAGCTCAATGTGCTTTGTTTGGCGATGATGAACGGGATTGGCGGAAAAGTACACTGCAGAGACGTTGTCACGGTAGATAAACCGTAGCCTGGGAGACATCATGATGCAACTCTTGAAGTAGCTGTCATAGCCAGGTGCACTCGGCGATGGCATTGGCCATTGCTCAGTACTTAGCCTCCGCGCTGGAGCGTGAAATGGTGGATTGTCGCTTGGACGACCACGAGATGAGTGAATAACCGAGGTAGACGCAGTAGCCAGAGGTGGAGCGACGTGTGTCAGGGCATTCAACCCAGTCTTCATCGGAATAAGCCACCATGTCCAGTGTAGTGGACGCCGTGAGAGTGAGTCCAAAAGCATCATGCCACGGATGTATCGGGGAATCCGTTGATGAGTGTCCAATGAGAGTCACGAGTGGCGTGCATATGGAGACACACCTGTTGAACAATATACTGTAGATCCAGCCGGGTGAGAGTCAAATACTGAAGAACACCAACGATGGACCGGTAGAACGGAGCATCCGACGTGGGCGAGCCCTCAAGAGCTGAAACCTTGGCCTTCGTGTCAACAGGAGTAGCAACAGGGTGACAATTGAGCATGCCGACACGCTGAAGTAGCTCATGCGCATACTTCTTCTGATGAAGAAAGAAGCTGTCAGGTCGCCGAACGACCTCAATGCCAAGGAAATAATGGAGAGTTCCCAATTCCTTGATAGCAAACTCGTCACGCAGCCGAAGAGTGATCTGCTAAAGAAGGGCTGGGCATCGACATAAAGGAGCAAATAGACAATCGTGTCGTCCTGGTGATAGACAAACAACAAGGCATCCGAGCGAGTGACCCTGAAGCCAAGTGTTTGAAGGAATCCAGCAATACGCTGGTGCCAGGCGCGAGGTGCTTGCTTGAGACTGTATAGAGACCGGGACAACAAGCACACATGCCCAGGATGAGAGGCGTCGACGAAATCGATGGGCTGCTCACAGTAAACCTGCTCCCCAAGATGGCCATGAATGAAGGCGTTGGAGACATCCATCTGATGAACCGACCAGCCTCGGGAGACCGGCAGTTGGAGGACGGTGCGGATCGTGCCCGGTTTGACAACCGGCGCAAACGTCTCAGTGAAGTCAACGCCAGCGCGTTGCCGGAACCTACGGACCACCCAATGAGCCTTGTAGTGCTCAAGTGTACCAACAGAGCAGGTCTTATGATGAAAGACCCACTTGCCGCTGATGACGTTGGCGCGAGAAGGCCGGGGAACCATTGTCCAGGTACGGTTCCACTGAAGAGCGTCAAACTCTTCCTGCATCACAGCAAGCCAGTGAGGATCACAGAGGGATGCTCTGGCGGACATAGGAATAGGGGACGGCTCGATGGTGGAGGCAGCGAGGAGATACACTCGACGGTGAACGCCGGCTCGAGCCCGAGTGAGGGGGCGAGAAGGCAACTCCGGGACCGGCGAGGCTGCCGGCGATGACACCGGCAAGGCAGCCGGCGAGGCCACGGGCGAGGGCGCTGGTGAGGCGTCCAGCAAAGGAGCGGTGCCCGAGGCAGCCGGGGAAGGCGCCGACGGTGACAGTGAAGGCGGTGTGGGGACGCGAAGCGCAGCTCGTCCCATGACATGGGGACCGCCAAAGCCCGGAGGCGGTCCAAGAGCCGAGCAGGGCCGTCCACCTGATGGGGTCGCTGAAGGACCGCCGGTGGCCTGTGGCGACAGGGCAACGAGAGGTACCTACTGCTGAAAAGGGAACACCTTCTCATCAAAGTAAACGTGTTGGGAGGTGAATACTCGATGGGAGACAAGGTCGTAGCAGCGATAGCCTTTAGTGTTAGGCGGGTAGCTGAGGAAGATGCATGCGATGGAGCAGGGTGCAAGCTTATGTGGCACAATGGCGACGATGCTAGGATAGCAGAGACAGTCAAAAATGTGAAGCTCATCATAAGAGGGTGGTGCACCAAAGAGAAGATGATGAGGTGCAAAGTTCCCGCGAGTGTGACAGGGGCGGATGCTAATAAGGAGTGATGCGGTGGCGAGAGCGTCAGGCCAAAAGCGCGGAGGCACATTGGCATGAAAGAGAAGCGTCCGAACGCAATCATTAAGAGTACGCAGGACGCGCTTAGCGCGACCATTCTGTTGCGAAGTGTACGAGCATGTGAGACGAAAAGTCGTGCCATGTGTGGTGAGGAGAGTACGAACAACTAAGTTGTCGAACTCTTCCCGTTATCTGTTTGAAACGCAAGGATGGGACAACCAAACTGCATGAGAACATAGGAGTAAAATGCGGCGAGAGTGGAGATAACATCGGACTTACGCCGCAATGGGAAGGTCCACACATAGTGTGAAAAATCATCAAGAATAACAAGGTAATAAAGATAGCCCATATTACTTGCAACTGGAGAGGTCCAAACATCACTATGAATTAACTCAACGGGTACGATGCAACATGAGAAGACACCCTAAAAGGAAGACACACATGTTTGCCGAGGCAACATCCATGACAAGAGTGATCATCGATCTTATTACACGTGAAAGAAAAACTCTGAAATATATGACGAAGGGTGGCGGGGTTCGGATGACCCAAGCGAGCATGCCAGAGATCCACACCGGTGGCGAGGGCGACAGGGGCGACGGAGGTGGTGGAGGCGGTGGAGTGGACCGGGTAGAGCTCCTCGGGGCTGTCACATCAGTGAAGTACCATCCGGGTACAAGCGTCCTTAATAGAACCACACTCGACAAACTCTACAGTAACATGATTTTCAGGTGTAAAAGAACAAACATGATTTTTAATAAGATCAGGAGAAACTAACATGTTAGATAATGACAACAGAGTAGATGTGGATGGAAAAGATGCATGTCCTATATGAGTGATGGGAAGGGAGGAACCGTCACTGACGATGATACGAGCGGAGGTGTGGATAGGATAGGAGGTGTGGAGGTTACCGGGATGAGCAACCATATGCGCGGTAGCTCCATTGTCCATATACCAGTCGCACCGCCGGTGTGGGTGGACGGAGAGGGAGCGGAGCGCAGGGCCTCTAGGAGCGCCGGGTCCCACAGCACGGGTGGGAGGGCAGGCTGCTGAGACGGCGCCGTCAGGGGCAGCAGCGGCAGCCCTCCTGGCTGCGGCGGCTGTACGTCAAAGTGGGGCCCGTAGGGCGCCACGTAGGGCTGCGGCGCGGCGTAAAACGCCTGATGAGAGGGAGGTTGTGCGTCAAGGATACCCGAGGCAGGGGCACGAGGAACCTGCATGGAGTAGGCGTGCACAACGCCGGTCCACGGGTTCTGGCCGGCGTACCACGGGGCCGGCTGATACTGCTGCTGGGGCGGGCTGCTCCTCCCTGAGCCCCGGCGCCCTGTTGCTGCATGCGTCCACCGCGGTGACTCCCGTTAGCTGCGGGCGAGGGTGGCGGGAAGGGGGCGACCGACGCCTGGGAGTAGGCCGGTGCGGCCTGTGGGGCCAGCGCGGGACGCGGCGGCGGTGGCGCCGAGCCCCTTGCGGGTGCCAGCGACGAGGGCGGTGTGGGTCGCCCGAGTCCGGGCCATCTTCATTTGTCGCTCCTCCAATTTGAGATACACCATCACCTTGGCAAAGGTGGGCTCCGGGATGAGGGTGAGGTTGGAGGCGGCGTTCCCAAAGTCCACGTTGAGACCGGCGGTGAGGGTAATGATGAGGAGCTCATCACCGACCGTCTCGCCGAGATCGCGGAGCTCATCGGCAAGCTTTTTGAGGCGCATGCGAAAATCGTCGATAGACGAGTCAAGCTGCCGGCACCCGTAAAACTCGACATGGAGGAGGACCTTGCGCTGCAGTTTGTTGTCGGTGAAGAGGCCATTGAGCTTGGTCCAGACTTCGTAGGCGTCGTCGTCATCATCCACCACCGTGTGGAAGAGGTCCTTGGAGATGGTGAGATAGAACCAGCGGATGATGGTGGCGTCGAGGATCATCCACTCCTCGTCATGAATCATGAGGTTGGAGTCCACGGTGCCATCGACGTGGCCGTTGAGCAGGTACTCGCAGAACACCAAGGAGAAGTACCGCTTCCAAGCGGAGTAGGACGAAATGGATTGATCAAGCACCACCGGAACACGCTCGTGGATGTTCAAATCACGGACAAGGGTGACATCTGGACCGGCGAAGGGATTGGAGATGGTGGAGGAGGAGGAACTCATGGCGCGGCGAGGTGGGAGTAGGGAGGTGCGGCGCGGGTGGAGCGGCTAGGGATAGGGTTCGACGCGGGTTGGGGGTGGGGGTGGTGGGGAGGGGTGCGGAAGCGAGGAGGAGCGGCGGCGACCGGCGACGACATTAGCTACGGAGGAAACCGCGGTGGCGGCGGGTGGGAGGGCGGCGGCGAACGGAGGAACCGGCGGTGGCGGCGGCAACGGGTGACGGCGGCGAGGGAAGAAGCGGCGGCGGCGGCGGCTAGGTCTAGGAACGACATGCGATAAATACCATGTAGAAGACTAAAATAGGTTGTCAACACAATTACATTGATCGGTGCACCACACACACACACACACACACACACACGCGCGCGCACACACACACACACACACACACACACACACACACACACACACACACACATATATATATATATATATATATATATATATATATATATATATATATATATAATGTACAAGATGGGGCCACAACCTCAACTATACAGGATAACTAGGAGGTGGGCCCAAGGCACAATATACACGCACACAATATATTCAACATAAAGTAAACTACTCGCATCATGCAAGCGAACTCCGTCCAACAATTCGCGCCAACATGCAAAGAGCTCCTGTCATGCATTTTTTAATCAACCATGCATGGATTGTCATGAACAGTGTTCACAGATCAATTGTGTCGAGCGTAAGTTCGGCTGAACCATGACCCCAATATTTTCGACATATATAACTTTGAATAAATTACTTAAGGTGAAATGTCATGATCTGCACAAAACTAGCTAAGACGACCCTGCCCAAGCTCATCGCCATCCTCGTTCTCTCGATCGACATGGCAAGTGCGCATAACATACACAGTACCATTATTAAGGAAATACTACTCGTGGTGAGAATGGCACGCTCCGAATAAGACTAGCTAAGACGACCCTGACAAAACTTATGGTCACAGAAATATATAGGGATGTAAGTGGAGGCATCCATGATGTCCGCGAAAGCGAAAATAAGCTAGTCAATGTTTCTTTAAAAATGAAGGAAATACAAGAACCATATGAATGCGGACGTCGCGGATCCTGAGAAATGTCTGGTGGCCGGCTGCGGAACCCACGAGTGAGGCCACTGAAACCAACTGAATATCTGAGTATTCTGCCACTTGGTATACTATATCTTTGCGAGTGTGAACTGACCGTGACCGGTGGAGATGGTTGGGTATTGAATTTTTGTTAGACCCGATTGAAGAGTGCATTGGTGTGAAGTGAGCAGACCGACGTCGGAGATGATTGTAGCTCCATCATTAGAAAGCAACGGGCCACCGCTTTCCTACGTGGCTCTGCAGGAGCGCACGTGGAGACAAGCGACCTGTCAAAGCCGACGACCTCGCCAAGGTTAGGTCACGTCGCCTAGCTCGTCTTCTTCCTCCATCCAGCGGCGCCGCCGGCCTCTACAAATCACCGCTCCTCTCCTGCAACGTACGCACACCACCGCAGGGAAGCCACAGCTTTCCGCTCGACACCCCCCGTCCCCCGTCCACCTCGCCTCCCGCTACATCCGGATTCTGGTGCGCAAATTCTTCTTTTATCCGTTCCAGACTTCCAGTGACGATAGTGCTGCTAATTTCTATTATTTCTGAAATTCGTTGTACTGTCGTGATTGAAGATGAACAGGTTAATTTTTTTTTTAAAAAAATGGTCTGTGCTTATTGAACGGATAGAGTTGGCCGTATGTGTCGATCCTTGTTGGAGCCATCGCATCTGCACCGCACACATTTGGCGTGGAGCCGTGCAGCTCGTCGTCGTGTGTCCGAGTAGTAAGCTAGCTGCTGCAATGTAGTACAAAAACGAATCAAAAGCAGAGCCGTCCGCATGGCATTTTCTCTAGTCTAGAATATAAATCATGTCGCCATCCTTCAATATAAAAATCATGTCTGCTGGGAGTTTGAGTGGTTCACAGCTTCACAGCGCCTTCACAATTGATTGAGAGATCATTCCGTTATCCTACTCAAGCCTGCAGAGCAGAAAGGATGGCGACCAAGGTGGTGGACCTGCGCTCCGACACGGTGACCAAGCCGTCGGAGGCCATGCGCGCCGCCATGGCCGCGGCGGACGTGGACGACGACGTGCTGGGCGCCGACCCTACGGCCTGCCGCTTCGAGGCGGAGATGGCGCGGATCATGGGCAAGGAGGCCGCGCTGTTCGTCCCCTCGGGCACCATGGCCAACCTCATCTCCGTCCTCGCGCACTGCGACGCCAGGGGCAGCGAGGTCATCCTCGGACACGACTCCCACATCCATGTCTACGAGCACGGCGGCATCTCCACCCTCGGCGGCGTCCACCCCAGGACCGTCCCCAACAACCCCGACGGCACAATGGACATCGACAGGATCGTCGCCGCCATCCGGAGCACGGACGGGGCGCTCTACTACCCCACCACCAGGCTCATCTGCTTGGAGAACACCCATGGAAAGTGAGTGAGCTGCATTCTCTGTTAGTAGAACTCTGATTTTTCCCTGATTGATGGAGTATTTTTGTTGTTGTTGCTGCAGTTCTGGTGGGAAGTGTCTGACTGTAGAATACACTGACAAGGTTGGTGAAGTCGCTAAGGCTCATGGCCTGAAGCTTCATATCGACGGAGCTCGTATCTTCAATGCTTCCGTGGTAAGTAACAACTGCTATGGGATCAATTAAACGTCATGTGATGTCGAAGTACCAAGCATGTGTATCTTCTCCTGACATTTCTAGATCATCAATGTTATCCTGCCTGTCAGGCACTTGGAGTTCCTGTTGACAGACTTGTGAGAGCTGCTGATTCAGTTTCGGTATGTATCAATCTGCTTGGCACTATACTAAAATGATATTCCCTCCGTCCCAAAATAAGTGTCTCAATTTTGTATTCCTCTGTTAAACGTCGAAATGCAGGTATGCCTGTCGAAAGGGATAGGTGCTCCTGTTGGATCAGTTATCGTTGGCTCCAAGGCCTTCATACACAAGGTGATGATGGGTAGATATTCTGCATGCTAGTGAGTTTCACCTGCTTGCTTAAGAGAAGATGCAAGGGAAATCTGACAAATAATACTTACTTTCAGGCTAAAATTCTTAGGAAGACTTTAGGTGGTGGAATGAGGCAGGTAGGGGTTCTTTGTGCTGCCGCCGAAGTCGGAGTTCGCGACACCTTAGGCAAGCTTGCCGATGACCATCGGAAGGCTAAAGTTTTAGCAGGTTTCATGTTGATCTATCTTCTCCATCCTATTTACAGGCCCTTAACGGCATCGATATAACCCTGAATTTGGTTTTGTTTGTCCAAATGTTCAGATGGACTGAAGAAAATCAAGCAGTTCACAGTGGATTTGACTTCAGTGGAGACCAATATGGTTAGTCTGTTATTCCATATATCTACTGAGCTTGATGTGTTCTTTCAGATTAGCTATCATGTTTGTGACCTCCGGCGATGTATTCCCTTCGCTAGGTGTTCTTTGATATGGCGGATCCGCGCATAACGCCTGCCAAACTGTGCCAAGCCCTGAAACAGCGCAGTGTGCTTGCAATGCCAACAAGCCCCAAGAGGTTCAGTTCACTTCGCTCAACTGCATTTTTCTTTTTTTATCTGCTTATTCATATTATCAACCTCAACTCCTCACTATAAGAATCATTAATTATGTCTGTTTGGACTGGTCTCTTAACTAAAACAATATGCTGTATACTTAGTCAAAAGAAACGCACTGCTTTATTTGATTCCGAGCTCCCTTGATTAATTTGCAGCGTCAGATTCGTCGTCCACTACCAAATTTCAGACGGCGACATCCAGTATACTTTAAAATGTATCGAGGTACTACAGAAATCGTTCCAGATTTATATGTTTTCACCTTTGTACTCCCTCCGTCCGGAAATACTTGTCGGAAAAATGGATAAAAATGGATGTATCTAGAACTAAATTACGTCTCGATACATCCATTTCTTCGACAAGTATTTTCAGACGGAGGGAGTATCACCGTTGCTCTGATCGGGGGCTGCTACCGTATCCTTTCGAAGGAAAAAAAAATCACCGATGCTGCTGTGATTGGTGGGATATCACTGACATGTTGCTGCTCTTTTTCCAGGAAGCCGTGGAGGAAATGCTGGCATGCGACGCCAAACCGGAGCAGTTGCTAAGCTAGCTAGGCCACACTTCGTGAATTACTACGTGATTGCTATGCATAATGCACCATCCAGATCGTTTGTGAAATAATGGATTGCCTGTTTGTGCGCGCGCGCGGTGTCAATGTTGTGGGCATGTGGGCCGTGTTCTTCTGTGTTCTTCAGCTTGGATGGAGAGCATGCAATGCAATTACGGATAGTTGTGACGATACAGGTGGATCAATGGTCGTCTACTCTGTTTGGAGTATTGTTTGACCGTAGTAACCCTCGTCCGAATGATCGATCCACCTGTTCTGCGTTCCCCAAAGGCCCGCGGATTTTTTTTAAGGATAAAAAAAATCCATAATCTTGTGGGGAACGAGCGAAGGGTTAGAGCAAGTCTAGTAGAGCCCTCAAACTCTCAAACCCCTAAAAATAACTGTTTTTTTTTTACAGTTTTCGTCAAAAAAAGCCGTAGACTAAAACCTCCAAACCCTCAAACCCGTAAAAAAAATTAGAGGTCCAACCCTCAAACCGTTTGCAAACCTGTACAAGTGAGGGTTGAGAGGAAAAACTCCTCCCAACCCGCACTCCTCTTCCACCCTCGCGCGGGAGGGAAATTTCTGCTTCCGGCTCCTCGCGCCGCGCCCTCCCCCCGCCTCGCCTGCGCCAGCCATGGAGGCCTTCGCCGCCGTGCCCGCCTCGGGCCCCGCCCCCGCCCCCGCCCCGACCGTGGCCGACGTGGTGGCGGCGACCCACGTCGGGGCCAAGCGGCGGCGGGCGGGCCTCGCACCGCCTCCTTCCGCCTTCCCGGCTGCCGCCCCGGCCCCCGTCCCCGCCCCGGCGCCCGCCCCCGCCGCCGCGCCCGCCCGCAAGATGAGCCGGCCGAAGGCGACCTCTCGTGGGCCGTGAAGGGCGGCCTCCAAGGTCGCCGGCTCGTCCCCGGCCATGAACAAGCCGCGGAAGAAGCCCGCGGCGCGGAAGAAGCCGTCGCCGAACCTCCTCCTCCCGCCGCGCATGAGGTGTTCGAGGAAATGGCAACCCCATCCTCGTTCTTGGACCTCCTCCAAGATGCGGAGGTGGACCTCGGAGCTCCGCCTGTAGACCCCTTTAGGGTTTGTGATGACTTGGAGGAAGATGAGGAAGATGAGGAGGATGAAGGGGATGACGAGGAGGAGGTGGCCGAGATAGGGGAGGAGGCATTCACCGCCGCTTCCCACCCACACACGCGGTCGACAAACTACACCGAGGCGGAAGATATCCTCTTGGTTCGTGCTTGGGCAGCTGTGGGGATGGATGCAAGCACCGGCACCGATCAAACCGGTAAACGGTATTGGCAAAGGATCGAGGACACCTATTGCAGGATCAAGCCGAAGAATAGTGGGTTCATCTCTCGCAGTTACCGGTCGCTTCAAGGCCGGTGGGAGTTGATGAAGCCTGCTTGTGCTCGTTGGAGTGCGGCCATGGACCAAGTGAGGGATGCACCACCTAGTGGAACCGTGGAGAGTGACTATGTGAGTACATATCTCTTCACTATTTTGATTATGTGTGTGTACTATGCTATTGGTGGGTTCTTATGTGATTATGTGTGGTTGATAGGAGACAATTGCCGGCATGAGGTACAAGGAGATGGCCGCTTCCAAGGGCAAGCCATTCCCATTTAAGCATGCTTGGGCAATTCTTCAAACCTTTGACAAGTGGAAGTTGAGGGATAAAGAGACCGCACCCAAGAAGCCGTCAATGCTTACGATGGATGATAGTGAAGATGAGGGAAGGAACGAGCACAAGCCCGCTGGAACCAAGAAGGATAAGTTAAGGGTGAAGATGGAAGGAGAGGCGTCAAGCCTAAGGGAGAAGATGGAGCACATGATGAAGGCAAGAGAGGAATTGACAATGAAGACATTGGAGACGAAGCTTCTTATCACCGAGAAGAAGAAAGAGGTCAAGCTTGCACGAGTTGAAGCGAAGGGTGAAGAAGCAAAGCGTAAGGCTGACTTGGAGGAGAGGATGATCAAGCTCAAAGAGGCAAAGGTATGGAAAGAACTCATGGTGGAAGAGAAGGAGCACATGATGATGTCCAAGAAGGACATGGATCAAGACCAATTGCAATGGTGGAAGGACTACAAGGAGGACATCACGGAGAGGAAGAGGATGTTCCATGGTGCGTCCTCTACTTTTCGAGGTGACACTCCGATGAGTAGTTGTGGCGATGGCGGTGTGGACGACTCCGCCGGCGCCTATGGAGATGCTTGATGGAGCCCGAATGTGGTCTAGGAGATGGCGCCGAGGTGCAACTTTTTGGTGATGGTGCCGATGAGAGGGGGAAGATGATGATTTTGTGATGTAAACTATTAAACCATGCATCAATCATCTTCATTTCCGTGTTTGTTTGAAGGTTGATTATGTTTTCCTAATGAAAATTGTGATATGTCAAATGACAGTTTTAAGGGTTGGGGTTGGGGCAAAGACTAGAACCCTCAAACCCAATCCTTATAACGGAATATTCTGTTATAAGGGTTGGGTTTGAGGGTTCTAGTCTTTACCCCTATTTTTCAACCCTTAAAAATGTCAAAAATAGCCAATTCTCAACCCTTAAACCCAATTTTAGATTTAAGGGTTTGAAGGCTCTACTAGACATGCTCTTAGGATCTCGCCGTCGAGCGCATGGCGTGGCGTTTGGTCACTGCTCCTATTTCTTCGCCCTTAGCAAAGGGTTAGGAGGCAAAAGAGCTTTGCTACACCCAATATAGCTACGAAGATTTACGTATGATATTAGTTGGCATTTTTTTATTTGTTGGAAAGGGGCACACCCTGAAATTCAGGGGGAGAGATTAATGAGAGGAAGACACATGTTCATGTAAGGTAATTATCGCAACTTGCTTTCGCAGGTGTAGGATTTCCGGGAGGCAAAAGCTCTCTCAAGATGGCTCACACTAGCACGGCCTATTTTTTTACGTAAAGGGAAAAAGGCACGTCCTATTATTATTATTATTATTATTATTATTATTATTATTATTATTATTATTATTATTATTGTTGTTGTTGTTGTTGTTGTTGTTGCATGGAGGCACGTCCTATTAGCTTATTGCAAACATTACTACAAATAGTTATTCTACGCCCCTAAGTAAAACATTGTACATAATGTAGTAATACTGTTTACAAAACATAGCAATTTTTAAAATAATTATATACTATCCCGAATACTGCTACCCCTGTCACAAAATATAAGAACGTCTAAAACATAATACAATATAGAATATATAACAATTATTTGAAAACAAAGAATTATATTAGATGACCACAAAATATATTATGAATTAAAACATCTTATATGTTGCGATGGAGGAAGTATTTTTACTACATTAGTTGAAAAACTACTACGTTACGTATAGCTATACAATTATATTAGAACCTTTTTATTCAACAGAAAATATTCTTAGATATCTGATTAAAAAATAAGTTAGCAATATTGTTTACCAAACATAGTAATTTTAAAATAATTTTTATACTATCCAAAATACTATTTTACTACATTTTTTGAAAAACTACTACATTACGTATATCTATATAGTTATATTAGAAACCTTTTATTCAATAGAATTTCTAAATATTCTCAAAATCTAATCAAAATTAATTAAAAATCATACTATATAGCAAAAACAATCGTGCACGTAAGTTAGTATAAATGGTAATTTATTTTTTAAAAATATTTATTATATTTGAGAAAAATATGTTTTAAAAATAGTTGTTCATGAGGTATGAATATACGCTCATATACTTTCTAAAATGTCCATATATTTACCCCAAAAAGAGGGACAAATGTGGAAAATATATAATTAAAAATATAAAGAAATAGAAAATAAAAAACAAACGGTAAAAATGAAAAGCTTGATAAGAAAACCCAACTAAAATAGGAAAAAGTAGTAAGAAAGAAAAATAACTCCCTTATACTCCTGAAAAATGCCTAAGGAGTGGACCCTGGATTTTTCTTTAAAAAATGGTATTTCAATGTTTCTAAGAAATCTAGTTTTTTCTATGAGCACATACTAGAAAAAGCAACAAATTTTTTTTTGTGGGTGGAAATATTGTATTACTCAAGCCAACAAAGAATTACAATCAGCAGTGACTAGCTCAAGCACTCTCGAGGGTCCAGAGCCAATCCAAGTCATGGTTCTTTCCTCTGTACGAGCAAAGTTTGCTAGACTATCGCTAACCTGATTTTGAGTATGGTTTACATGAGTAATACAACTTTCACTGAGAGATAAGAGATATCTAATCTCTTTGACTAATGAAGCATAAATAGACCTATCTTTCTCTTGCCCTTGGATCAACTTTATAGCAACAAGTGAATCCATCTCAATGGCCACTGGACGATCACTTCGCTGGATCGCACGAGATAACCCCTCCATGCAAGCACACAGCTCTGCCTCCAAAGCTTCATGACACGAGTAAAGTGTTCTGCACGCTGAAAAGATTAAGCCTCCCAAAGGGTCCCGTAGTACCATACCTGCTCCAGCCCTGCCGGCATCAAAAGATCCGTCCTTGTTTAGCTTTACCCACCCCTCCGGTGGTGCAGCCCACTGGGGGATGGGCGGTGGGGGTGCTGTATCAGCCTGAAGTAATGTGCAGTCATAAGAGATGATTGATTTCCCCTTGGTTGGATCCATGTGTGTGTTACATTTAATAGCAATTAGAGACTCGAGATAGCTAACAAGGAACCTCGTTGATACTTCAAGAGAGGTGGCGGAATCTTGTTGTGCACTATCTCATTACGTATGAACCAACACCTCCAGAGTGTCATAAGAAGCATGGACCTCTCTAATTCATGTAGTGGTTGTAGCACATGGAATAACCATTCCTTCCCGACATTCGCCACAGTATCCACCGCCGAAAGGTACCAAACTTCCGCCATATACAGCCATAATTCACGTGCTCTAGGGCAGCGACATAATGGATGGAAGTTGTCTTCTGGTTCCACGCCACACACCTGGCATATATTGGTGATTTCCAAGGTCCTCTTATGCTTATTAACCCAATTAGGAAGGGAGTCTGAGACCACTCTCTGAAAGCACAAGTGCTCCCTGGGTGATTTTGGTAATTAATGTCAACATATCTCTTGTTGGACTAACACTTTTACCTAGTATGTTTCAGATAAGTTCAACAATGGAGTGGAATGGACTAGAGGATGTGGAACCCCTTCAAGATGCTAAGGAAAAAGGGTTGGCTCAAGCTTCAAGCAAAAGACTCTACATTTTCTATTTTAGTGATCCAAGATCACATTGAGTCTATAGGAAAAGCCAATACTATCAAGAGGGGATGAGGTGTTGCATAATGGCTTGCTTGCTCAAAGTACTTAGTGATATGCTCCAAAGCCCTCAACTACCTTCTCACATCCACATATGACCCAAACCAAAAGTCCAACTCGGCCCCACCGATTCTTCCTATTCGGCGCCACCGAGTTCAGATGTCATAGCCACTGCCACAAACCCTAGGCAAATCGGTCTCACCGATAGGGATCTCGGTCTCACCTAGATGGGATTGTAATCTCTCTGTGTATGTCCATTACCAAAATCGGTCTCACCGAGTTTGAGTAATCGGTCCTACCGAGATTACAATGCAAACTCTTTGTTCCTCTTCGTAACATTTTGGTCCAATCGAGATGAGAGAATCGGTCCCACTGAGTTTGCCTGACCAACTCTCTGGTTAGCTTATTACCAAAATCGGTCCCACCGAGTTTGTGTAATCGGTCTCACCAAGATTACGTTATGCCCTAACCCTAATCATATCGGTCCTACCGAGTTGCATGTCGGTCCCACCGAAAATCCTAACGGCCACATTATTTGCTAAATCGGTCCGACCGAGTTTCACGATTCAGTCCCACCGAGATTGGTAAGTTGTGTGTAATAGTTAGATTTTGTGTGGAGGCTATATATACCCCTCCACCCACTCTTCATTCGTGGAGAGAGCCATCAGAACGTGCCTACACTTCCAACCTACATTTTCTGAGAGAGAACCACCTACACTTGTGTTGAGACCAAGATATTCCATTCCTACCATATGAATCTTGATCTCTAGCATTCCCCAAGTTGCTTTCCACTCAAATCTTCTTTCCACCAAATCCAAGTCCTGTGAAAGAGAGTTGAGTGTTGGGGAAACTATCATTTGAAGCATAAGAGCAAGGAGTTCATCATCAACACACCATTTGTTACTTCTTGGAGAGTGGTACGGTGTCTCCTAGATTGGCTAGGTGTCACGTGGGAGCCTCCGACAAGATTGTGGAGTTGAATCAGCGAGTTTGTAAGGGCAAGGAGATCGCCTACTTCGTGAAGATCTACCCTAGTGAGGCAAGTCCTTCATGGGCGATGACCATGGTGGGATAGACAAGGTTGCTTCTTCGTGGACCCTTCGTGGGTGGAGCCCTCCATGGACTCGCGCAGCCGTTACCCTTCGTGGGTTGAAGTCTCCATCAACGTGGATGTACGATAGCACCACCTATCGGAACCACGACAAAAACATCCGTGTCTCCAATTGTGTTTGCACACTCCAATCCCATCCCTTTACATTCTTGCAAGTTGCATGCTTTACTCTCCGCTGCTCATATACTCTTTGCATGCTTGCTTGATATGTATTGTGATTGTTAAACTTGTGCTAAAACTCCACTTCAACCTAAAGAAATTAAAAATTGGAACTTTTTCACTTAGTGTCTAATCACCCCCCTCTAGACACCTCTTCTTGATCCTTTCAATTGGTATTAGAGCTTTGGTCTCCATTGCTTTGGTTTAAACACCATTGGAGGAAGATGGATGAGTCTACTTTGTGGAGTCTTAGACATAGAGTGCCTATACTTGATGGAGAGTATTTTCATGAGTGGAAAAATGAGATGCTTGTGATTTTCAATGAATATCATTTGAACAAGTACATTGCTAGCCCTTGTGCACCTCATGTTGATCCCATGCATCCTACCCTTGATGAGTCAATTGACATGATTCACAACCTTAGAACTGTTAATCTTATCACTAGAGGGTTGCCTAGAAACTTGATTGGATGTTTTCCTACTCTTGAGTGTGCCTACACTATATGGAAATTTCTTGAGGAACGTTTTCCAAATTATTTCTTGAAAAATCTAGATGAAATTCTCCATAAGTCTATTGCCTTGAGTAAGATGAATTCCAATGATCCTATGTTTGGTGATTGTCTATTTGAGCTTACAAACCTTATGCGTGCCAATGGAGATGTTGGAATTATTAGTGATATTACTTCCGAAGCTATTAAAATTCATAAAGAAGATAATTGTCAAACTCACTCTAACGAATCACCCTCTCTAGGAATCGATCCACCACATGACGATGTTGAACATGGATACTATGATGAGGATGATGATAGTGACTTTGATCTTGATGATGCAATGAGACACTTTGGTCTTATGGAAAATCTTCGAGGATATATGGCAGGAGGAAAGGAATGGGTTCTTGACAGTGGATGTACGGATCACATGATCGGAGATAAAGATATGTTTCGTGAGCTTGCTGAAAATGACGGTCCTCGAAAGTATGTCACTTTTGGTGATAACTCAAAGGGTAAGGTGGTTGGCCTCGGTAAGGTGGCCATATCACATGATAGCTCCATACAAAATGTCATGCTCGTTGAATCTCTTGGCTACAATTTACTTTCAATATCTAGACTTGCTGATTTCGGTTTCAATGTCCTATTTACTGAAGTAGATTGCCAAGTGTTTCGTAGAGATAATCATAAAATGGTCTTTACCGGTATACGTAGAGGTGATCTATACATTGTTGATTTCACTAAAAAGGCTCAACCTAGAACTTGCTTTATTGCTAAATCCTCTAAAGGCTGGTTATGGCATAGACGACTAGGTCATGTGGGCATGTGAAACCTTGACAAGCTTATTAAAGGAAATCATATCCTTGGCATTAACGATGTCATATTTGATAAGGATAGACTTTGCAGCGCTTGTCAAGCAGGTAAACAGGTTCGAGGAAGGCATCCCGTGAAGAACATCATGACCACAAGGAGGCCACTCGAGCTACTTCACATGGATCTTTTTGGTCCCAACGCTTACAAAAGTCTTGGTGGAAATTCTTTTGGTCTAGTTATAGTTTATGATTTTTCAAGATTTACATGGATTGAAAGATCGAGGATGTCGTCTAGAGGGGGGGGGGTGAATAGGCGCTTTAAAATAATTACGGTTTAGGCTTGAACAAATGCGGAATAAACCTAGCGGTTAATTTGTCAAGCACAAAACCTACAACAACTAGGCTCACCTATGTGCACCAACAACTTATGCTAAGCAAGATAAGCAACTATGTGATAACAAGATATATGACAAAGAACAATATGGCTATCACAAAGTAAAGTGCATAAGTAAAGGGGCTCGGGTAAGAGATAATCGAGGCACACGGAGACGACGATGTATCCTGAAGTTCACACCCTTGCGGATGCTAATCTCCTTTGGAGCGGTGTGGAGGCACAATGCTCCCCAAGAAGCCACTAGGGCCACCGTAATCTCCTCATGCCCTCGCACAATGCAAGATGCCGTGATTCCACTAAGGGACCCTTGAGGGCGGTCACCGAACTCGTACAAATGGCGACCCTTGGGGGCGGTCACCGAACCCGTACACTTTGGCAACCCTTGGGGGCGGTCACCGGAACCCGTCAAAAATTGCTCGGGGCAATCTCCACAACCTAATTGGAGACCCCGACGCTTGCCCGGATCTTTACACCACAATGATTGAGCTCCGAACACCACCAACCATCTAGGGCGCCCAAGCACCCAAGAGGAACAAGCTCAAGGGCACCAAGCACTCAAGAGTAATAAGCTTCTCAACTAGTAACTTCCACGTATCGTGTGGAGAACTCTTACCGATGCACCAAATGCAATGGCAAGGGCACACGGAGTGCCCAAGTCCTTCTCTCCCAAATCCCACCAAAGCAACTAATGCTAGGGTGGAAAATGAGAGGAAGAACGAAAGAAGAACACAAAGAACTCCAAGGGGTTCCCCTCACTTAGAGGAGAAAGTGATTGGTGGAAACGTGGATCTAGATCTCCTCTCTCTTTTCCCTCAAAAACTAGCAAGAATCCATGGAGGGATTGAGAGTTAGCAAGCTCGAAGAAGGTCAACAATGGGGGAAGAACACGAGCTCAAGAGATAAGTCTTAATGGGGAAGAAGACCCCCTTTTATAGGTGGGGAGAAATCCAACCATTATCCCCTCACTCAGCCCGCACGACGCGGTACTACCGCACGGAGCTGCGGTACTACCGCGGTTGGATGCGGTACTACCGCATGTGTAGTACTGGCCAGATGAAAACCTATTGCACAGGGCAACGAGCGGTAGAACCGCCGGAGCGGTACTACCGCGCGCCCCTACGGTACTACCGTAAGGAAGGCAACACTAGGCGCAGAGAAAGCACGGAAGTAAAAAATTACTTCCGTACCTACTTCCGCTGAGGGAGTACCTGCGCAAAACTCCGGCACGGTACTATCGCACACGAAGAGCGGTACTACCGCGTAGGGCGCGGATGTAAAAAATTACATCTGCCCCTACTTCCGCTCATGCTGCTAAGCCTGGCCAGAGCCCACAAGACTACCGCGCCCGCGGCACGGTACTACCGCGTAGGGTGCGGATGTAAAAAATTACATCCGCCCCTACAACCGCTCGAGCACCTGCGCCTGGCCTGAGGCCACGGTACTACCGCTCTCACAGAGCGGTACTACCGTGAGCACCTGCAGTACTACCGCAGGGGACTGTGGTACTACCGCAAGGGCCTGCGGTACTACCGCTCCGGAGAGCAGTACTACCGCATGCCCTAGATCAACAACACTAGGAGTCCTTCATTTTCGATGGACCACTGTAAGTGCTTCTAGTGCCCCTTAGTGATTTTGGTGTATTGAAGACTTATAGGTTAAGGGACTAATGTGTTTACGAGTGTACACAGGTCTATAAGTCTATGAGGAGTTTGATATTTACAAAGAAAGTCGACCCCTAAAAATGAATATCTTCGACTGAAGATTTTGGTATTCCTAAAGACTTTCATGAAGACTTTGAAAGTGAAGAAATTGGTGTGTCCGTGAAGACTTGATATTCATGCAAGGAATATGAAGCTTGAAGACTTTCGTTTTCATAGTTTTGTTTTTCTCTTTCTTGAGTCATAGGAAACATCGTACTGTTAAGGGGGGTCGAGGAAATACTAAGGAAAAATTTCCATGTGATGCTCAACTCAAAATCTACACCTACCAATCCCTTCGAGTGAAGCCATTGAAAATCTCATACAGTTCAGTCAATTTCTTCAGTGACAGAGACGAAGTTCTTCTGGTTGCAGAGGAATTTTTCCTGACCGAGGAGTTAGGAATTCGCCAGTGCGGATTGCCTACACAGTGAAGGAACATGATAGCACTGAGGAATTTGAGAGTCAAAATTCCGACCGTTGCTGTGCTGCGCGCCAGCTGTCCCAAAATATGTTATCCACCTAACGGTCATATCATCGAAGGGCATTTATGTCTTATCATGTCGGGCTGCTCCCTAGGCTATAAATAGCCGCCGCCTACAGCCACTAGCTGGTTGGCTGCTCCGAGAGAAACTGACACTTGTCATTTGAGAGCAACCATCCTCCGAGGGCTTTGAGCGAAAATCATCGAGTGAGGAAAAACCCAAACCCAAACACCTACAAACCCAAAGTGATTGAGCATCACTGAAGAGATTGATCCTGCGTGGATCCGACGCTTGTTACCTTTGAAGACTGTGCTTCTTCCAGACGGTTAGGCGTCATGGTCTAGAGCATCCAAGAGGAATTGTGGATCGCCGAGTGACCGAAGTCTGTGAAGGTTTGGAAGTCGCTTGAAGACTTACCACGAGTGATTGGACGAGGTCTGTGTGGCCTTAGTTCAAGGAGAATACGGTGAGGACTTGGTGTCCTGAGCTGCATGCTCAGCGACTGGGTGTCCGGGACTGTGTGTCCTCAAGTTTAAATACTCAGCTGCTCCAACCAGACGTACAACTGAGACAACCGTTGGAACTGGTCTACCAAATCATTGTCTTCACCAACCTTACTGGTTCTATTTGCTCAACTCTTTCATTTCTTCATTACTGTGTTGAGTGATTGTCCATATCTGTGTTTGAAGACTTTGACTGAAGACTTTCTCAATTTCCTCAGTTCAATTTCTTCAGTCTGTTTGTCTTCATCTTGAGTTATCTTGTGTTTACGCTTTCTGTACTCTGTGTTTGTCTTCATTTCATCATGATGACTATGCGTGTATTCTGTCATGCTTACTTCTGAGTACTTATTCCGCTGCAAGTAGTTCTTCGCTAAGGAATTTCCTCACCGGCAAATTCCTCAGTGAAGAATTCATAAAAATCGCCTAGTCACCCCCCTCTAGTCGATATAACGCACTTTCAATTGGTATCAGAGCAAGGTACTCCCTTGATCTGTGTGATTTTGGTTTAACCGCCTGGAGTTCTAGTTATGTCGACCGCAGGTATGATCAAGGTCTCTACTGGGTGTCCTACCTTCGATGGCACGGACTACCCCTACTGGAAGAATAAGATGCGAATGCATCTTGAAGCAATTGACAATGATCTCTGGTACATTGTGAAAAATGGTGTTCCCTCAGTCACACCTTCCCTGAATGCTGCTGTTGTGAAGAGATTCAAGCAACTCGATTCTCAAGCGAAGAATATCATATGTGGTCATCTGAGTAAAGGGCAGTATGGTAGAGTGAGTGCTTTGGAAACGGCTAAGCTTATCTGGGATAGGCTCTCCAAAGTAAACGAAGGAGTCTCAACTCAATGTGACTCTCGTGTTGATGTTCTTCGCAATCTCTTCAACCGCTTCAAAAGACTCGACAATGAAAATGTTCAGCAAACCTTCGATCGCCTCACTGATATCTCAAATGAGCTTCAAGCACTCGGTGCCACTGACATCACCGACCATGAGGTGGTGAAGAAATTGCTGAGATCACTCGATTCTTCATTTGACACTCTGGCACTGATGATTCAAGAGCGTGCTGATTACAAGTCACTAGATCCCGCTGATATCCTCGAGAGGCTAAATACTCATGAGTTCTAGCTTGCTGAAAAGAGAGATCTCTATGGTTCAAGCTATGGCAAAACACGTGCCCTGAAGGCCAAGGCAGTGTTTGAATCTGAATGTGAAGATTCTAGTAGTAGCCTTGGTGATCCTGAAGAATTGAGCTAGGAGCTAGCACTGCTCGTGAAGAAGTTCCAGAAATTCTCAAAAGGTGGTCGCTTTGGAAAATCTTCAAGGAGCAGTGATTCCTCATCAAGTGACTATAAGAGAAGGCTATGCCACAAATGCAAGAAGCCTGGTCACTACATTCAAGATTGTCCTCAGTGGGACAAGGAATTAAAGAAGAAGAAATACAAGGATTATAGTTCTGATGATGCCAAGAAGAAGAAGAAATCTTCAAAGTCTTCATCATCAAAATCCTCAAAGTCTTCATCCCACAAGAAGAGTAGCTCCAAGAAGGCTCGGGCATTCATTGGCAAGGAAATGGATTCTGAGGCTGAATCTGAGGATCATGAGGAAGAGGAGGCATCCGAGGAGTCTGAGTCAGGTGTGGCAAGTCTAGCTCTTGCTACCGCATTTGTCAGCAAGTCTATCTTCAACTCTGAAAAAAATGGCAACACCAACAACGCTGATGAAGGCAATGACGACTACGCTCCCACCTATTGCTTCATGGCAAAGGCTGCTAAGGTAACTAAATACCCCTCCTCGGAATCAAGTGAGGATGAATCTGATGAAAATCTTAAGCCTAGCTACTCTAAACTTGCTAAGATTGCTGTGAAACAACAAAAGGCTATTGAAAAACTTCAAAATATGCTAGACAAAAGTGATGATATGTTGGGTGATGAAATGGACCGCACTAAAGACTTAACTGAAAATCTTCAGAGACTTCAACCTAAGTTTGACAACCTTCAAAGTCATCATGAAACTCTCTTATCTGATCACGAGAAGCTTTCTTATGAATTTCTTCAAAGAAAGCAAGATCTTGAGAATCTAAGAGTGAGTTATGAAGATCTTCAGAAGGAGCGCGATTCATTACTTGCTCAACAAATCAGCGCTACTCAAGAAGAATTTGACCCTCCATGCAAAGTGCATTGAACGTGAATCTGTTAATTCTTCACCTGAATGTTCAAATGCTTCAAATGTTACAAATTCTTCACCTTCCTCTGCTATCACTAATCCCTCATCTGAGAACATTGCTAGTATCACTGACGATGCAGGGCTGAAGGAATTGTATATGACAGGCATGTACAAAAGCCTCAAAGGGCATCAGACTCTTTGTGATGTGCTTAAGAAGCAGATCCTCAACAGGAACCCTAGGAAAGAGGGTATTGCCTTTGAGAGGAAACTCAATGTTGATGGAACGTATTGGAAGCCTGAGCAGTACCCCAAAACCTCATGGGTTGCAGCAAAGGGACCTCCAGTTGATCCATCTAACTTATCTGGCTTTACATGTGAATCTCCTCATTCTTCTGATGAGTCATTTGACTCCAACTATAAACTGTTCAAAAATTAGAATGGTGAAGTATTTGCTAGATATGTTGGCACTAACTGCAGGAACGGTTCCCCTATGAAGAAAATCTGGGTTCCCAAAAGTTATGTTGAAAGTGTTCAGGTGAATGTCCTCACGACACCATCAGTGAAGAATAGGAACCCCAGATCAAACTCTTCATATGGACCAAATTCTCCATATGGATCCAAGTCCTCATACGGACAAAATTCCTCACGTAGATCAAATTCCTCAAATGGATCAAAGTCCTCATATGAACATCATCGTGCTAACCCTTCTGTTTCGCAGGGTAGAGCTAAGGGCTATGAATATGCGCATTATTCTTCAAATCATTATGTTCATAAGTCCTCGAAGAATTTCTCTGCTTATTCATATGCTTACCCTAACCCCTCTTATGTGAAGCGAAGTGGACTAGCTTCTATGCCACCTTTCTCATATGGTGCTCGCAGAGTGATGAATTCTTTGCCACCCCTTCAGATGTGGGTGGTGAAGAAAAAGAACTAACTTCTTCCGCAGGGTCAGGTCTCGAGACGTGCTTTAACGTCTGAAGAATTTGCTGGGGGCCTGACAAAATGCCTGAAAGGACGCAGGCGAATCATGATGAAATGAACTTTCATTTCACACGTCCTCACACTGCTTATCTGTGCTATTGCTTGATGAAATTGAACTGGTGAAATTGACGTCATATTCTTCACTGATGTAGTATATGAGTTCATAAGATGCACTAATTCATCTGCAGGATGATCAGCCCAAAGCAAACGAGTGGGTCCTCGATAGTGGATGTACAAATCACATGACTGGTGACAAGAACCTATTGATGGATGCTCCCTTAACACCGTTACATCTGAAGCATATCATCTTTGCTGACAAAGGCAAAAGTCAGGTATTGGGTCTAGGTAAGGTTGCGATCTCAAAGGATCGACACATGGACAAAGTCATGCTTGTCGAGTCCTTAGGATACAACCTCATGTCTGTCTCAATGCTTTGTGATCTCGATATGGTTGTTGTCTTTGGAAGATATCGTTGTCTTGTGATCATGGAAGCTGACCATTCCAAAGTCTTCGAAGGCTTTAGGAGAGGAGATCTGTATATTGTTGATTTCTCTACAGGACAACAACCAGCCGTGTGCTTACTAGCAAAAGCTTCAGAAGGCTGGCTATGGCATCGACGACTTGGTCACGCAGGCATGAGGAATTTGCACACGCTTGCGAAGAAGAAGCATGTCATTGGCATTGAGAATGTCAAATTCCTCAAGGATCACTTGTGTGGTGCCTGTGAAGATGGAAAAATGACCAAGGCCAAGCATCCAGCGAAGACTATCATGACCACTACTCGTCCATTCGAATTGCTTCACATGGATCTCTTCGGTCCTAATCATTATTCTGCTATGACGAATGATGCATCTCTATATGGTTTTGTTATTGTTGATGATTATTCTCGTTACACATGGGTAAACATTGTCACTTACAAACATGAAGTGCATGAAATCTTCAAATGATTTTCCTCGAGGGCTTCAACCAACTTTGGTGTGAAGATCAAGCACATAAGAAGTGACAATGGGACTGAGTTCAAGAATTCCGGTCTTGATGGCTATCTTGATGAACTTGGTATTACTCATGAGTTATCTTCTCCTTATACTCCTTAGCAGAATGGCTTCGTGGAGCGCAAGAACAGAACTCTTCTTGAGATGGCTCGCACTATGCTTGATGAATACAAAATGCCTCGTCGTTTTTGGATTGATGCAATTGATACCGCGTGCCACATCATCAACAGAGTATATCTTCACAATGTCTTCAAGAAGACTGCCTATGAACTCCTCACTGACAAGAAACCCAATGTGAGTTATTTCAAAGTCTTCGGTGCTAAATGTTGGATTAGAGATCCTCATCACAATGCTAAATTCGCACCGAAAGCACATGAAGGTTTTATGCTTGGTTACAGAAAGGACTCGCACACCTACAGAGTCTTCAACAACGCTCTTCACAAGGTTGTTAAAACTGTAGATGTGCGGTTTGATGAAACTAATGGCTCGCAAAGAGAGCACTACCTTCTATGATAGATGAACCGGCACCTAAGGATTCTATCAAGTTCAAGGCTACTGAGGATGTAATTCCTACCGAAGAATCTACTGAAGAATTCATTCCAGAACGCGAAGATCGTCGAGCTAATGCACCTGAGGAAAATGCTGAAGGAAATGGTGCTTATTGGCACTTCGGGGTTGTCAGATCATAACACATAATAGGTGACTATAGACTTGCAAGATAGGATCAAGAACACACATATATTGATGAAAACATAATAGGTTCAGATCTGAAATAATGGCACTCGGGCCCTAGTGACAAGCATTGAGCATGGCACAGTCATAGCAACATCAATCTCAGAACATAGTGGATACTAGGGATCAAACCCTAACAAACTAACTTGATTACATGGTAAATCTCATCCAACCCATCACCGTCCAGCAAGCCTATGATGGAATTAATCACGCACGGCGGTGAGCATCATGAAATTGGTGATGGAGGATGGTTGATGATGACGACGGCGGCTCCGTGTCGTGAAACACGATGAAACTTTCTCCCTAATTTTTTTCTCCACGAGACGGTATATATGGAGTTGGAGTTGAGGTCGGAGGAGGTCCAGGGGGCCCATGAGATAGGGGGCGCGCCCTAGGGGGGGCGCGCCCCTTCTCTCGTGGACAGCCTGTGGGCCCCCTGGCCTTGATTCTTTCGCCAAAAATTCTTATTAATTCTGAAAAGTCCCTCCGTGGATTTGCAGGTCATTCCGAGAACTTTTCTTTTCTACACATAAAACAACATCATGGTAGTTTGGCTGAAAACAACGTCAGTCCGAGTTAGTTTCTTTAAAATCATACAAGTTATAGTCCAAAACAAGGGCAAAAGTGTTTGGAGAAGTAGATACGTTGGAGACGTATCAACTCCCCCAAGCTTAAACCTTTGCTTGTCCTCAAGCAATTCAGTACATAAACTGAAAGTGATAAAGAAAAACTTTTACAAACTCTGTTTGCTCTTGTTGTTGTAAACATGAAAAGCCACCATTCAAGTTTCAGCAAATATTACGAACTAACCATACTCACAATAACACATAGGTCTCACAATTACTCACATCAATAGCATAATGAGCTAGCGAGCCATAATAATAAAACTCGGATGACAACACTTTCTCAAAACAATATTAACATGATATAACAAAATGGTATCTTGCTAGACCTTTATGAGACCGCAAAACATAAATGCATAGCACCTTTAAAGATCAAGGACTGACTAAACATTGTAATTCATGGTAAAAGAGATCCAGTCAAGTCATACACAATATAAATCAATGATAATGAATGAAAATGACAGTGTGCTCTCCAGCGGGTGCTTTTTAATAAGAAGGTGATGACTCAACATAAAAGTAAATAGATAGGCCCTTCGCAGAGGGAAGAAGGGATTTGTAGAGGTGCCAGAGCTCGATTCTAAAATAGAGATTGAATAACATTTTGAGCGGCATACTTTTGCTGTCAACGCAACATCTATGAGATGGCTGTATCTTCCACACTAAATGCATTATATGCAGTTCCCAAACAGAATGGTAAAGGTTTATACTCCCCCAACCACCAACAAGCATCAATCCATGGCTTGCTCGAAACAACGAATGCCTCCAACATACAACAGCCATGGAGGAGTTTTGTTTAATTATTTTGATTTGCTTTGATCTTTTTGGATCATGCGACTGGGCATCCCGGTACCGGCCATTTCTCATGAATGAGGAGCGGAGTCCACTCCTCTGAGAATAACCCACCTAGCATGGAAGATATAGGCAGCCCTAGTTGTTACATGAGCTGCTCGAGCATACAAAACAGAATTTCACTTGAAGGTTTGGAGTTTGGCACATACAAATTTACTTGGAACGGCAGGTAGATACCGCATATAGGAAGGTATAGTGGACTCATATGGAACAACTTTGGGGTTTAAGGAGTTTGGATGCACAAGCAGTATTCCCACTTAGTACAGGTGAAGGCTAGCAAAAGACTGGGAAGCGAACAACTGAGAGAGCGACAACAGTCGTAAGCATGCATTAATATTAATTCACACCGAGTACAGACATGAGTAGGATATAATCCACCATGAACGTAAATATCGTGAAGGCTATGTTGATTTGATTCAACTACATGCGTGAACATGTGCCAAGTCGAGTCACTCAATTCATTCAAAGGAAGATACCATCCCATCATACCACATCATAATCATTCTAATAGCATGTTGGCATGCAAGGTAAACCATTATAACTCATAGCTAATCAAGCATGACACAAGTAACTATATTATCTAAGTGTCATTGCAAATATGTTTACTTCATAACAACTGACTCAGGAACGATGAACTCATCATATTTACAAAAACAAGAGAGGTCGAATTCATACTAGCTTTTCTCATCCCAATAAGTCCATGATAATTCGTCATTATTGCCTTTCACTCGCAGGACTGAACGATGTGTATAATAATAAGAGTGTACATGCATTGGACTAAGTTGGAATCTGCAAGCATTCAACTCAAGAGAGAAAACAAGTAATATTGGATCTAAATTTAATAAACAATCATGCATATAAGAGCCACTAAGCATTTTCAGTATAGTCTTCTCGACCCCCAAAGGAAAGAAAAGAAAACAAAACTATTTACACGGGAAAGCTCCCAACAAGTAAAAGAAGAACGAGTAATCTTTTGGGGTTTTCATTTTAATTTCTACTACAAGCATGGAAATTAAACTAACTATTTTTTTTTGTTTTTTCTGAAGGTTTATCAATCACACAAGAAGAAAACTGGAAAAAGGAATTTAAACTAGCATGGATAATACAAAGAGAGATTATGAGCACCGACGACTAGTGTGTGAATATGAATGTAAAGTCGGTGAGAAATACGTACTCCCCCAAGCTTAGGCTTTTGGCCCAAGTTGGTTTAATACCAAGGACCGCCTGACTAATATCCATAAGTGAAACCGGGGTTGTACTGAGATGCAGCGGCAACCGCCTCCTGAGCTGCGTGTTGGCGAGCTGCCTCCACTCTCCTCTCGTATTCAGCTGCTTCCTCTCTGGTGACGACATATCTTCCTTTTGCCTGATAATCAAAAAGGTAGGGAGCAGGAAGAGTAACAGGGACGACGTTGCGTCTGTCATAGATTAGTCGATAATGGAGGAATTGTACATTCCTCTCAAGAAAATGATGACTAAACATAGCTTCTTTATCCAAATAAACAGGAGGTATTATCATATCTCCTTCTCGTGGGGCTATACCAAGAAAATTAGCCACACGGGTTGCATAAATTCCTCCAAAGAAATTTCCCTTTTTACTATTATTCTGCAACCTACGTGCAACTATTGCCCCCAATGTTATAGCCTTTATAACCTGACACAGCACTCTTGAGGACACAAAGATCGGGGGCACACATGTGGCATACCTCATCCTTACTGTTAATGCATCTACAAATAAAGAGAGCAAAGTAATGTAAAGTAGGAAAATGAATGCTCCCTATGGTAGCTTGTGCTACGTCCCTAGATTCTCCCACAGTAATATTCGCAAGGAAATATCAAAATTCAGATTTGGGAGGATCATTAATATTACCCCACTGCGGGAGTTTGCAAGCAGTTGTAAAATCCTCTAAGTCCATGATATAAGATGTATCATAAATATCAAATAGGGCACTAGGAGAATTACGCATACAGTTATATTTAAACCTCCGAACAAAGGAATCAGTCAATTGAGAGTACTGAGGACACTTATCTTGTAAGAAGTCCTCCAGCTCAGCATTACGCACATAAGCGTCAAATTCCTCCTTGAAGCCTGCTTCGACCATAAAATCATCGGATGGCCACTCACAAGCCCGTACACACTAGTAGAAAACGGAGCTTTAAAACCGGTTTGTAAGGGCCTTTAGTGCCGGTTATGGAACCGGCACTAAAGTGTGGGCACTAAAGGCCCCCCCCTTTAGTACCGGTTCGGCACGAACCGGCGCTAAAGTGCCACCACGTGGCGTGAGCTCGTGCCCTAGTATGGGGGACCTTTAGTACCGGTTGGTGTTACTACCTCTCGAAGGATTTTATTTTTTGAAGTTTTATCATTTTCTTTTGATTTTTTCAAAACTGAAATGGCGATACACAAGGGGGGGGGTAGAGTTTGAAAATTGGCCCCTTTAGTACCGGTTCGTGGCACGAACCGGTACTAAAGGCTTGTCCCCTTTAGTACCGGTTCGTGGCACGAACTGGTACTATAGGTTAGACCTTTAGTACTGGTTGGTAACACAAACCGGTACTAAAGGGGCTCGTGGGGACCCGGCCTGACGCCAGCCTGCCACTACCCCTTTAGTACCGGTTCGTGGCACGAACCAGTACTAAAGGCTCAACACGAACCGGTACTATTGATCGCAGCCACGAACCGACACTATTGATCACATTAGTGCCGGTTTTTTACAAACTGGCACTAATGTGCTTCACATTTGACCCTTTTTTTACTAGTGACATATGCATTCCTCGGCAATTCAACGTCTTGCTCACGTATAGCGATCCTTGGCCCTTTCTTTACCGAGGAACCACCTTGGTACATTCTCCTAAGCATATTTCTTTTTCTGAAAATTTCTGAAATTTTAGTAACTTCAAAATAAAAGTGCATAAAACTAAACAAGATTAATAGCAACTACTCCTACAAGTGCCTAGAGCCCATATCATGCATCGGAAATGCTTGGGACCTCAAAAATTTAACATGCAAGCTCAAGAACAGGGTCACCAAGACAGCAAGGATTTGCAATGAATAAAGCACTAGAACAAAAACTAATTGGACCAATGGAGGAGTCACATACCAAGCAACAATCTCCCAAAGCAGTTTTGTGAATGGAGCTTTGAGCTAAGAGATCGAAAATCGCAGCAAAACGAGCTAGAACTCGTGCTTGAGCTGGATGGGGATTTTTTTGGGTAGAAGATGAAGTGTGTGGATGCTGGCATAAGTGGAGGGGAGCCACCAGGGGCCCACGAGACAGGGGGCGCGCCCTACAGGGGGGGCGCGCCCTCCTCTCTCATGGCCTGGTGCTTGCCCCTCCTGCAGTGTTTTCAGTGCCTAAAATCCTCAAATATTCCAGAAAAAACATACTAAATTTGCAGGGCATTTGGAGCACTTTTATTTTCGGACTATTTTTTTATTACACGGATAATTCAGAAAACAGACTGATAATACTATATTTGCTTTATTTATTCTAAATAACAGAAAGTAAAAAGAGGGTACAGAAGGTTGTGCCTTCTAGTTTCATCCATCTCATGGTCATCAAAATGAACCCACTAACAAGGTTGATCAAGTCTTGTTAACAAACTCATTCCGAATAACACAGAACCGGAGAAATTTCGAATAATACTAAGTTACCTCAACGGGGATATGAAAATCCCCAACAATAAGAATATCATATTTTTTTCTTGACAGTTGGGAGAGGAAATTCAAAACCTCCAATAATGAGAGTTGGAACTTATTCAATAGAATTGATGCTATGAACTTGAGATTGTTTCCTCGGAAAGTGTACCGTATGCTCATTGCCATTAACATGAAAGGTGACATTGCCTTTGTTGCAATCAATAACGGCCCCTGCAGTATTAAGAAAAGGTCTACCAAGGATAATAGACATACTATCGTCCTCGGGAATATCAAGAATAACAAAGTCCGTTAAGATAGTGACATTTGCAACCACAACAGGCACATCCTCACAAATACCGACAGGTATAGCAGTTGATTTATCGGCCATTTGCAAAGATACTTCGGTACGTGTCAACTTATTCAATTCAAGTATACGATATAAAGAGAGAGGCATAACACTAACACCGGCTCTAAGATCACATAAAGCAGTTCTAACATAATTTCTTTTAATGGAGCATGGTATAGTTGGTACACCCGGATCTCCAAGTTTCTTTGGTATTCCACCCTTAAAAGTGTAATTAGCAAGCATGGTGGAAATTTCAGCTTCCGGTATCTTTATTTTATTTGTAATGATATCCTTCATATACTTAGCATAAGGTTTACTTTAAGCATATCAGTTAAGCGCATACGTAAGAAAATAGGTCTAATCATTTCAGCAAAGCACTCAAAATCCTCATCATCCTTTGACTTGGATGGTTTAGGAGGAAAGGGCATGGGTTTCTGAACCCATGGTTCTCTTTCTTTATCGTGCTTCCTAGCAACAAAATCTCTCTTATCATAATGTTGATTCTTTGATTGTGGGTTATCAAGGTCAACAGCAGGTTCAATCTCTACATCATTGTTATTACTAGGTTGAGCATCCACATGAACATCATTATTAGCATTATCATCAGGTTCATGTTCATATCCGGATTGTGTTTCAGCATCAGAGATAGAAGTTTCATTGGGATTCTCAAGTGTTTCTACATTAGGCTCACTAGAAGTTTGCAAAGTCCTATCATTCTTCTTTTTCTTCTTCTTAGAAGAACTAGGAACATCTAGATTATTATTCTGAGAATCTTGTTCAATTCTTTTAGGGTGGCCTTCAGGATACAAAGGTTCCTGAGTCATTCTACCAGTTCTAGTAGCCACTCTAACGGCAAAGTCATTTTTATTATTAAACTCATCAAGCAAATCATTTTGATCTTTGAGTACTTGCTCAGCTTGAGTAGCAACCATAGAAGCATATTTTCTAACGCGGTGAAGTTCATCTTTAACTCTAGCCAGATTATCACCTACGCATCCTATATTGAAAGAATTATTCTTTAACTCTCTACCAACATAAGCATTAAAACTTTCTTGTCTAGCCATAAAGTCATCAAATTCATCTAAGCAACGGCTATGAAATTTAGTAGAGTGTATTTCAACTTTATTGTATCTATAGAGAGAATTTACCTTTACTACCTGTGTCGGGTTATCAAGACAATGTGGTTCTTCAGGCGGTAAATTAAGACCATGTATATCTTCAATAGGTGGTAAATTCTTACCATCTTTAGCTTTAATGCCTTTTTCTTTCATTGATTTCTTTGCCTCTTGCATATCTTCAGGACTAAGAAATAAAACACCTCTCTTCTTTGGAATGGGTTTGGGAATAGGCTCAGGAGTTGGCTCAATTGGTTCAGGAATTACTTCAGGAACTGGCTCGAGAAGAGTCCAATTATTTTCATTAGTCAACATATTATTCAATAATATTTCAGCTTCGTGACTGTTCTTTCCCTGAAAACACAACCAGCACAACTATCCAAGTGGTCCTTGGAAGCATCGGTTAGTCCATTATAAAAGATATCAAGTATTTCATTTTTCTTAAGATGATGATCAGGAAAAGCATAAAGTAACTGGAGAAGCCTCCCCCAAGCTTGTGGGAGACTCTCTTCTTTGATTTGCACAAAGTTATATATTTCCCGCAAGGCAGCTTGTTTCTCATGAGCAGGGAAATATTTAGCAGAGAAGTAATAAATCATATCCTGGGGACTACGCACACAACCAGGAGCAAGAGAATTATACCAAGTCTTAGCATCACCCTTTAATGAGAACGGAAATATCTTAAGGATATATAAATAGCGAGACTTCTCATCATGAGTAAATAGGGTGGCTATATCATTCAACTTGGTAAGATGTGCCACAACAGTTTCAGATTCAAGGCCATAAAAAGGATCAGATTCAACTAAAGTAATAATATCAGGATCAACAGAGAATTCATAATCCTTATCAGTAACACATATAGGTGAAGTAGCAAAAGTAGGATCGGGTTTCATTCTAGCATTAAGAGACTGCTGCTTCCATTTAGCTAATAATTTCTTAAGATCAGATCTATCATTGCAAGCAAGAATAGCTTCAGCAGCTTCTTTGTTCATAACATAACCCTTAGGAACAACAGGTAATACATAATAATTGGGGGAACGTTCATCATCACTATCATCAATAATAGGTTCTTCAATATTTTCATTCCCCCTAACTCTAGCAAGTTGTTCATCTAGAAATTCACCTAATGGCAAAGTAGTATCACGCACAGAAGTAGTTTCATCATGCATAGCAGAAGTGGCATCATCAATAACATGCGACATATCAGAATTCATAGCAGTAGATGGTTTAGGTGTCACAAGCCTACCAATAACGAAAGGAGAATCTAGTGCAGAGCTAGATGGCAATTCCTTACCTCCCCTCATAGTTGAGGGCAAAATTTTGGTCTTAGCATCTTTCTAGTTCTTCATAGTGATCAACAGATATAAACCCCAAGTGACTCGGAGAATAGAGCTATGCGTCCCCGGCAACGGCGCCAGAAATTAGTCTTGATAACCCACAAGTATAGGGGATCGCAACAGCTTTCGAGGGTAGAGTATTCAAACCAAATTTATTGATTCGACACAAGGGGAGCCAAAGAATATTCTTGAGTATTAGCAGTTGAATTGTCAATTCAACCACACCTGGATAACTTAGTATCTGCAGCAAAGTATTTAGTAACAAGAGTGGTATGATAATAATGGTAACAGTAGCAACAGTAAAGACAAATGTTTTTGGGTTTTTGTAGTAGTTGTAACAGTAGCAACGGTAAAGTAAATAAGCAAAGAATAATATATGAAAAGCTCATAGACAATGGATCAGTGATGGATAATTATGCCGGATGCGATTCCTCATGCAATAGTTATAACATAGGGTGATATAGAACTAGCTCCAGTTCATCAATGTAATGTAGGAGGGTATTCCGTAAATAGTCATACGTGCTTATGGAAAAGAATTTGCATGACATCTTTTGTCCTACCCTCCCGTGGCAGCGGGGTCCTAGTGCAAACTAAGGGATATTAAGGCCTCCTTTTAATAGAGAACCGGACCAAAGCATTAACACATAGTGAATACATGAACTCCTCAAACTACGGTCATCACCGAGAAGTATCCCAATTATTGTCACTTCGGGGTTGTCGGATCATAACACATAATAGGTGACTATAGACTTGCAAGATATGATCAAGAACACACATATATTGATGAAAACATAATAGGTTCAGATCTGAAATCATGGCACTCGGGCCCTAGTGACAAGCATTAAGCATAGCAAAGTCATAGAAACATCAATTTCAGAACATAGTGGATACTAGGGATCAATCCCAAACAAAACTAACTTGATTACATGGTAAATCTCATCCAACCCATCACCATCCAGCAAGCCTACGATGGAATTACTCACGCACGGCGGTGAGCATCATGAAATTGGTGATGGAGGATGGTTGATGATGATGATGGCGACGAATCCCCCTCTCCGGAGCCCCGAACGGACTCTAGATTAGCCCTCCCGAGAGAGATTAGGGATTGGCGGCGGCTCCGTGTCGTGAAATGCGATGAAACTTTCTCCCTGATTTTTTTCTCCGCGAGACGGTATATATGGAGTTGGAGTTGAGGTCGGAGGAGGTCCAGGGGGCCCACGAGATAGGGGGGCGTGCCCTAGGGGGGGCCTGTCTCGTGGACAACATGTGGGCCCCCTGGCCTTGATTCTTTCGCCAAAAATTCTTATTAATTCTGAAAAGTCCCTCTGTGGATTTGCAGGTCATTCCGAGAACTTTTTTTTTCTACACATAAAACAACATCATGGTAGTTCTGCTGAAAACATCGTCAGTCCGGGTTAGTTTCATTCAAATCATGCAAGTTAGAGTCCAAAACAAGGGCAAAAGTGTTTGGAAAAGTAGATACATTGGAGACGTATTAGCCGCACCGGCACGCTACATTTAGATCGTCACGTCGATTGAGCAATTTCTCGACTTGGAACTCTCACGGTTGAGGATCTCGTCGGTGAAGGAAATATTCCCTAGAGGCAATAACAAAGTTGTTATTTATATTTCCTTATATCATGATAAATGTTTGTTATTCATGCTAGAATTGTATTAATCGGAAACTTAGTACATGTGTGAATACATAGACAAAACATAGTGTCCCTAGTATGCCTCTACTTGACTAGCTCGTTAATCAAAGATGGTTATGTTTCCTACCCATAGACATGTGTTGTAATTTGATGAACGGGATCACATCATTAAGAGAATGATGTGATGGACAAGACCCATCCGTTAGCTTAGCATTATGATAGTTACAGTTTCATTGCTACTGCTTTCTTCATGACTTATGCACGTTCCTCATACTATGAGATTATGCAACTCCCGAATACCGGAGGAACACCTTGTGTGTTATCAAACGTCACAACATATTTGGGTGATTATAAAGATGCTCTACAGGTGTCTCTCAAGGTGTTTGTTCAGTTGGCATAGATTGAGATTAGGATTTGTCACTCCATGTATCAGAGAGGTATCTTTGGGCCCTCTCGGTAATGCTCATCACTATAAGCCTTGCAAGCAATGTGACTAATGAGTTAGTTGCGGGATGAAGCATTACGGAACAAGAAAGAGACTTGCCGGTAACAAGATTGAACTAGGTATGATGATACCGACGGTCGAATCTCGGGCAAGTACCATACCGATGACAAAGGGAACAACGTATGTTGTTATGCGGTTTGACCGATAAAGATCTTTGTAGAATATGTAGGAGCCAAGATGAGCATCCAGGTTCTTCTATTGGTTATTGCCCGGACATGTGTCTCGATCATGTCTACATAGTTCTCGAACCCATAGGGTCCACACGCTTAACATTCAATGACGATTTGTATTATGAGTTATGTGTTTTGATGACCGAAGTTTGTTCAGAGTCCCGGATGAGATCACGGACGTGACGAGGGGTCTCAAAATGGTCAAGACATAAATATTCATATATTGGAAGGCTACATTCAGATACCGGAATGTTTCAGGTCGTTTCGGATAAGTTCCGGAGTACAAGGGGTTACCAGGACCCTCCCCGGGAAGTTATTGGGCCTCATGGGCCTAGTGGTGGAAGAGAGGAGGCAGGCCAAGGAGTGGCGCGCGCCCCCTAGCCCAAACCGAATTGGACTAGGGTTGGGGGGAGCCCCCCTTTCCTTCTCTCCTCCTCCTCCTTCCTTCCTTCTCCCACTAGGAATAGGAAAGAGGAGGGGAATCCTACATCGACTGGGGAGTCCTAGTAGGATTCCCCACACCTGGTGCGCCCCCTTTGGGTCGGCCACCTCTTCCCTCCCCTCCTTCATATACGTGGCCAGGGGCACCCCATAGACACACAAGTTTCTCTTAACCTTCTGCGGTGCCCCCCTCCAAAGTTACACACCACGATCATTGATGTCTACTACACAACCTTCTTCTTGTAGACGTTGTTGGGCCTGCAAGTGCACAGGTTTGTAGGAAAGTAGCAAATTTCCCTCAAGTGGATGACCTAAGGTTTATCAATCCGTGGGAGGCGTAGGATGAAGATGGTCTCTCTCAAACAACCCTGCAACCAAATAACAAAGAGTTTCTTGTGTCCGCAACACACCCAACACAATGGTAAATTGTATAGGTGCACAAGTTCGGCGAAGAGATGGTGATACAAGTGCAATATGGATGGTAGATAAAGGTTTTTGTAATCTGAAATTATAAAAACAGCAAGGTAACTAATGATAAAAGTGAGTGTAAGCGGTATTGCAATGGTAGGAAACAAGGCCTAAGGTTCATACTTTCACTAGTGCAAGTTCTCTCAACAATAATAACATAGATAGATCATATAACAATCCCTCAACATGCACCAAAGAGTCACTCCAAACCCACTAATAGCAGAGAACAAACTAAGAGATTATGGTAGGGTACGAGACCACCTCAAAGTTATCTGTTTTGATCTATCTATTCAAGAGTCCGTAGTAAAATAACATGAAGCTATTCTTTCCGTTCAATCTATCATAGAGTTCATACTGGAATAACACCTTAAGACGCAAATCAACCAAAACCCTAATGTCACCTAGATACTCCATTGTCACCTCAAGTATCCGTGGGCATGATTATATGATATGCATCACACAATCTCAGATTCATCTATTCAACCAACACAAAGTACTTCAAAGAGTGCCCCAAAGTTTCTACCGGAGAGTCAAGACAGAAACGTGTGCCAACCCCTATGCATAGGTTCATGGGCGGAACCCGCATGTTGGTCACCAAAACATCAAGTGGCACATGATATCCCATTGTCACCACAGATAAGCACGGCAAGACATACATCAAGTGTTCTCAAATCATTAAAGACTCAATCTGATAAGATAACTTCAAAGGGAAAATTCAATCCATTACAAGAGAGAAGAGGGGGGGGGGGACATCATAAGATCCAACTATAATAGCAAACCTCGGGATACATCAAGATCATGCCATAGAGAGAACACGAGAGAGAACATGAGAGAGAGATCAAACACATAGCTACTTGTACATACCCTCAGCGCCGAGGGTGAACTACTCCCTCCTCGTCATGGATAGCGCCAGGATGATGAAGATGGCCACCGGTGAGGGATCCCCCCCTCCGGCAGGGTGCTGGAACGGGCTCCCAAGAGGTTTTTGGTCTCTACAGAGGCTTGTGGCGGCGGAACTCCCGATGTATCTTCTCCTTTCATGTTTTAGGGTACATGGGACTATATAGGTGAAAGAAGTCGGTCGGGGGGTGCTCGAGGGGCCCACGAGACAGGGGGCGGGCCCAGGAGGGGTGGGCGCACCTTCCTATCTACTGGCCTCCTCGAGCATCTTCTGACGTGAACTCCAAGTCTCCCGAATGATATTCTTCCAAAAAATCACGCTGCCGAAGGTTTCATTCCGTTTGGACTCCGGTTGATATTCCTTTTCTTCGAAATACTGAAACAGGCAATAAAACAGCAATATGGGCTGGGCCTCCGGTTAATAGGTTTGTCCCAAAAGTAATATAAAAGTGTATAATAAAGCCCATAATCATTCAAAACAGATAATATAATAGCATGAATGCTTCATAAATTATAGATACGTTGGAGACGTATCAGCATCCCCAAGCTTAATTCCTGCTCGTCCTCGAGTAGGTAAATGATAAAAGAAAGAATTTATGAAGTGTGAATGCTAGCAGGTGCATAGGTTTGGTCAATTATAATTTCAATCACCTTTTCTAGCATGTTTATATGTCATAACAGTAGTTCATCTCATAAAACTTCTCACGATCAAATAACAAGCTATTCACATGTTAAAGCATAGATCATAAACTTTCTTGAAAACTAGCAAACTTCATTCTTAGTCATCAAACAATTGCAATTCATCTTATTTTCAGGAAGGGTCTATGTCAGAGCTTTGATTTAGCAAACTCCACATACTCAACTATCATATAGTCTTCTACAATTGCTAACACTCACACAATACTTGTGGTTATGGAGTTTTAATCAGACACAGAGAAAGATAGGGGCTTATAATGTTGCCTCCAAATGTATTCACCATTGGGTGATGTCAACAGTAATAGTTCATGCTAACGCACATCCAATTGAATATATATATCAGGATCACCCCAACAAAAAGTGCTTGCCAAAGGATAAAATGAAAAAGGGAATGGTGAAGATCACCTTGATTCTTGCATAAAGTAAAAGACATAAAGTAAAAGATAGGCCCTTCGCAGATGGAAGCAGAGGTTGTCATGCGCTTTTAGGGTTGGATACACAAAATCTTAATGCGAAAGAATGTCACTTTGTATTGCCCCTTGTATATGGACCTTTATTATGCAGTCCGTCGCTTTTATTGCTTCCATAACAAGATCATACATAGCTTATTTTCTCCACACTAATAAGTCATGCATATTTAGAGAGCAATTTGTATTGCTTGCACCAATGACAACTTACTTGAAGGATCTTACTCAATCCATAGGTACATATGGTGGACTCTCATGGCAAAACTCGGTTTAAGGATATTTGGAAGCACAAGTAGTATCTCTACTTAATGCAAGGAATTTTGGCTAGCATGAGGGGGAAAGGCAAGCTCAACATGTTTGAATGATCCATGACAATATACTTTAACTGAGATGTGAGAAAACATAACCCATTATGTTGTCTTCCTTGTCCAACATCAACTCTTTAGCATGTCATACTTAATGAGTGCTCACAATTATAAAAGATGTCTATGATAATATATTTATATGTGAAATCTCTCTTCCTTCAATATTCTTTCATGAATTCTTCAAATGACTAATACAATGCTTGCTAACCGTCAATAAATTTACAACCTCTACTTCTTAGATGTGAAGTCATTACTCCCCATGGGATAAGAAAATGAAACATATATGATTTCAGATTTATGACATTCAACTCATTCAACCATTTACTCATAGGATATATGTGAAGCACAAGAGTAAATGACAAACTACTCCAAAAAGATATAAGTGAAGATCAATGAGTAGTTTAATAATTATGTAACTATGTGAAGATTCTCTCCCACTTAAGAATTTCAGATCTTGGTATTGTATTCAAACAGCAAGCAAAACAAAATAAAATGACATTGCAAGAATAGCACAACTCATGTGAAGAAGCAAAAACTTAGGTTCAACCGATACTAACCGATAATTGTTGAAGAAGAAAGGTGGGATGCCTACCGGGGCAGCCCCAAGCTTAGATGCTTGAGACTTCTTGAACTATTATATTGGGGTGCCTTGGGCATCCCCAAGCTTGAACTTTTGTGTCTCCTTAATTCCGCTTATATCATGGTTTCCCTTTTTATCAAAAGCTTCATCCACACCAAACTCAACAAGAACTCGTGAGATAGGTTAGTATAAAACAATGCAAAACCTTATCATTTTCTACTGTAACAAATCATTAAAATTATTGTTCAACATTGGATACAAAATTTCTCTGCATATTTAATACTCCTATCTTAAAATAGAATCATTAAACAAGCAAGCATATGCAAACAATGCAAACATAACAGCAATCTGCCAAAACTGTATAGTCTGTAAAGAATGCAAGATTCATCATACTTCCCTAAGCCCAAAAATGATAAGAAAAACACTACGCTGTAAAAGATTTATCATAGCGCATTATGCAAAAATATTCAACATTATATCACTCTCTGACTTTTCTAGGGAATGTTTGCAACAGCGGTAAACTTTCTATTTTTAAACAGCAACATGTATACTTGCAAAATAAGCATGGTAAAGGCTATCCTTGACATTTTTATTGAAAATAGAGATGCAAAACATTATTATAAATAACATAAATAAAATACTAACAAAATAAAATAACGCTCCAAGAAAAACACATATCATGTGGTAAATAAAAATATAGCTCCAAGTAAAGTTACCGATGAACGAAGACGAAAGAGGGGATGCCTTCCGTGGCATCCCCAAGCATAGGATCTTAGTTGTCCTTGGATATTACCTTGGGGTGCCTTGGGAATCCCCAAGCTTAGTCTCTTACCACTCCTTATTCCATAGTCCATCGAATCTTTACCCAGAACTTGAAAACTTCAACCACACAAAACTCAAGACAAAACACGTAAGCTCCGTTAGTGTAAGAAAACAAACCACAACTTAGGTACTATAATGAACTCATTATTTATTTATATTGGTGTTAAACCTACTGTATTCCAAGTTCTCTATGGTTCATACCCTTACATACTAGCCATAGATGCATCAAGATAAGCAAACAACACATGAAAGGCAGAATCTGTCAAAAAACAGAACAGTCTGTAGTAATCTGTATCAAACGTATACTTCTAGAACTCCACAAATTCTGAAATAAATTGGTGGACCTGAGGAATTTGTCTATTAATCATGTTAAAATAGAATCAACTTAAAATCACTCTTCTGTAAAAAGTGGCAGCTAATCTCGTGAGCGCTAAAGTTTCTGTTTTTTACAGCAAGATCACAAAGACTTCACCCAAGTCTTCCCAAAGGTTCTACTTGGCACTTTATTGAAACAAAAGCTATAAAACATGATTAATACAGTAGAATAATCATGTTAACACACAAAAACAGTAAGGGTAAATATTGGGTTGTCTCCCAACAAGATCTTTTCTTTAATGCCTTTTCTAGCTAGGCATGATGATGACAATGATGCTCACATAAAAGATAAGAATTGAAACATAAAGAGAGAATCATGAAGAATATGAATAGCACATTTAAGTCTAACCCACTTCCTATGCATAGGGATTTTGTGAGCAAACAACTTAGGGGAACAGTAATCAACTAGCATAGGAAGGTAAAACAAGCATAACTTCAAAAATTTCAACACATAGAGAGGAAACTTAATATTATTGCAATTCCTACAAGCATATGTTCCTCCCTCATAATAATTTTTAGTAGCATCATGAATGAATTCAACAATATAACCAGCACCTAAAGCATTCTTTTCATGATCTACTAGCATAGAAATTTTACTACTCTCCACATAAGCAAATTTATTCTCATCAATAATAGTGGGAGCATACTCAAGAAAATAACTATCACGTGAGGCATAATCCAATTGAAAACTAAAATCACGATGACAAGTTTCATGGTTATCATTATTATTAATAGCATACAAGTCAACACAATAATCATCATAGATAGCAACTTTGTTCTCATAATCAATTGGAACCTCTTCCGAAATAGTGGAATCATAACTAAATAAAGTTGACACTCTTCCAAATCCACTTTCATAATTATCATAATAATATTCAACATCCTCCAAAATAGTGGGATCAATACTACCTAAAGTTGACACTCTTCTAAACCCACTTTCATCAATATAATCATCATAAATAGGAGGCATGCTTTCATCACAATAAATATTCTCATCAAAACTTGGGGGACTAAACATATCATATTCATCAAACATAGCATCCCCAAGCTTCTGGCTTTGCATATCATTAGCATCATGGGTATTCAAAGAATTCATACTAATAACATTGCAATCATGCTCATCATTCAAAGATTTAGTGACAAACATTTTATAGATTTCTTCTTATACCACTTGAGCACAATTTTCCATACCATCATTCTCACGAAAGATATTAAAAAGATGAAGCATATGAGACAAACTCAATTCCATTTTTTTGTAGTTTTCATTTATAAACTAATCTAGTGATAAAACAAGAAACAAAAAGATTCGATTGCAAGATCTAAAGATATACCTTCAAGCACTCACCTCCCCGGCAACGGCGCCAGAAAAGAGCTTGATGTCTACTACACAACCTTCTTCTTGTAGACGTTGTTGGGCCTGCAAGTGCACAAGTTTGTAGGACAGTAGCAAATTTCCCTCAAGTGGATGACCTAAGGTTTATCAATCCGTGGGAGGCCTAGGATGAAGATGGTCTCTCTCAAACAACCCTGCAACCAAATAACAAAGAGTTTCTTGTGTCCCCAACACACCCAATACAATGGTAAATTGTATAGGTGCACTAGTTCGGCGAAGAGATGGTGATACAAGTGCAATATGGATGGTAGATAAAGGTTTTTGTAATCTGAAATTATAAAAACAGCAAGGTAACTAATGATAAAAGTGAGCGTAAATGGTATTGCAATGGTAGGAAACAAGGCCTAAGGTTCATACTTTCACTAGTGCAAGTTCTCTCAACAATAATAGCATAGATATATCTTATAACAATCCCTCAACATGAAACAAAGAGTCACTCCAAAGCCACTAATAGCGGAGAACAAACGAAGAGATTATGGTAGGGTACGAAACCACCTCAAAGTTATCCGTTTTGATCTATCTATTCAAGAGTCCGTAGTAAAATAACATGAAGCTATTCTTTCCGTTCAATCTATCAAAGAGTTCATACTAAAATAACACCTTAAGACACAAATCAACCAAAACCCTAATGTCACCTAGATACTCCATTGTCACCTCAAGTATCCGTGGGCATGATTATACGATATGCATCACACAATCTCAGATTCATCTATTCAACCAACACAAAGTACTTCAAAGAGTGCCCCAAAGTTTCTACCGGAGAGTCAAGACGAAAACGTGTGCCAACCCCTATGCGTAGGCTCATGGGCGGAACCCGCAAGTTGGTCACTGTCGGTGTCAAAACCGGCGGATCTCGGGTAGGGGGTCCCGAACTGTGCGTCTAGGCAGATGGTAACAGGAGACAAGGGACACGATGTTTTTACCCAGGTTCGGGCCCTCTCGATGGAGGTAAAACCCTACTCCTTCTTGATTAATATTGATGATATGGGTAGTACAAGAGTAGATCTTCCACGAGATCAGAGAGGCTAAACCCTAGAAGCTAGCCTGTGGTATGATTGTTGTTCGTTCTACGGACTAAAACCCTTCGGTTTATATAGACACCGGAGAGGGTTAGGGTTACACAGAGTCGGTTACAATCGGAGGAGATCTACATATCGTATCGCCAAGCTTGCCTTCCACGCCAAGGAAAGTCCTATCCGGACACAGGACAAAGTCTTCAATCTTGTATCTTCATAGTCCGGGAGTCCGGCCAAAGGTCATAGTCCGGCCATCCGGACACCCCCTAATCAGGGACTCGCTCAGTAGCCCCCGAACCAGGCTTCAATGATGACAAGTCCGGAGCGCAAATTGTCTTCGGCATTGCAAGGCGGGTTCCTCCTCCAAATACTTCATAGAAGATGTTGAACACAAGGATAGTGTCCGGCTCTGCAAAATAGTTTCCACATACCACCGTAGAGAGAATAATATTCGCACAAATCTAATCTTCTGACGTATTCCGTAGCGTCACATCATGCCATAGCCAAGCCTTTATTCGAATCGTTTTACTGTCCCACCTCAGCGTGTCTAGCGAGGCGGTTTCCTTGGCATGTCTTGTCAAAGTAGAGATCGTGTCCCCTCATTCCGGGATTCTCATCAATACGGGTGTGGGTAACCCAACCGCGCCATTATTCGCGACGCTTGGGAGATAAGCGGGTTTTACTAGGCTTGGTGGGGGCATATAGTTTCGGCCGCCCATATAAGGGGATAAGGATCCGCCCTTTCAATCTACGCCTGCTTCCTCCTTTGCTTATCCATTTCCGCGCACTCGAGCTCCAGCGCCCAAGTCCACACTTCCCACCTCAACCTTCTCCAATCATGTCCGGAGCGGCAGGTAGATGGATGGCCTCCACCGTCATGGAGGGGCACATGAAAAAGTTGAGGAAGGTCGGATACTTGTCTAACGACATCGCGCACCGGCTCCCAGATGAGGGGCAACACATCCCCACCCCTAGGCCCCATGAGAGGGTCGTGTTTCTCCCCCATTTCCTGCGCGTACTGGGCTTTCCACTTCACCCATTTGTCCGGGGGCTCATGTTCTACTATGGCCTGGATTTCCATGATCTGGCCCCGAACTTCATCCTCAACATCTCGGCATTTATCGTCGTGTGTGAGGTCTTCCTCCGCATCCAGCCCCACTTTGGCTTATGGCTGAAGACCTTCAATGTCAAGCCGAAGGTCATGGGCGGCCGACAAGCAGAGTGGAGAGGTGTCGTGGTGGGCAAGATGGCCAACGTCACATGGCTCGAGGGCTCCTTTGTGGAAACCATCAAAGGGTGGCAATCGGGGTGGTTCTACATCACCGAGCTGCGTGACCCTGAATGGGCAGCGGCCCCCGAATTCTGATCTGGCATCCCCACACGGCTCACCTCATGGAAAGAGACGGGCCTATCGTGGGGTAATTCGGCAGAGGTGACCGGACTCCAAACCAGCGTCAAAGACCTGATCGACAGGAAGGTTAAACTTGTCACCGTAGTCCAGGTCATGCTCTTCCTCCGGATCCTTCCGTGTCAACGACGGGCTTTTAATTTGTGGGAATTCTACCCGGCCCAACACCAAACTTTGTCCAGGCTCTTCGACACAATGCACGAAGATGCCTGGAAGGTGCTTTTCAAGAGCTCCGAGGTTCACCCTCCCATTACCGAGGATCGCGGATTCTGCGCGAAGTGCCAAGCCAGCGCGGTAAGCTTAGTTTACCCATTATAGGGTACTTGTTTTTCATAGTTTGACTCCATGCGGGATCTAAACTCCCATTCCTTTAACAGAACTGGCAGACGAAGGCCGGACAGATCGACTGTCCGGCTCCTTTGACCGAAGGCCCAGCGGACGCCCGCTTGGCAAAGCTGCTGGTTCCGGCACCTCACGTGGTGCCGGAGAAGAAGGCCAAGAAAAAGTCCACGGGGACTCGAAAGAGTTCCCGGCGCCTGATGGTGTCGGATTCATCGCCCGACGACCCCGAAGCGCACTCCGCCTCCGAGGACGAGGAGGAGGAAGAAGAAGCCTCTCCCCTCCAACGGGGGGAGGAAAGAAAAGGAAGGCCGCCCCAACTGGGGAGGCCGGAGGGTCCAAGAAGGGGAAGACCCTTCTCCCGGACTACGCCATCGACGCCGAAGACGGCGGAGGGGAGTGGCCATCCAGGGCCAAGCCCCTGGCAAAATCGTAAGTATCCGGATACCAGAATAACTCATGGCATTCCTTTATTGTACAGTACCTTTTGACGCCGAATTTAATCATGCAGTCCGCCCAAGGCTCAGCTTGACGATTCGTCGAGCGGTTCCCTGGATTCGTCAGATGTGAATAGCGCTTCACTCCCGACTGCTACCTCCCCTCGCCCTACGGACAATGCCGAGGTGGAGTCCCAAAAGGGGCTAAACCAGGAGGAGGTGGTCCTGGAGGCGCCGCAAGGCGACCTCCCGGACTCCAGGCCCAAAGGGGATGAAGCCCAGGGGGATCTAAGTCCGACCCTGGGCCGGACACTGCTCCGGAACCTTCAGTGATTCCGGAGTCCGGCAGGCGGCCCCCTCGCAAGAAGAGCAAGCCTACGATGCCGGCGGCCTCCGTCCAACTGGAGGCGCCGGACAATTTGCTGGAGGTGCTTAACAGCGCCTCCATCAACAAGGAGCACCTCACTGTTATGAGTGCGGTGATCCAGAAGGTTCAGTCCACCAAGAGCGGGCTGACAGAAGCCTGTACCAGCCTTCTAACAGGTTTCGAGGTATGTATTTAAAACATGTAAAAATGTTACCGCATAGACAGTAGCCCCCGATGCTCAGTTTGGTGTTCGAAAAGAAAGCCCGGACTGAGGATCTAAAAAGATATACGCAGGAGTCTAACATAAATATGTCAATATGGGAATGCAGGCTGCGCTGCTGACCTTTGCCGCACTGACTGCGGAGGTTGATGCATTGAAGCAGAGCCTCGAGCGGTCCGAGAACAAGCTCGGCCGTGCCAAGAAGCAGCTCGAGGACAAGGAAGGTAGGTAGTACCTTATGTAAGTATATAAAAATACCTGGTTGCAAATAATGACAGGACCAACGTGAATATTATAGGGGCCACAACCGAGGTGGCGGCCCTGAAGGAAGCGCTGTCCAAGGCCAAAGACAATGCGGTCGTGGAGCGCACTGAGTGAGAAAAGCAGGAGGCGCAGGTGGCGGAGGTGCGGCAAAAGCTTAATGCTCTTGTGAAAAAACACGAGAGTTTAGAGCTTGACTCGAAGACTCGAGAGTCCGAGCTTGACTCGAAGCCCTCTAGGAAATTGAGGCGATGAAAAAGATTGCGGCGGGTAAGGCATTCTTTATGCAAAGAAAGCACGTGAAAGTAAATTACCTGTTACTTACCCGAATCCGGAGCTCTCCAGGAGCATTCGCAGATCTACCCCGTAGTGTATCCGACGCCGCCGCATTCTAGCGAGCCGAGGAAGGGAGCTCGATGGAGAAGGTGTTCTGGTCCCAGTATGCTGAGGCCGGACACACGGTGCCCCTGAGCGACCAACTAAAGCAGCTGGTCGAGCTCCATAAGGCAGCCGAACAGGGCATGAAGGGCCTTATAGGACGGCTGTGGCCTAGGGAGGCCGTGCTTGGGAGCTACTTTGGGCTGGTGCGGCGGCTGGTGGATGCCTGTCCATGGCTTGAAGTCATCAAGCGCTCTGTATGCATCGAAGGCGCCCGTAGGGCCCTTGCCCATGCCAAAGTGCACTGGGGCAAGCTGGATGCTGAGAAGCTGGTGAAGGATGGGCCGCCGGAGGGTAAGGAGCATCGCGGGCCCGAGATGTACTATGAGGGCGTCCTGAAGGGTACCCGCCTTGTGGCGGACGAATGTTCCAAAGATTTAATCTTTGAGTAAACTCAATTATGTTTGTCCTGTGCACTGAAAACTTGTTCATATGCGCTAAGCAACGCTTTTTAAATTTAAAATATTACCTTCTGTGCGGCCGTTTATTAAATCTGAGAGATGCAAGTCGTCGGCTTCTGCCCCCATGCCATGAGTGCTGGGGTGTTCGGGATAAACCTGAGCGCTCTTGTTCCCATTCTTGGGTCCTTCGAGGGAGGCGCTCAGCACAACGAACAAGGCAATCAGACTTATAATGCTTGATCACTCTCACTTAGCCATAGAATTCTATAATTTTAATTTCGGTGAAGCCCCTAGTATTCGGAAGACCGAGTTCGAGGCGCTATCCACGCCTAGGCCGGATAAATCCAGCTCCTCGCTCTAAGCGGCATAAGTCTTTAGGGACTCGAAAAACCTCTCGAACAGCGACCGGTCTCTCGCCCTATCATGACGGTCAGTTTTAGCTTTCTCTACGGAGGTGCTAACCCGCTCAACTGGGGCACAATCGCAGTAGTTCTCCCAGCACTACCTTAGCCAATATAACGGAACGTAAGGTACCAAAACATGGGAGCCGGGCAAACCCAACTATTGACCCAAGACATGATTCGGAGCTGATGCATATAATGCTATAAGTTCGGGGTACCACACTCATGAGAGTGTTCGATCTTCTCACACCGTATTCTGGGGTACTTAAGCCCCTGGTGTATTGGCCGTACCAAAGTGTACGGTTGCATAATGTCATGACTGAACATATTTACATGAAAAATGAATGCAATAATAGACAAGAGCTATGTATTGTTTATTAAAGGGCTGCTATGGAAGCAGCACGATACAAATAGTGCGATAAGCAAGAGATGGGATTCTTTATCATGTCCCCCTCCAGGGGAAAACTGCGAGACTTTAAGTAAGACAGGTATTTAGCTCGTTATAGAGACCACCTAGACTTTTGACGTGGTTTGCTATCTCCCTAGCTGTTGCATCGTGTGTTCGGCGAGTGTACTGCCGGACAGGCCTTCCGAAGAGTGGAGTCCTGAAAGTAAGAAAAGAGAAATGACAAAATCGGGAGCCCCTAGTGCGATTGAGCCGCATTCTGGGCATGCCGTGGTTGTGCCCCTCCCCTTATGCCCATGGTATTTCCAGAGCATAATTATGTGCGCGTGGTACTGGTTTCGCAATCTCGCGAGGGCTGGGGTAGGGGCCGCACTGCTATGCTTGCTTGGAACATGCCAGACGGTCTTGTTGTAGGTTACTCCGGGCGCGCTTGACGGTGTCCGGATGTTTAACAGCCGGACTGGAGAATTGCCTTGAGTGGCTACTTTGTACTTCCGCCGCGAGGGCCGCCGTGTGCTCCTCTGTTCGGAGAGAGCGTTCAGTGTTTCCACTGACCGTAATGACTCCTCGAGGGCCTGGCATCTTGAGCTTGAGGTATGCATAGTGCGGCACCGCATTGAACTTTGCAAATGCGGTTCTCCCGAGCAGGGCGTGATAGCCACTGTGGAACGGGACTATATCGAAGATTAACTCCTCGCTTCGGAAATTATCCGGGGATCCCAAGACCATTTCGAGTGTAACTGAGCCTGTACAGCTGGCTTCTACACCTGGTATGATGCCTTTAAAGGTTGTCTTTGTGGGTTTAATCCTTGAGGGATCTATGCCCATTTTCGCACTGTATCCTGATAAAGCAGGTTCAGGCTGCTGCCGCCGTCCATGAGGACTCTAGTGAGGTGAAATCCGTCAATGATTGGGTCTATGACCAATGCGGCGAATCCGACATGACGAATGCTAGTGGGGTGGTCCCTTCGATCAAAAGTGATCGGGCAGGAGGACCATGGGTTGAACTTTGGGGCGACTGGCTCCAACACATATACGTCCCTGAGCGCACGCTTCCGTTCCCTTTTGGGGATGTGGGTTGCGTATATCATGTTCACCGTCCGCACTTGTGGGGGGAAGCCCTTCGGTACTCTGTTGTTCGGCGGCCGGGGCTCCTCCTCGTCATCGCTATGCAGCCCCTTGAACGCCCAACAATCCCTGTTGGTGTGATTGGCTGGTTGTTCGGGGGTGCCGTGTATCTGGCACGAGCGATCTAGTATCCGGTCTAAAGTGGACGGGCCCGGAGTATTTCTTTTGAATGGATTTTTCCGCTGACCAGGTTCAGAGCCTCTGAATCCGGCATTAACTGCCATATCCTCAGTATTGTCGCTGTTAATGTGGCGCTTGTGCTTGTTGCGACGCGACCTGCCATTGTTGTCCTTGGTATCTGAATTACCAGGGCTCTTGGTCATGTTATTAGTACGAGCTAGCCAGCTGTCTTCTCCCGCTCAAAAGCGGGTCATGAGTGTTGTGAGGGCTGCCATGGATTTCGGCTTTTCCTGTCCAAGGTGTCGGGCAAGCCATTCGTCACGGATGTTATGTTTGAAGGCTGCGAGGGCCTCTGCATCCGGACAGTCAACTATTTGATTTTTCTTGGTTAGGAACCGTGTCTAGAATTGTCTGGCCGATTCCTCTGGCTGCTGAATTATGTGGCTTAGGTCATGGCGTCTGGTGGTCGCACATAAGTGCCCTAGAAGTTGTCAAGGAATGCGGATTCCAGGTCCTCCCAGCAACCAATTGACCCTGCTGGCAAGGTGTTAAGCCAATGCTGAGCCGGTCCTTTAAGCTTGAGTGGGAGGTATTTGATAGCGTGTAGATCATCACCATGGGCCGTGTGGATATGAAGGAGATAATCCTCGATCCATACCGCAGGATCTGTTGTGCCATCGTATGATTCAATGTTTACGGGTTTAAAACCCTCGGCGATTTGATGATCCATTACTTCATCTGTGAAGCATAGTGGGTGTGCGGCGCCTCTGTACTGGGCTGTATCACGACGTAGCTCGGATGAGCTTTGTCTGTTGTGTTCGGCCTGGCCGTATTTGCTGTATCCGGCGTGACGGTTATCATCACGTGTCGTGGGGCGCCCACGCGATCCGTAGATCGATCTTGTTTGCTTGGCCTTGTCCTCCAATATGTCTCACAGGTCTGGCATGTTACCCCATTCCTTGGTACGTTTTGAGTGGCGCCGGGGTGCGGCTTGAGTTGAGGGCTGAAAGGCCTCTCTGTCGCAGCCACGGGGTGGCCGATCGGCCGCATCATACACTGGTGATGTAGGTTTAGTTGCTTCCTCCTCTAGTTGCGGTAGCAGCCTGCGCTTTGGGTATCTCTTGGAGGGGCGTTCGAGTTTATACTCTTCGGCAGCGAGGACTTCCGTCCATCTGTCGGCTAGCAAGTCTTGGTCAGCTCTAAGGTGCTGCTGTTTTTTCTTGAGGCTGCTTGCCGTGGCCATAAGCCTGCGTTTGAAACGCTCTTGTTCGACGGGATCCTCAGGCACGACAAATTCGTCGTCGTCGAGGCTTGCCTCGTCTTCGAAGGGAGGCATATAATTGTCGTCCTCGACCTCTTTGCCTGCCACTCTCTCATGAGGGCTGGCTTCTCCATCCTCCTGCACCGAATCCTGCGGGAGGGGGTTGTCTTCGGCACTGTCCGGGGTGTTATTATCTCCGGTGCTGGACTCGCCGTTTTTGCTTTGGTGGGATTTAGAGCGGCGCCGCTGATGTCGGCGCTTAGGCTATTTCTTGGAGGGGTCATCCTCCATTGTTCCTTCGCCATCCCCTTCTTTTGGGGTGTCCACCATGTATATGTCATATGGCGAGGTGGCTTTCCAGTGCCCTATAGGCGCTGGTTCTTGGTCGTCTCCTTCATCGGCGTCCATACCGTCGATGTCTTCGAAGTCAAAGTCGAGCATGTCGGTTAAATCGTCAATAGTGGCTACGAAGTGGGTGGTGGGTGGGTTTTGAATTTCTTCACCGTCCGCATCCCAACCTTGCTAACCATAGTCCGGCCAGGACTCTCCTGATAAAGAGAGAGAATTTAGTGAATTCAGGATGTCGCAAAAGGGCGAGTGTTGAAAGATGTCCGCGGGGGTGAACTCCATGATCGGAGCCCAATTAGGTTTGATCGGGAGGGGTGCGGAATATTCGGAGTCCGAAAAGGAGTCCGGCACCTTGGAGTCACGAGCTCCGCGAAGGACGAGATTGGTGTTCGGCTCGATCGCCATAGAGATTGCAGCCCCCGAGGCGGCGTCTAGCCACCCGTCCTCGGCCGGTGCAGTCGGCTCCGATCTAAGGGTCGGAGCGGACACCTGAGCGGCGCTCTAGGCACTGTCCGGCGGTAGAGCTAGATCATGCCCATCGTGACAGTGCGGCGCGCTCAGCTGTGGCTCGAATCCGTCGAAGATCAAGTCACCGCGGATGTTAGCCGTGTAGTTTAAACTCCCAAATCTGACCTGATGGCCAGGGGCGTAGCTTTTGATCTGCTCCAGATGGCCAAGTGAATTGGCCCGCAGCGCAAAGCCACCGAATACGAAGATCTGACCGGGGAGAAAAGTCTCACCCTAGACCGCGTCGTGGTTGATGATCGAAGAAGCCATCGGGCCTAAAGGTGACGACACAGAGGAACTCTCAATGAAAGCACCAATGTCGGTGTCAAAACCGGCGGATCTCGGGTAGGGGGTCCCGAACTGTGCGTCTAGGCGGATGGTAACAGGAGACAAGGGACACGATGTTTTTACCCAGGTTCGGGCCCTCTCGATGAAGGTAAAACCCTACTCCTGCTTGATTAATATTGATGATATGGGTAGTACAAGAGTAGATCTACCACGAGATCAGAGAGGCTAAACCCTAGAGGCTAGCCTATGGTATGATTGTTGTTCGTCCTATGGACTAAAACCCTCCAGTTTATATAGACACCGGAGAGGGTTAGGGTTACACAGATTCGGTTACAATGGGAGGAGATCTACATATCGTATCGCCAAGCTTGCCTTTCACGCCAAGGAAAGTCCTATCCGGACACAGGACGAAGTCTTCAATCTTGTATCTTCATAGTCCAGGAGTCCGGCCAAAGGTCATAGTCCGGCCATCCGGAAACCCCCTAATCCAGGACTCCCTCAGTCACCAAAACATACATCAAGTGGCACATGATATCCCATTGTCACCACAGATAAGCACGACAAGACATACATCAAGTGTTCTCAAATCATTAAAGACTCAATCCGATAAGATAACTTCAAAGGGAAAACTCAATTCATTACAAGAGATTAGAGGGGGAGAAACATCATAAGATCAAACTATAATAGCAAAGCTTGGGATACATCAAGATCGTGCCATAGAGAGAACACGAGAGAGAGAGAGAGATCAAACACATAGCTACTGGTACATACCCTCAGCCCCGAGGGTGAAAAACTCCCTCCTCGTCATGGATAGCACCGGGATGATGAAGATGGCCACGGTGAGGGATCCCCCCTCCGGCAGGGTGCCGGAACGTGCTCCCGAGAGGTTTTTGGTGGCTACAGAGGCTTGCGGCAGGGGAACTCCCGATCTATCTTCTCCTTTGATCTTTTTAGGGTACGTGGGACTATATAGGCGAAAGAAGTTGGTCAGGGGGTGCTCGAGGGGACCACGAGACAGGAGGGCATGCCCAGGAGGGGTGGGCGCGCCCTCCTATCTCCTGTCCTCCTCGAGGCTCTTCTGATGTGAACTCCAAGTCTCCCGGACGATATTCTTCTAAAAAATCACGTTGCCGAAGGTTTCATTCCATTTGGACTCCGTTTGATATTCCTTTTCTTCGAAATACTGAAACATGCAATAAAACAACAATATGGGTTGGGCCTCCGGTTAATAGGTTAGTCCCAAAAGTAATATAAAAGTGTATAATAAAGCCCATAATCATTCAAAACAGATAATATAATAGCATGAATGCTTCATAAATTATAGATACGTTGGAGACGTATCAATCATACCATTGTAGTGCTTAGGCGAAGCCCTGCGCCGGTAACATCATCATCACCGTCGCCATGCCGACGTGCTGACGGAAATCACCCTCGTCCTCAACTAGATGAAGAGCATGAGGGACGTCATCGAGCTGAACGTGTGCTGAACGCGGAGGTGTCGTACGTTCGGTACTTGATCGGTTGGATCACGAAGAAGTTCGACTACATCAACCGCATTATTGAAACGCTTCCACTTTCGGTCTACGAGGGTACGTTGACACACTCTCCCCTCTCTTTGCTATGCATCACCTAGATAGATCTTGCATGATTGTAGGAAAATTTTGAAATTACTACATTCCCCAACAGTGGCATCCGAGCCAGGTCTATGCGTAGATGTTATATGCACGAGTAGAACACAAAGAGTTGTGGGCGACAATAGTCATATTGTTTAACACCAACGTCTTAATTTGATTCGGCGGTATTGTTGGATGAAGCGGCCCAGACCGACATTACATGACCGCGTTCATGAGACTGGTTCTACCGACGTGCTTTTGCACATAGGTGGCTGGCGGGTGTCTGTTTCTCCAACTTTAGTTGAATCGAGTTTGACTATGGCTGGTCCTTGTTGAAGGTTAAAATAGGACATTTGACGAAAAATTGTTGTGGTTTTTATGCGTAGGTAAGAATGGTTCTTGCTAGAAGCCCGTAGCAGCCACGTAAAACTTGCAAAAACAAAGTTGACGATGTCTAACTTTTTTTTGCATGCCTTGATGTGATGTGATATGGTCAAGGCATGATGTGATATAAATTGTTGTATGAGATGAGTATGTTTTGTAACAAAGTTATCGGCAACTAGCAGGAGCCATATGGTTGTCGCTTTATTGTATGCAATGCAATCGCCATGTAATTGTTTTACTTTGTCACTAAGCGGTAGCGATAGTCATCGAAGCAATAGTTGGCGAGGCGACAACAATGTTGGGATGGAGATCAAGGTGTCGCTCCGGTGACAATGGATATCATGATGATGCTTCGGTGATGGAGATCATGAGCACAAGATGATGATGGCCATATCATGTCACATATTTTGATTGCATGTGATGTTTATCTTTTATGCATCTTATTTTGCTTAGTACGACAGTAGCATTATAAGATGACACCTTACTAAATTCCAAGGTATAAGTGTTCTCCCTGAGTATGCACCGTTGCGACAGTTCTTTGTCCTGAGACACCACGTGATGATCGGGTGTGATAGGCTCTACGTTCACATACAACGGGTGCAAGCCAGTTTTGCACACGCAGAATACTCGGGTTAAACTTGACGAGCCTAGCATATGCAGATATGGCCTCGGAACCCTGGATACCGAAAGGTCAAGCGTGAATCATATAGTAGATATGATCAACATGGTGATGTTCACCGTTGAAAACTACATCTCACGTGATGATCGGACATGGTTTAGTTGATTTGGATCACGTGATCATTTAGATGACTAGAGGGATGTCTATCTAAGTGGGAGTTCTTAAGTAATATGATTTATTGAACTTTAATTTATCATGAACTTAGTCCTGATAGTATTTTGCAAATTATGTTGTAGATCAATATCTTGCATTATAGCTTCCCTATGTTTCTTTATATGTTCCTAGAGAAAACTAAGTTGAAAGATGATAGTAGCAATTATGCGGACTAGGTCCGTGATCTGAGGTGTATCCTCATAGCTGCATAGAAGAATTATGTCTTTGATGCACCGCTAAGTGACAGACCTATTGCAGGAGCAGATGCAGACGTTATGAACGTTTGGCTAGCTCAATATGATGACTACTTGATAGTTTAGTGCACCATGCTTAACGGCTTAGAACCGGGACTTCAAAAACGTTTTTGAAACGTCACAGAGCATATGAGATGTTCCAAGAGCTGAAATTGGTATTTCAGACTCATGCCCGTGTCAAGAGGTATGAGACCTCTGACAAGTACTTTGCCTAAAAGATGGAGGAGAATTGCTCAACTAGTGAGCATGTGCTCAGAATGTCTGGGTACTACAATCACTTGAATCAAGTGGGAGTTAATCTTCCAAGTAAGATAGTGATTCACAGAGTTCTTTAGTCACCATCACCAAGTTACTGGAACTTCGTGATGAACTATAGTATGCAAGGGATGACGAAAACGATTCCCAAGCTCTTCGTGATGCTGAAATCAACGAAGGTAGAAATCAATAAAGAGCATCAAGTGTTGATGATTAAACAAGACCACTGATTTCAAGAAAAGGGCAAAGGGAAATAAAGGGAACTTCAGGAAGAATGGCAAGCAAGTTGTCACTCCCGTGAAGAAGCCCAAAGATAAACCTAAGCCTGAAACTGAGTGCATCTACTGCAAAGGAAATGGTTACTGGAAGCGAAACTGTCCCAAACATTTGGCGGATAAGAAGGATGGCAAAGTGAACATATGTATATTTGATATACATGTTATTGATGTGTACCTTACTAGTGTTCATAGTAGCCCCTGGGTATTTGATAGTTGTTTGATTGCTAATATTAGTAACTCGAAACAGGAGTTACAGAATAAAACAGAGACTAGTTGAGGGTGAAGTGATGATGTGTGTTGGAAGTAGTTCCAAGATTGATATGAGCATCATCGCACACCCCCTATACTTTCGGGATTAGTGTTGACCATAAATAAATGTTATTTGGTGTTTGCATTGAGCATTAATGTGATTAGATCATGTTTATTGTAATACAGTTATTCATTTAAGACAGAGGATAATTGTTATTCTGTTTACATATGAATAAAACCTTCTATGGTCATACACCCAATGTTGATGGTTTATTGAATCTCGATCATAATGATACACATAATATTGATGCCAAAAGATGCAAAGTTGATAATGATAGTGCAACTTATTTGTGGCACTGCCGTTTGGGTCATATCGGCGTAAAGCGCATGAAGAAACTCCATAAAGATGGACTTTTGGAATCACTTGATTATGAATCATTTGATGCTTGCAAATTGTGCCTTATGGGCAAGATGACTAAAACTCCGTTCTCCGGAACAATGGAATGAGCTAGTGACTTATTGGAAATAATACATACCGATGTATGCGGTCCAATGAGTGTTGATGCTCGTGGCGGGTATCATTATTTACTGACCTTCACAAAGGATTTGAGCAGATATGGGTATATCTACTTAATGAAACACAAGTTTGAAACATTTGAAAAGTTCAAAGAATTTCAGAGTGAAGTGGAGAATCATCGTAACAAGAAATAAAGTTTCTACGATCTGATCGTGGAGGAGAATATTTGAGTTACTAGTTTGGCCTTCATTTAAAACAATGTGGAATAGTTTCACAGCTCACACCACTTGGAACACCACGGTATAATGGTGTGTCCGAACATTGTAACCGCACTTTATTGGATATGGTGCGGTCTATGATGTCTCTTACCGATTTACCACTATTGTTTTGGGGTTATGCATTAGAGACAGCTGCATTCATGATAAATAGGGAACCATCAAAATCCGTTGAGACAACGCCTTATGAACTGTGGTTTGGCAAGAAACCAAAGTTGTCGTTTCTTAAAGTTTCGGGCTGCGATGCCTATGTGAAAAAGCTACAACCTGATAAGTTCGAACCCAAATCGGAGAAATGTATCTTCATAGGATACCCAAAAGAAACTGTTGGGTACACCTTCTATCACAGATCTGAAGGCAATATATTCGTTGCTAAGAATGGATCCTTTCTAGATAAGGAGTTTTCTCTCGAGAGAAGTGAGTGGAAGGAAAGTAGAACTTGATGAGGTAATTGTACCTTCTCCCGAATTGGAAAGTAGTTCATCACAGAAATCAGTTCCAGTGATTCCTACACCAATTAGTGAGGAAGCTAATGATGATGATCATGAAACTTCAGATCAAGTTACTACCGAACCTCGTAGGTCAACCGGAGTACGATCTGAACCAGAGTGGTACGATAATCCTATTCTGGAAGTCATGTTACTAGACCATGATGAACTTACGAACTATGGGGAAGCGACGATGAGCCCAGATTCTACGAAATGGCTTGAGGCCATGAAATCTGAGATGGGATTCATGTATGAGGACAAAGTGTGGACTTTGGTGGACTTGCCCGATGATCGGCAAGCCATTAAGAATAAATGGATCTTCAAGAGGAAGACGGACGCTGATAGTAGTGTTACTATCTACAAAGCTCAACTTGTTGAAAAGGTTTTCGACAAGTTCAAGGAATTGACTATGATTAGACTTTCTCACCCGTAGCGATGCTTAAGTTTGTCCGAATCATGTTAGCAATTGCTGCATTTTATGATTATGAAATTTGGCAGCTGGATGTCAAAACTGCATTCTTGAATGGATTTCTGGAAGAAGAGTTGCATATGATGCAACCTGAAGGTTTTGTCGATCCAAAGGGTGCTAACAAAGTGTGCAAGCTCCAACGATCCATTTATGGAGTGGTGCAAGCCTCTCGGAGTTGGAATGAACGCTTTGATAGTGTGATCAAAGCATATGGTTTTATATAGACTTTTTGGAGAAGCATGTATTTACAAGAAAGTGAGTGGGAGCTCTGTAGCATTTCTAATATTATATGTGGATGAAATATTGTTGATTGGAAATGATATAGAATTTCTGGATAGTATAAAGGGATACTTGAATAAGTGTTTTTCAATGAAAGACCTTGGTGAAGTTGCTTACATATTGGGCATCAAGATCTATATAGATAGATTAAGACGCTTGATAAGATTTTTCAATGAGTAGATACCATGACAAGTTTGAGAGTTCAAAATGGATCAGTCAAAGAAGGATTTCTTGTCTGTATTACAAGGTGCAAAGTTGAGTAAGACTCAAAACCCGACCACGGCAGAAGATAGAAAGAGAATGAAAGTCATTCCCTATGCCACAATCATAGGTTCTATAAAGTATGTTGTGCTGTGTACCAGACCTATTGTGTACCTTGCCATGAGTTTGGCAAGGGGGTACAATAGTTCTCTAAGAGTAGATCACTGGACAGTGGTCAAAAATTATCCTTAGTGAGGACTAAGGAAATGTTTCTCGGTGATGGGGGTGATAAAGAGTTCGTCGTAAAGAGTTACATCGATGCAAAGCTTTTGCACCGATCCAGATGACTCTAAGTCTTAATCTGGATATATATTGAAAGTGGGAGCAATTAGCTAGTGTATCTCTATGCAGATCATTGTAGACATAGAATATTTGCGAAATACATAAGGCTCTGAATGTGACAGACGCGTTGAATAAACTTCTCACATAAGCCAAACATGATCACACCTTAGTACTCTTTGGGTGTTAATCACATAGCAATGTGAACTAGACTATTGACTCTAGTAAACCCTTTGGTTGTTGGTCACATGGCGACGTGAACTATGGGTGTTAATCACATACAGATGTGAACTATTGGCATTAAATCACATGGCTATATGAACTAGATTATTGATTGTAGTGCAAGTGGGAGACTGAAGGAAATATGCCCTAGAGGCAATAATAAAGTTGTTATTTATATTTCCTTATATGATGATAAATGTTTATTATTCATGCTAGAATTGTATTAACCGGAAACTTAGTACATGTGTGAATATGTAGACAAAACATTGTGTCCCTAGTATGCCTCTACTTGACTAGCTCGTTAATCAAAGATGGTTATGTTTCCTAACGATAGACTGTTGGGGAACGTAGTCATTTCAAAAAAAATCCTACCATCATGCAATATCTATCTAGGTGATGCATAGCAACGAGAGGGGAGAGTGTTGTCTACATACCCTCGTAGACCGAAAGCGGAAGCGTTATGACAACATGGTTGATGGAGTCATACGTCTTCACGATCCGACCGATCCTAGCACCAAAGGCACGACACCTTCGCGATCTACACACGTTCAGATCGGTGACGTCCCACGAACTCTATCCAGCTGAGCTCGAGGGAGAGTTTCGTCAGCACAACAGTGTGACGATGGTGATGATGAAGTTATCGACGTAGGGCTTCGCCTAAGCACTACAACAATATGACCGAGGTGGAAATCTATGGAGGGGGGCGCCGCACATGGCTAAAAAATCAACTTGTGTGTCTATGGGGTGCCTCCCTCCCCCGTATATAAAGGAGTGGAGGAGGGGAGGGCTGGCCCTCTCTATGGCGCGCCCAAGGGGGGAGTCGTACTCCCAGTAGGAGTAGGTTTCCCCCTTCCCCAGTTGGACTAGGAGACGAAGGAAGAGGGAGAGGGAGAGAAGGAAAGGGGGGCGCCCCCCCCCCTCCCAATTTGGATTGGGCTTGGGGGGGGGGGCGCCCCCACCTTGTCTGCCTCCTTCTCTCTTCCACCATGGCCCATTAAAGCCCATTAACTCCCGAGGGGGTTCCGGTAACCTCCCGGTACTCCAGAAAAATGCCCGAACCACTCGGAACCTTTGCGGTGTCCAAACATAGCCTTCCAATATATCAATATTTATTTCTCGACCATTTCGAGACTCCTCGTCATGTCCGTGATCACATCCGGGACTCTGAACTACCTTCGGTACATCAAAACACATAAACTCATAATACCGATCGTCATCGAACGTTAAGCGTGCGGACCCTACGGGTTTGAGAACTATGTAGACATGACCGAGACTAACTTCCGGTCAATAACCAATAGCGGAAGCTGGATGCCCATATTGGTTCCTACATATTCTACAAAGATCTTTGTCGGTCAAACCGCATAACAACATACATTGTTCCCTTTGTCATCGGTATGTTACTTGCCCGAGATTCGATCGTCGGTATCTCAATACCTAGTTCAATCTCGTTACCGGCAAATCTCTTTACTCTTTCCGTAATAATTCATCCCGCAACTAACTCATTAGTCACAATGCTTGCAAGGCTTATAGTGATGAGTATTACGAGAGGGCCCAGAGATACCTCTCCGAAACACGGAGTGACAAATCCTAATCTCGATCTACGCTAACCCAACAAACACCTTCGGAGACACTTGTAGAGAACCTTTATAATCACCCATTTACGTTGTGACGTTTGGTAGCACACAAAGTGTTCCTCTGGTATTCGGGAGTTGCATAATCTCATAGTCTTAGGAACTTGTATAAGTCATGAAGAAAGCAGTAGCAATGAAACTGACACGATCATAATGCTAAGCTAATGGATGGGTCTTTTCTATCACATCATTCTCCTAATGATGTGATCCCGTTCATCAAATGACAACACATGTCCATGGTTAGGAAGCATAGCCATCTTTGATTAACGAGCTAGTCAAGTAGAGGCATACTAGGGACTATATGTTTTGTCTATGTATTCACACATGTACTAAGTTTCCGGTTAATACAATTATAGCATGAATAATAAACATTCATAATGAATTGAGGAAATAAATAATAACTTTATTATTGCCTCTAGGGCATATTTCCTTCAGTCTCCCACTTGCACTAGAGTCAATAATCTAGATTACATAGTAATGGTTCCAACACCCATGGAGCTTTGGGGATGATCATGTTTTGCTCGTGGAAGAGGCTTAGTCAACGGGTCTGCAACATTATAATCCGTGTGTATCTTGCAAATCTCTATGTCCCCCTTCGACACTTGATGACAGATGGAATTGAAGCGTCTCTTGATGTGCTTGGTTCTCTTATGAAATCTGGATTTCTTTTCCAAGGAAATTGCACCAGTATTGTCACAAAAGATTTTCATTAAACCCGATGCACTAGGTATGACACCTAGATCAGATATGAACTCCTTCATCCAAACTCCTTCATTCGCTGCTTCTGAAGCAACAATGTACTCCGCTTCACACGTAGATCCTGCCACGACACTTTTCTTGGAACTGCACCAACTGACAGCTCCTCCATTCAATAAAAATATGTATCCGGTTTGTGACTTAGTGTCATCCGGATCAGTGTCAAAGCTTTCATCGACATAGCCGTTTACGACGAGCTATTTTCCACGTCCATAAACGATAAACATATCCTTAGTCCTTTTCAGGTATTTTAGGTGTTCTTGACCGCTGTCCAGTGCTCCAGTCCGGGATTACTTTGGTACCTCCCTGCTATGCTTATAGCAAGACATACATCAGGTCTGGTACACATCATTGTATACATGATAGAACCTATGGCTGAAGCATAGGGAATGACTTTCATTTTCTCTCTATCTTCTGCAGTGGTCGGGCATTGAGTCTGACTCAACTTCACACCTTGTAACACATGTAAGAACCCTTTCTTTGACTGATCCATATTGCACTTCTTCAAAACTTTATCAAGATATGTGCTTTGTGAAAGTACAATTAAGCGTCTTGATCTATCTCTATAGATCTTGATGCCCAATATGTAAGCAGCTTCATCGAGGTCTTTCATGGAAAAACTCTTATTCAGGTATCCCTTTATGCTATTAAGAAATTATATACCATTTCCAATCAACAATATCTCATCCGCATATAATATCAGAAATGCTACAAAGGTCCCACTCACTTTCTTGTAAATACAGGCTTCTCCAAAAGTCTGTATAAAACCATATGCTTTGATCACACTATCAAAGCATTTATTCCAACTCCGAGAGGCTTGCACCAGTCCATAAATGGACCGATGGAGCTTGCACACTTTTTTAGCACCCTTTGGATCACAAAACCTTCTGGTTGCATCATATACAACTCTTCTTCAGAAATCCATTTAGGAATACGGTTTTGATATCCATTTGCCAAATTTCATAATCATAAAATGCAGCAATTGCTAACATGATTCGGACAGACTTAAGCATCACTACGGGTGAGAAAGTTTCATCGTAGTCAACTCCTTGAACTTGTCGAAAACCTTTCGCAACAAGTCGAGCTTTGTAAACAATAACATTATCGTCTGCTTCGGTCTTCTTCTTAAAGATCCATTTATTTTCTATGGCTTGACGATCATCAGGCAAGTCCACCAAAGTCCACACTTTGTTCTCATACATGGATCCCTTCTCAGATTTCATGGCTTCAAGCCATTTCGCGGAATCTGGGCTCATCATCGCTTCCTCATAGTTCGTAGGTTCATCAAGGTCTAGTAACATGACTTCCAGAACAGGATTACTGTACCACTCTGGTGTGGATCTTATTCTGGAAGACCTACGAAGTTTGGTAGTAAATTGATCTGAAGTTTCATGATCATCATCATTAGCTTCCTCACTAATTGGTGTAGGAATCACTAGAACTGATTTATGTGATGAACTACTTTCAAATAAGGAGAAGATACAATTACCTCATCAAGTTCTACTTTCCTCCCACTCACTTCTTTCGAGAGACTCTTTCTCTAGAAAGGATCCATTGTTAGCAACAAATATTTTGCCTTCAGATCTGTGACAGAAGGTGTACCGAACAGTTTCCTTTGGGTATCCTATGAAGACGCACTTCTCCGATTTGGGTTCGAGCTTATCAGGTTGAAGCTTTTTCACATAAGCATCACAACCCCAAACTTTAAGAAACGACAACTTTGGTTTCTTGCCAAACCACAGTTCATAAGGCGTCATCTCAACGGATTTTGATGGTGCCCTATTTAAAGTGAATGTGGCCGTCTCTAAAGCATAACCCCAAAACAATCACCATCATTAATATTTGGACGCGAAACTTGTTTTGATATTAAAATTTGGCATTTTAGGACCTGGCAGACAGCATGGGGCAAACGGATGCGGCCGCGCGCTGGGTGCGCGGCCACCGCATCCCAGGACATGCCCGGACACGACCCCATTACTCTACCCAAACAGACAGAATCTAGGCAAAACGGACGTCCGTTTGGGGTCGCGAGATGGAGTTGGCCTTACTTGCATCTCCCGACCGACTGGAAAGTAATCGGCTGCCGCTAGCTCGTACATGTGACTCGCCGGAAAGTACACGGCGGATCGAGGCGTCGAGGTGGGGCCTGTGCCAACACGGCAGGCATCCTCCTCGCCAGGTCCCAGTCCCACCCACTTCAGCACAACGCGCTTGACCTCTACCTAGGTGTGGCGCTCGACCACCTCTCCTTGGCCAAAGGGGTCAGGACAACGTCCGCCGTCTTGTCATGTGTGCGGCTAGCTTGTTGAGCTCGTAGGTCAGGGCCAGCGCCGTCCTGTCCGGGCAGTCGATTAGGGAAAGTTCCGACATCACGCTTTCTCCCAGTCCAATTCCCAAGAAGGCTAGGGCTGGTGGACCAGCATCTCGTTCTCTTCAGACCGTCCCGGAATTCCACCCGCCGGTGGCCGGTCGTCACCGATGTTGTCCGGACAGAAGGTAGTTTACTACTCCCTCTGTCCCATGATATAAGAACGTATTCCAAGCTAAAACAGTTTGAAAAATGTTCTTATATTATGCGACGGAGGAAGTACATCCCGAGTGTGGCATGTAGGTTAACCTAATTGACATTTAAATTATACAATACTCCGTTCAGGACGTGCATCAAGTTAGTACACTAGTGTTTTAGTTTTTTTCAGCTATTACATATTCCCTCTATCCCAAATTATTTGTCGCGAGAATAAATAAAAGTGAATCTATCTAGTACTAAAATACGTCTAGATATATCTATTTCTCTGACGGAGTAGTCGCTAACACACCAACACTTCATGGTACATGGAAGCGTGTTTTTAAGAAAATAAACAAGAGTAGCAAATTATAATAATGGTTCTGTAACATTTTGTATGATGCATGATGCTTCGGTGACGATCCGGCGTGAAGAGACGAGGGCGAGCGTATGACTGACAACATGTGTGCTCTTTTGAGGAAGGGACGATGGCGTCCATACAGCGGTTGCTCGGGAGCTTGCGAGGCTCGTGTTTGGCTGCTATGCCGACTTCAGGTTCAGGGTAAACTCCAACGTCACTCTACGCACCGGCAAACTCGCTCTCAAGAGGCAGAGATCACTGGACAATGATGGCGAAGGCAATGGTGGCAACATCGAGGCGAGGCTATTATACCAAAAAAAGGCTTTCGCCCCACTTTATATATATAAAGCAACAACCAACATCCGAGCCGATACAAACCAAACCACACCACACCACACCAAAATACACTCAAGGCCAGATACATAGTTGCCAAGGACCTAAAACAACAACACACCGAACGACTCAAAGTAGACTAACGAACGACCATAAGCAACACTACGGAGCCGCTGGAGCCCTTCCCGGCGAGGACGCCGCAAAGAGGTGAAGTGGGAAGTTGATAAACCGTGAGCTTCAAGACGATGCCTTCAGGAAGGACACAATACCAAAGTGCCACCATCGCTCGATCTAATGATCTAGATTTTCATCCATAGCACAACAAAGGGAAAGGAGCAACCACAACGGAGACTTCAGGAAGATGACGACGCCCACGCCGGGCTGTTGCCGCCACTTCATGATGCTTGCCCACACCAGCCGGAAGGATCCAGCCATAGTAGGCACCACACACAACCCATATCCTCTACCTGCAGCCGCCGCCGCCAGCCCACACCGCCCGCAGCTCGCGCCGCCCGCCGCTGCCAACTGCCAGATATGTGGCCGCCACAACCGCAAGCATGCCCCACCACTTTGCAGCCAACCACACTGCCCAAAGCCCAGAGCGTCACCACCAAAGAGCTTCTGCTGCGCCACCATGCCCTGCAGTTGCGCGGAGTCCCGACACAGCGACGCTGGCCCACACTAGTGTCCCTGCGCGAGGAGGTGAGAGGTCCCGCTGCAGTCGACGCCAGCTGGGTTTCCCCCAGTCGCGTCCCCTGGCGGTGGCGAGGAGGAGGAGGGCTGGGAAGGGAGTTGCGGGCGGCGGCGACTAAGTATCCTCCCTGTCGCCCACAGGCACGACGAGGGAGGGAGAGTGAGGGAGTCCTGGATTAGGGGGTGTCCGGATGGCCGGACAATGACCTTTGGCCAGACTCCCGGACTATGAAGATACAAGATTGAAGACTTCGTCCCGTGTCCGGATAGGGCTTTCCTTGGCGTGGAAGGCAAGCTTGGTGATACAATATGTAGATCTCCTCCCATTGTAACCGACTCTGTGTAACCCTAGCCCTCTCCGGTGTCTATATAAACCGAAGAGGTTTAGTCCGTAGGACGAACAACAATCATACCATATCCTAGCTTCTAGGGTTTAGCCTCTCTAATCTCGTGGTAGATCTACTCTTGTACTACCCATATCATCAATATTAATCAAGCAGGAGTAGGGTTTTACCTCCATCGAGAGGGCCCGAACCTGGGTAAAAATATCGTGTCCCTTGTCTCCTGTTACCATCCGCCTAGACGCACAGTTCGGGACCCCCTACCCGGGATCCGCCAGTTTTGACACCGACATTGGTGCTTTCATTGAGAGTTCCTCTGTGTCGTCACCTTTAGGCCCGATGGCTTCTTCGATCATCAACCACGACGCGGTCCAGGGTGAGACTTTTCTCCCAGGACAGATCTTTGTATTCCGCGGCTTTGCATTGCGGGCCAATTCACTTGGCCATCTGGAGCAGATCGAAAGCTACGCCCCTGGCCATCAGGTCAGATTTGGAAGTTTAAACTACACGGCTGACATCCGCGGAGACTTGATCTTCGACGGATTCGAGCCACAGTCGAGCACGCCGCACTGTCATGATGGGCATGTTCTATCTCTGCCGCCGGACAGTGCCCAGAGCGCCGCTCAGGTGTCCGCTTTGACCCTTAGCTCGGAGCCGACTGCGCCGGTCGAGGACGAGTGGCTGGCCGCCGCCTCGGGGGCTGCAATCTCTACGGCGATCGAGCCGAACACCAATCTTGTCCTTCGCGGAGCTCGTGACTCCAAGGTGCCGGACTCCTTTCCGGAATCCGAATGTTCCGCACCCCTCCCGATCGAACCCAATTGGGCTCCGATCATGGAGTTCACCACCGCGGACATCTTTGAACACTCGCCCTTTGGCGACATCCTGAATTCACTAAAGTCTCTCTCTTTATCAGGAGAGCCCTGGCCGGACTATGGTCAGCAAGGTTGGGATGTGGACGATGACGAAATTCGAAACCGACCCACCACCCACTTCGTAGCCACTGTCGATGATTTAACCGACATGCTCGACTTCGACTCCAAAGACATCGACGGTATGGATGCCGATGAAGGAGACGACCAAGAACCAGCGCCTATAGGGCACTGGAAAGCCACCTCGTCATACGACATATACATGGTGGACACCCCAAAAGAAGGGGATGGCGATGGAATAATGGAGGATGACCCCTCCAAGAAACAGCCTAAGCGCCGGCGTCAGCAGCGCCGCTCTAAATCCCACCAAAGCAAAAACGGCGAGTCCGGCACCGGAGATAATAACACCCCGGACAGTGCCGAAGACAACCCCCTCCCGCAGGATTCAGTGCAGGAGGATGGAGAAGCCACCTCTCACGAGAGAGCGGCAGACAGAGAGGTCGAGGACGATAATTACATGCCTCCCTCCGAAGACGAAGCAAGCCTCGACGACGACGAATTTGTCGTGCCTGAGGACCCCGTCGAACAAGAGCGTTTCAAACGCAGGCTCATGGCCACGGCAAGCAGCCTCAAGAGAAAACAGCAGCAGCTTAGAGCTGACCAAAACTTGCTAGCCGACAGATGGACGGAAGTCCTCGCTGCCGAAGAGTACAAACTCGAATGCCCCTCCAAGAGCTACCCAAAGCGCTGGCTGCTACCCCAACTAGAGGAGGACGCAAATAAACCTACATCACCAGCGTATGATGCGGCCAATCGGCCACCCCGTGGCCGCGACAGAGAGGCCTTTCGGCCCTCAACTCAAGCCGCACCCCGGCGCCGCTCAAAAACTACCAAGGCACGGGGAAACGCGCTAGACCTGCGAGACATATTGGAGGACAAGGCAAGGCAAAAAAGATTGATCTATGGATCGCATGGGCGCCCCACGACACGTGACGATAACCTTGACGCCGGATATGGCAAATATGGCTAGGACGAACACAACAGACAAAGCTCATCCGAGCTACGTCGTGATATAGCCCAATACAGAGGCGCCACACACCCACTATGCTTCACAGATGAAGTAATGGATCATCAAATCCCCGAGGGTTTTAAACCTGCAAACGTCGAATCATACGATGGCACAACAGATCATGCGGTATGGATCGAGGATTATCTCCTTCATATCCACATGGCTCGTGGTGATGATCTACACGCTATTAAATACCTCCCACTCAAGCTTAAAGGACCGGCTCGGCATTGGCTTAACAGCATGCCAGCAGAGTCAATTGGTTGCTGGGAGGACCTGGAATCCACATTCCTTGACAATTTCCAAGGCACCTATGTGCGACCACCAGACGCCGATGACTTAAGCCACATAATTCAGCAGCTAGAGGAATCGGGCAGACAATTCTGGACACGGTTCCTAACCAAGAAAAATCAAATAGTCAATTGTCCGGACGCAGAGGCCCTCGCAGCATTCAAGCATAACATCCGAGACGAATGGCTTGCCCGGCACCTAGGACAGGAATATCCAAAATCCATGGCAGCCCTCACGACACTCATGACCCGCTTTTGCGCAAGAGAAGACAGCTGGCTAGCTTGTAGCAATAACATGACCAAGAGCCCTGGTAATTCGGATACCAAGGGAAACAATGGCAGGTCACGTCGCAACAAGCACAAACGCCGCATTAACAGCGACAACACTGAGGATACGGCAGTTAATGCCGGATTCAGGGGCTCTAAACCCGGCCAGCGGAAAAAGCCATTCAAAAGAAATACTCCGGGCCCGTCCAGTTTAGACTGGATACTCGATCGCTCGTGCCAGATACACGGCTCCCTCGAACAACCAGCCAATCACACCAACAGGGATTGTTGGGTGTTCAAGCAGGTAGGCAAGTTAAGTGCCGAAAACAGAGACAAGGGGCTGCATAGCGATGACGAGGAGGAGCCCCTGCCGCCGAACAACAAAGGACAGAAGGGCTTTCTCCCACAAGTGCGGACGGTGAACATGATATACGCAACCCACATCCCCAAAAGGGAACGGAAGCGTGCGCTCAGGGACGTATATGCGTTGGAGCCAGTCGCCCAAAAGTTCAACCCATGGTCCTCCTGCCCGATCACTTTTGATCGAAGGGACCACCCCACTAGCATTCGTCACGGCGGATTCGTCGCATTGGTCCTAGACCCAATCATTGACGGATTTCACCTCACTAGAGTCCTCATGGATGGCAACAGCAGCCTAAACCTGCTTTATCAGGATACAATGCGGAAAATGGGCATAGATCCCTCAAGGATTAAACCCACAAAGACGACCTTTAAAGGCGTCATACCAGGTGTAGATGCCAGCTGTATAGGCTCAGTTACACTCGAAGTGGTCTTCGGATCCCCGGGTAATTTCCGAAGCGAGGAGTTAATCTTCGACATAGTCCCGTTCCGCAGTGGCTATCACGCCCTGCTCGGACGAACCACATTTTCAAAGTTCAATGCGGTGCCGCACTACACATATCTCAAGCTCAAGATGTCAGGCCCTCGCGGAGTCATTATGGTTAATGGAAACACCGAACACTCTCTCCGAACAGAGGAGCGCACGGTGGCCCTCGCGGCAGAAGTACAAAGTAGCCTCTCAAGGAAATTCTCCAGTCCGGCTGTTAAGCATACGGACACCGTAAAGCGCGCCCAGAGTAGCCTACAACAAGACCGTCTGGCACGTTCCGAGCTAGCATAGCAGTGCGGCCCCAACCCCAGCCCTCGCGAGATTGCGAAACCAGTATGACGCGTACATAATTACGCTCTGGAGATACCGTGGGCATAAGGGGAGGGGCACAACCACGGCATGCCCAGAATGCGGCTCAACCGCACTAGGGTCTCCTGATTTTTTTGATTTTTTTTTACTTTCAGGACTCCACTATTCGGAAGACCTGTCCGGCAATACAATCGTCGAGCACACGATGCAACAGCCAGGGATACAGCAAGCCACGTCGAACGTCCAGGTGGTGTCTATAATGAGCTAAATACCTGTCTTATTAAAGTCTCGCAGCTTGCCCCTGGAGGGGGACATGTCAAATAATCTCATCTCTTGCCTATCACACTATTTGTATCGTTCTGCTTTCATAGCAGCCCTCTAATAAAAAATACATAGCTCTTGTCTATTATTGCATTCATTTTTTTATGTACATATGTTCAGCTATGACATTATGCAACCGTACACTTTGGTACGGCCAATACACCAGGGGCTTAAGTTCCCCAAAATACGTCGTGAGAAGACCGAACACTCTCATGAGTCCGGCACCCCGAACTTATAGCATTATATGCATCGGCTCCGAATCATGTCTTGGGTCAATAGTTGGGTTTGCCCGGCTCCCATGTTTTGGTACCTTACATTCTGCTATATCGGCTAAGGTAGCGCTGGGAGAACTACTGCGATTGTGCCCCAGCTGAGCTGGGTTAACACCTCAGTAGAGAAAGCTAAAACTAACCGTCATGATAAGGCGAGAGCTGCTCGCTGTTCGCGAGGTTTTTCGAGTCCTTAAAGACTTATGCCTCTTAGAGCGAGGAGCTGGCCGGCCTAGGCGTGGATAGCGCCCCGAACTCGGTCTTCCGAATACTAGGGGCTTCACCGAAATTTAAAATTATAGAATTCTATGGCTAAGTGAGAGTGATAAAGCATTATAAGTCTGATTGCCTTATTCGTTGTGCTAAGCGCCTCCCTCGATGGACCCAAGAATGGGAACAAGAGCGCTCAGGTTTATCCCGAACACCCCAGCACTCGTGGCACGGGGGTAGAAGCCGACGACTTGCATCTCTCAGATTTCATAAATGTCCGCACAGAAGATAATATTTTAAATTCAAAAAGCGTTGCTTAGCGCATATGAACAATTTTTCAGCGCACAGGATAAACACGAGCGAGTTTACTCAAAAATTACATCCCTGGTACATTCATTTGCCACAAGGCGGGCACCCTTCAGGACGCCCTCATAATACATATCGGGCCTGTGATGCTCCTTCCCCTCCGGTGGCCCTTCTGTCACCAGCTTCTCAGCATCCAGCTTGCCCCAGTGCACTTTAGCACGGGCAAAAGCCCTACGGGCGCCTTCAATGCATACGGAGCGCTTGATGATTTCAAGCCGCGGACAGGCATCCACCAGCCGCCTCACCAGCCCGAAGTAGCTCTCAGGCAGGACCTCCCCAGGCCACAGCCGGCCTATAGGGCCCTTCATGGCCTGTTCGGCCACCTTATGGAGCTCGACCAGCTGCTTCAGCTGGTCACTCAAGGGCACCGGGCGTCCGGCCTCAGCATACTGGGACCAGAACACCTTCTCCGTCGAGCTCCCTTCTTCGGCTCGGTAGAATGCGGCGGCGTCGGACACACTGCGAGGCAGATCTGCGAATGCTCCTAGAGAGCTCCGGATTTGGGTAAGTAACACGTAATTCACTTTCACATGATTGCTTTGCATAAAGAATGCCTTACCCGCCGCTATCTTTTTCATCGCCTCAATCTCCTGGAGAGCTTTTTGGGCTTCGGCTTTGGCAGACTTGGCGCTTTCAAGTGCCGAGGCAAGCTCGGACTCTCGCGTCTTTGAGTCAAGCTCTAAACTCTCGTGTTTCTTCACGAGAGCATTGTCTTCGGCCTTGGACAACGCTACCTTCAGGGTCGCCACCTTGGTTGTGGCCCCTGTAACATTCACGTTGGTCCTGTCATTATTTGCAACCAGGTATTTTTATATATATTTACATAAGGCACTACCTACCTTCCTTGTCCTCGAGCTGCTTCTTGGCAAGGCCGAGCTCGTTCTCGCACTGCTCGAGGCTCTACTTCAATGCATCGACCTTCGCAGTCAGTGCGGCAGAGGTCAGCAGCGCAGGCTGCATTCCCATATTGACATATTTCTGTTAGACTCCTGCCTATATCTTTTTAGATCCTCAGTCCGGCTTTTCTTTTCGAACACAAAACCGAGCATCAGGGGCTACTGTCTAAGCGGTAACATTTTTACATGTCTTAAAATACATACCTCAAAGCCTGTTAGAAGGCTGGCACAGGCTTTTGTCAGCCCGCTCTTGGCGGACTGAACCTTCTTGATCACCGCACTCATAATAGTGCGGTGCTCCTCGTCGATGGAGGCGCCGTTAAGCACCTCCAGCAAATTGTTCGACGCCTCCGGTTGGACAGAGGCCGCCGGTGTCGTAGGCTTGCCCTTCTTGCGAAGGGGCCGCCTACCGGACTCCGGAACCACTAAAGGTTCCGGTGCTGTGTCCGGCCCAGGGCCGGACTTAGATCCCTCCAGGGTTTTATCCCCTTCGGGCCTGGAGTCCGGGAGGTCTCCTTGCTGCGCCTCCAGGACCACCTCCTCCTGGCTCAGCCCCTTTTGGGACCCCGCCTCAGCTTCGTCCGTAGGGCGGGGGGAGGAAGCCGTCGGGAGTGAAAGACTGTTCATATCCGACGAGTCCAGGGAGACACTCGATTAATCGTCGAGCAGAGCCTTGGGCGGACTGCATGATTATATTCGGCATCAGAAGGCACTGTGCAATAAAGGAATACCGTGAGTTATTCTGGTAACCGGATGCTTACGATTTCGCCAGGGGCTTGGCCCTGGATGGCCACTCCTCTCCGCCGTCGTCGGAGGCGTAGTCCGGAAGAAGGGTCTTCCCCTTCTTGGACCCTCTAGCCTCCCCAGTTGGGCGGCCTTCCTTTTCTTTCCTCCCCCCGTTGGAGGGGGAGAGGCTTCTTATTCCTCCTCCTCGTCTTCAGAGGAGTGCGCTTCGGGGTCGTCGGGCGATGAGTCCGACACCACCAGTCGCCGGGAGCTCCTTCGAGTTCCCGTGGCCTTCTTCTTGGCCTTCTTCTCCGGCACCACGTGGGGTGCCGGGACCAGCAGCTTCGTCAAGCGGGCGTCTGCTAGGTCTTCGGGCAAAGGAGCCGGACAGTCGATCTGCCCGGCCTTCTTCTGCCAGTCCTGTTAAAGGAATGGGAGTTTAGATCCCGCATAGAGTCAAACTATGAAAAAAAAATACCCTGTAATGGGTAAACTAAGCTTACCGCGCTGGCTTGGCGCTTCGCGCAGAATCCGTGATCCTCGGTAGTGGGAGGGTGTACCTCGGAGCTCTTGAAAAGCACCTTCCAAGCACTTCGTGCATTGTGTCGAAGAGCCTGGACAGAGTATGGTGCTGAGCTAGGTCGAATTCCCACAGATTAAAAGCCCGCCGTTGACACGGGAGGATCCGGCTGAAGAGCATGACCTGGACTACGTTGATGAGTTTAACCTTCTTGTCCATGAGGTTCTGGACGCAGGTTTGGAGTCCGGTCGCCTCTTCCGGATTACCCCACGACAGGCCCGTCTCTTTCCATGAGGTGAGCTGCATGGGGATGCCAGATCGGAACTCGGGGGCCGCTGCCCATTCAGGGTCACGCAGCTGGGTGATGTAGAACCACCCCGATTGCCATCCTTTGATGGTTTCCACAAAGGAGCCCTCAAGCCATGTGACGTTGGCCATCTTGCCCACCATGGCACCTCCGCACTCCACTTGTCGGCCGCCCACAACCTTCGGCTTGACATTGAAGGTCTTCAGCCATAAGCCGAAGTGGGGCTGGATGCGGAGGAAGACCTCACACACGACGATAAACGCCGAGATATTGAGGATGAAGTTCGGGGCCAGATCATGGAAATCCAGGACGTAGTAGAACATGAGCCCCCGGACAAATGGGTGAATAGGAAAGCCCAGTCCGCAGAGGAAATGGGGGAGAAACACGACCCTCTCATGGGGCCTGGGGGTGGGGATGAGCTGCCCCTCATCTGGGAGCCGGTGCGCGATGTCGTTGGACCAGTATCCGGCTTTCCTCAGCTTCTTGATTTGCCCCTCCGTAACGGAGGAGGCCATCCACTTGCCTCCCTCTCCGGACATGATTAGAGAAGGTTGAGGTGGGAAGTGCGGACTTGTGCGCTGGAGATCGAGTGCGCAGGAATTGATAAACGAAGGAGGAGGAAGGCGTAGATGGAAAGGGTGGATTCTTATCCCCTTACATGGGCGGCCGAAATTATGTGCCCCCACCAGCCTAGTAAAACTCGCTTATCTCCCAAGCGCCGCGATTAATGGCGCGGTTGGGTTACCCACGCCCGTATTGATGAGAATCCCGGAATAAGGGGACACGATCTCTGCTTTGACAAGATGTGCCAAGAAAACCGCCTCGCTAAACACGCTGAGGTGGGACAATAAAACGATTCAAATAAAGGCTTGGCTGTGGCATAATGTCACTCTACGGAATACGTCAACAGATTAGATTTGTGCGAATATTATTCTCTCTACGGTGGTATGTGGAAACTATTTTGCAGAGCCGGACACTATCCTTGTGTTCAACATCTTCTATGAAGTATTCGGAGGAGGAACCCGCCTTGCAATGCCGAAGACAATTTGCACGCCGGACTCATCGTCATTGAAGCCTGGTTCAGGGGCTACTGAGGGAGTCTTGGATTAGGGGGTGTCCGGATGGCCGGACTATGACCTTTGGCCGGACTCCCAGACTATGAAGATACAAGATTGAAGACTTCGTCCCGTGTCCGGATAGGGCTTTCCTTGGCGTGGAAGGCAAGCTTGGCGATACGATATGTAGATCTCCTCCCATTGTAACCGACTCTGTGTAACCCTAGCCCTCTCCGGTGTCTATATAAACCGGAGAGGTTTAGTCTGTAGGACGAACAATAATCATACCATAGGCTAGCTTCTAGGGTTTAGCCTCTCCGATCTCATGGTAGATCTACTCTTGTACTACCCATATCATCAATATTTATCAAGCAGGAGTAGGGTTTTACCTCCATGGAGAGGGCCCGAACCTGGGTAAAAACATCGTGTCCCTTGTCTCCTGTTTCCATCCGCCTAGACGCACAGTTCGGGACCCCCTACCCGAGATCCGCCGGTTTTGACACCGACAGAGAGGATAAGGTCTTTCTCCAGGTGAGGCTATTCAAAGTGACCACGGAGAACACACACTGTGTCACATTAATCGACGGTGTCAACCGACTGGATCACGATTCAGAGATGCACATCAAGAACGCGATCGTTGGAGTAACAATGGTGCGAGGATGCAACAACGACATGGTCAGTCTGGAGAATGCCATCGTGGTGCTGAGCTTCGACATGTGTCACTCGGGGATGTCTATATATGGCTTCCGCCTCCTCCTCACGGGTGGAGCAAAGACATGATAATGAGGATGAAGATGACATAATAGACATGGTAGTGGGCCCACGTCTTCGTCTTTGATGGGACCTGAACATTTGTGTAGTGCATGGGTAAGAGGAGGAACACGGTTGTGCTGATGATGATGGTTCCGGAATGTGGTGGATGGTGTTTTCCTTTTCAATTAGCACATGATGTTCTTTCAAACCATTCCAGGTGGTTTCAACGGTTTGGAAAATGGACGACAGGTATTAGTCTGATCAATTATCATATTTTACCGTATTTTTTCCAGAGATCATAGTTTATAATGTCTAGTATGACCATTTTTTCAGACCAAAGTCCTAGGCCAGGCCGTTGTAATAAGCCTTGTGAAACCTCCTGCTTGTGTTGTTCTTCTAGAACATCAGCTGCTTTGCAGGTTAGTTTCAGATACATATTCAGGTGGGCAGCTTGCACCTCTGGTGATTCCTAAAAAAAGCATTTGTACCATTAAAAGATTTTGGTTCTGTCAAATTTTCTTTTCAAAGATTATTATGGTTCTACGAACTCATATATGTTTTTTTGGGACTCATATAAGTTGTTTTTTGCCAGCACTCCGCGTCACTCGTCCCCAAGGGCGGCACAAGGAACTACCAAAGCGCAGAAAAACTATTTAACGCGCCCTTCGTCAAGTAGCGGTGCTTCGCATAGGGGCACCCACGAGAGGGCCGTCCCGTTGTCAGTTTTTTCTGTTTCTATTTTGTCTTTTGCTTTTTTTTCATTTTTTCCCTTATCTTTTTTTCCAAGTCTAGTTTTATTTGCTCAAAAAATCAGAAATTTTAAAAGATGTTCCCATTTTCAAAATTAGTTCAAAATTTCAAAAATAGTCCTATTTTCATATTCCGTTCGGATATTTTCAAAAATGATTAGTAATTCAACAAAAGTTTATAATTTCAAAAATTATTTGCTTCTTTTCAACAAAATGTTCAGCATTCAGAAACAATTATAATTCAAAATTTCTAAAAAATTCACATTTTAAAAATTTGTTAACAAATCCAAAAATGTTTGCGAATTTAGAAAACAGTTCCTGTTTTTCAAAATTTGTTCGGGATGAACATCGGGACGCTCTGTGGGCCTCGTCCGAACACGTGGCGGATGTGCAACCCCTCCGTTGGCGCACCGAGTATCAGGACGCACCATGGGCCTTGGCCAACGAGAACATGGCATGGCGTGCCCGCCGTGCTAGGAAACGGGCACGGGAGGCGGCGAAAGCCCTTGTGGCAGTGGATGTCGGTGAGGCGGAGTCGCATTCTCCGGCGCCCCGTATGGTGCATCAGTCCGGACGGCGCAACCGCATCATGGTGGACGTCGTCGGCTCGTATCCATAATCGATCTGACGTCCACGTGCACCGTCTAGGTTACGAGCTCCGACGAGGAAGAGTTAGGGCAAGGGAGACGGCGGCGCCTTGAGTCCTATAAGCCGGCTCGTGTCCCGTGCCCTACTCTACCTTGCCGGTGACCAGACAAACACTCTGGTGACACTACAAGAGATACGTCAACTTGTGACCATCACTATTGGGTACTGAATGGTCATTATTTTCCACTTGTGACCTTTTGTGACCAAAAACTGATGGTCAAAAGTTGGCTGTCGTAAACTAAAATTAACGACCTTTCTTCTAGAATGGTCGTAGACGTTTATGTCCCCAAAAAAGGTCGTAAATTCAACGACCAATTATTTTCATCACTAGCAATCCACCCACACCACGTTAGATCCACTGTGGCACGCTGATGTGGCAGAATTATGACCAAATGAAAAGGTCGCAAAATAGAATCAACCCGGTCTATTTCGGCCATCTACATGGGCCAAGCCCAACAATTCAGCCCATTTAATGTTTTTTCTCTTTATTTTGCTTATCTGCATGGACCGAGCCCAATACTTTGGCCTTTTATTTTCTTGGATGGAGCCTTTTTCTGGTCACTTTTTTTGTTGTCCACTCTTGTTTTGGGCCACAACCTTTTTATTCCAGTACTAGTTTGGTCCTTGGCCTTTTATTTTCTGGGATGCAGCCTTTTACAAACTATTTTTTTACAGTCGACTCTTTTTTTAGGCCCAAGCCTTTTTAGTATAATTCTTGTTTGGGCCTCGGCCTTTTTGCAGTCCAACTTAGTTTAGAGCCCAATTAATCCAAATAATATTCTGTGATCCAAACAAACCTCAAATAATTCAGAAAATGCATAACTTCACAGGTTCATAACTTCACAGCTTCCAAAATGGCATAACTTCACAACTATCACTGGTTCAACAACAAGTGCTCCTAGGTTCACAAGTGCTCCCAGGTTCACTTGCCAAGTGCAAAATGCAACAAACTACATAAGTTCACGACCTACTACGACATGTTCAAAGGCAAACTGCAAGTCCATCAAACTGCTTTAGCTCCAAAGAGAGCCATCAAGTGAGCTAACTTCTCATCCTGTTCTTGAGACTTCTTGCACAGTAGCTCAAGTTCCTTGCCGCGTGCAGCTTCAGCTTCTTCCGCCTTCATCTTGATTGCCACCAATTCTTCTTGCATCACTTCAGCTTGAAGCTCCGACCTCGCCAGCTTCTGCTCAAGATCATGAACATGAATAGCCACAGCAGCAGTTGCTTTGCTGGAGTTGTTCCTAGATAACTGGGGCCCAACATTCTTGAGGAATGTGCTTTGCTTGACTCCGGTCTTGAGCACTTCTTCAATAATTTCAGCAGCAGACTTTGGCTCTTCACCTTCTGGTACCGGCGCGTCCTTCATTTTTTCCATCTCAAGCTAGCATATGGAGGAAAATGATAGGCATTAGTGGCAGATCTATTTCACATGTTGCAAACCAAAACAAGCAAGAGAAACCAAACCAGCACACAAATGGATTATTTGAAGTAACCAAACTAGCACACAAAATCTAGTAACTTGACAGCATTATTTGACTAGTAACTTATGTGACTTGGAAACATGCAATTGGAACAATATGGTTGCTTCATTAAGCCTAGAATGGTGGTTCTATATAAGATGGCTTCTCGAGTGAGCCGATCATCAAACAGCATTGTTCAGATCAAATTTCATCATATCATAAAAAATGCAACAAATAGCTACAGCAAGTTCTGATATCTTTGTTGAACTATCAAACAACATCAAAGCATGGAACATAGTGTGTGTTCTTGACTGTCTCAGAATCAAACAACATCAAAGCATCAAAGCATCAAACAGCATCAAAGCTGGATGTGAATCAAACAGCAACAAAAGTTTTAACTGGCTGGACAAAGCATGGAGTGACTTACTATAGCAGTCTTGACTGGCTCCAAAAACCCGTGATTCTTGCTGTGGTGGGTGGCCTTAAACAAGTCAATCGCAGACACCTCCTCACCCTTACACTCTTATTTCTAAAATGTTTTTCAACAAAAATCAAAATGTTATTTAGCAAGAATCATAAATGTTATTCAACGAGGATCAAAAGGTAAGGTCTCTAGAGAAAAGTTCTTACAGTGAAAAAAATGTGTGTTGTGTAGTGCCCGGTGAGGGAGTCCTGGATTAAGGGGTTCTCGGACAGCCGGACTATATACATGGGCCGGACTGTTGGGCTATGAAGATACAAGATAGAAGACTTTGTCCCCTGTCCGGATAGGACTCTCCTTTGCGTGGAAGGCAAGCTTGGCGATTCGGATATGTAGATTCCTTTCTATATAATCGACCTTGTGTAACCCTAGCCTCCTCCGATGTCTATATAAACCGGAGGGTTTAGTCCGTAGGACAACAACAATCATAATCATAGGCTAGCTTCTAGGGTTTAGCCATTACGATCTCATGGTAGATCAACTCTTGTAATACTCATATCATCAAGATCAATCAAGCAGGAAGTAGGGTATTACCTCCATAGAGAGGGCCCGAACCAGGGTAAACATTGTGTCCCCCGTCTCCTGTTACCATTAGCCTTAGACGCACAGTTCGGGACCCCCTACCCGAGATCCGCCGGTTTTGACACCGACATTGGTGCTTTCATTAAGAGTTCCACTGTGACGTCGAAGATAGGGTTGATGACTCGCCTTGTTATCAAGGACAACATCACCTCTGGGGGAGCCCTGGCCTCAGGCCAAACCCTCCGGCTGGGTGGCTTCATCATGACCGCCCATTCGGCCGTCGGGCCAACGATGACCTCTCGGGTCATCAAAAATTGCCTCTACGTCAGCTCAGAATACTCCGAGTAGATGGATCCGACGAAGTTATCGTCCTTAAATGAGCTCCTGGATCACGTCGCCACCTTGGGAGTCGCTACGGACTATGATCGGATTGGGCTTAAACCCGATTAGAGAGAGATTGAATCTCCACCGATCACCCACCAGATAGCGTTAGTGGAGGAGCAATGTGATAACTCTTCCCCTATATTGAGGATGAACTATGTCCAGATCTCCGAGCTCACCGAGCCAGATACCCGCTCGCGGGAAGACATGCCCCGTACTCCGAACCTAGAGTCGGACTGTGGGTCGGAAAAATTGGTCGATATCCCGGAGTCCGAACTATTAAGCTCGGAAACTCCTCAAACTCCGGATCCCAGATTGGGCCAGGGTTAGGACTTAAATCCGCCGACTCACGCAGATACAAGCGATCTTACTCACATCAGACAACAGTTCCAAGAGACGGTCCATCAGTTTTGGGCCAGATTCCTCATTGTCAATAACAAGGTCAAGGACTACCGCGATGAAGACGCAATCTCAATATTTCGCAAAAATTGCATGGACAAGGGAATCCTCAACGCCATAAATCGCTGTCACGTATCACACTTAGTTCACTTGGCAACCATAGTACAGAAGTACTGCACGATGGAAAGCGCCTTGAAAACTCAGGCAGCCCCTTGGGAGCCATCGGTTTCCACTAAACCCCTCGTCCGGACAAAAAGGGTGTACCCTCGTAGGTCTCCCGATCCAATAACAAAAAAATCAAAACCTATTACAGGGCGCGGAACCGTTCTGGAGGGATGGCTCGACAGGCCATGCAAAATACACACCACACCGGATACCGTACCAACCCACAGCCTTAGAGCATGTTGGAGACTTCGGCAGGTGGCCAAGAGCGGCGAGGATCTCCTCATTAAAAATACCATAGAGCAACATCCCATGGAAAACAACAACCCTACAGTATTGACATTCTTTGAGACTTTCTCCTCAAACAATAGGAGCAAAAGGGCACTCCGCGGCCTCGCTGAAGTCTGCCTAGTTGCAGCAATAAACCCCTGGAACAACACGGCCATAACTTTCAATGTCAGTGATGAACCACAATTCAGAACAGTCCGGGCACCAGCTGCATTAGTCCTCAGTCTAATTGTGGATGGCTTTCGGCTTACCAAAGTACTCATGGACGGCGGCAGCGGAATAAACCTCATCTACGAGGAAACTCTCAACAAAATGGAAATAGACAGGAGCCGCATTGAGAAAAGCAACATGACCTTCCGAGGAATTATTCCCAGTCGGGAGGCGCGGTGTGCGGGAAAAATCACACTCGATGTGGTATTCGGCATGCCGGAGAATTATCGGTCCGAAGGGATAACCTTTCAAGTGGCCCCTTTCAAGAGTGGATATCACGCCTTGTTAGGGCGAGATGCATTTGCAAGCTTCCAAGCTATACCCCATTATGGGTACATGAAGCTCAAGATGCCCGGGCCCAATGGAATCATCACTCTTGCCAGTGATCCGGACATAGCATTCTGTGCCAAAAACAAAACCGCCGCCTTGGCCCTCGAGGCATTGTCTAAAGCCCTCGCGGCTGAAGAATTAACTGCATTACGCTCCACGGTGGATAGGGACGACATGATACTCGATAAGCGATCCAAATCCACCTCCTTTAAACCAGCAGACGAAATAGTGAAATTCCAAGTCCATCCAACGGACCCCACGAAGATAGCATCCATCGGGGCACAGCTGGACCACATGATCGACGCCGCACTACGGACGTTCCTACGTGAAAACTGGGATATCTTCGCATGGCACCCTTCTGATATGCCAGGGATTGCACGCGGTTTGGCTGAACACAGCCTAATCATACTGAAGGGATATAAGCCGATCAAGCAAACACTACGGTGCTTTTCAGAACCCAAACGGCAAGCTATGGGAGAGGAGCTAGCCAAGTTACTCGAAGCCGGATTCATCAGAGAGATAAAACACCCGGACTGGCTAGCAAACCTGGTGATGGTACCAAAGAAGGATATATCCTTGCGCCTATGTGTCGATTTTAAAGACCTCAACAAGGCTTGCCCTAACGATCCCTTCCCTCTCCCCCGCATTGATCAGATTATCGATGCTACTGCAGGACACGACTCATTGTGTTTCCTCGATGCATACTCCGGATACCATCAAATCAAGATGAAGGAGTCCGATCAAGCCTCAACGGCATTTATCACCCCATACGGGCCTTTCTGCTTCAACACTATGCCTTTTGGGCTCAAAAACGCCGTGGCCACCTATCAGCGCGTGATTCAAACATGCCTGGAGAAAAAAATCGGCAAGACGGTTGAAGCATACGTGGACGACATGGTCATCAAGACTAGGCATGTCGAGTCATTAATAGATGATCTGCGTCTTAAATTCGACAACCTCCGCACATATGACATAAAGCTCAATCCGGAAAGTGTGTTTTCAGCGTTCCCGCTGGAAAACTGCTAGGATTCTTCATTTCCCATAGAGGAATCGAGGCAAACCCAGGCAAAATCCGGGCTTTGTCACAATTGGCTGCACCAACGGACCTTAAATAGGTCCAAAAACTGGCCGGATGTGTGGCAGCTTTAAGCCGCTTTATCTCCAGATTAGGAGAAAAAGCATTGCCACTCTACCGCCTTCTCTGATGCATCGAACACATCGAGTGGACGGACGCTGCAACAGCCGGACTGGAAGAAATTAAGGCTCTTTTAGTGGGCAACCCAATCCCGGTCGCACCATACGTTGGCGAACCCATGTTATTATACATATCGGCAATGCACCAGGTCATGTGTGCGGTACTCGTCTTCGAACGAAAGGAGGACAGACACAAATTCCCGCTTCAAAAGCCGGTATACTACGTATCCACTATCCTCACACCATGCAAATCTTGGTAGCCTCATTACCAAAAAATAGCATACGCGGTCTTCATGGCATCCCGGAAACTACGACACTACTTTTAAGAGTGTTCGATCATGGTGGCCTCCGAAGTACCACTTAATGATATAATAAACAACCGCGATGCCACAGGCCGGATTGCAAAGTGGGCCATCGAGCTCCTTCCATTCGACATAACATACAAACCACGTCGGGCCATTAAATCCCAAGTGTTGGCAGACTTCGTCGCTGAATGGACAGAGGCCGAACTCCCTAAAGAGTACGACACATACTCCAATTAGATCATGCACTTCGACGGCTCCAAAATGCTGGCAGGTCTGGGAGCAGGTGTTGTCCTAACATCCCCCACTGGAGATACAGTCTAATACGTACTCCAAATACTATACACAGACTCCAACAATGCAGCCGAATACGAGGCTCTGTTACATGGTCTTCGGATGGCTGTCTCCATGGGCATTCAACGCCTGGAAGTGCGTGGGGATTCAAACCTCGCAATATCTCAAATAAATGGAGACTTCGACCAAAGATCCGAAAAAAACGGCTTATCGTAATGTCGTTCTTCAAATGTCAGCTCGGTTCGAGGGACTTGAGTTTCATCATCTGGTTCAAGAAAACATACAAGCGGCGGATGTCCTTGCCCGCATTGGCGCTAAGCGCGACCCTGTCCCACCTAACATCTTTCTAGAAAGGCTCTTCAAGCAATCTGTGGTGTGGCAAGGGGAGACCAGCAACACCAGTCCGTATCCAACCACAACCCCAGATTCCGAACACTCTGGCATCATCGGGGGCTCAGCCACCAAAATCACCCATCAGCCCATCTCATCATGGCAGTCATCGCCCCATGGACCAAACCCTTCTTGGCCTACCTTAATAGGCGAGAATTCCCAGAGGATCAGAATGAGGCACACTGCATTGTGTAGCGCTCTAAAGCCTACAAAGTCCACGAGGGAGAACTTTACAAGAAAAGCGCTACCGGAGTACTTCAAAGATGTATCTCCGAGGAAGAAGGGCGGCAGCTCTTGGATGAAATTCATGCCGGTCTCGGCGGTCACCATGCCGCAGCTCGGGCCCTTGTAAGCAAGGCCTTTTGTACAGGATTTTACTAGCTGACTGCCCGAGCAGACGCACAGGACCTTGTCCAACATTGCGTCGGATGCCAGCTTTTTGCCAACCAAAGCCATATGCCACCCACTGATCTTGAAACAATCCCCATCACCTGGCCTTTTTCTGTCTGGGGGCTTGATATGGTTGGACCCCTTAAAGGAGGAAGCCATAAGAAAAAAATACTTGTTGGTCATGGTGGATAAATTCACTAAATGGATAGAGGCCAAACCAGTTAAAACGGCCGAATCCGGACCAGTGATAGACTTCATATCTGGTGTTGTGCACCGTTACGGTGTTCCCCACAGCATCATCACCAATAACGGCTCCAATTTCACAGCCGATGAGGTGAAAACCTGGTGCGGTAATATGGGCATTAAGTTCGATTACGCCTCCGTCTATCAACCTCAAACAAATGGTCAAGTCGAGCGAGCCAATGGTCTTATTATGAGCGGCATTAAGCCCAGATTAGTGTGATCTTTGAAAGAATTAGAGACACACTGGGTTGAGGAGCTCGACTCCGTACTTTGGGGGCTGCGGACCACGCCAAATCGTACTACCGGATACACACCCTTCTTCATGGTGTACGGCGCAGAGGTTGTGTTGCCCTGCGATATTATTCATGACTCACCTCGAGTGCGCATGTACGAAGAGAGAGAGGCCGAGCTTGATCGGCAGGACAGTTTAGATGCCCTGGAAGAGGATCGCGACGTTGCAAAGGCCCGTTCCGCATTCTATCAACAACAGGCTCGCAGATATCAAAGCAGAGAAGTACGGGCCAAGACTTATAATATTGGCGAACTTGTTCTACGCCTACCGAAGAAGAAAAAGGACAAACTCAAGCCCAAGTGGGAGGGTCCCCTCATCATTGACAAAGTTCTCACCGGAGGACCGTACCGCCTGTGTGATGTATCAGATAATCGCCTCGAGCCGAACCCATGGAACGCGGCCAGACTCCAAAGATTCTACGCCTAGCGCCGAACTCTTTGTTCGTCTCCTTACCCTTTTTGATTTCTATTTATTTATTTTTAGCTCTCTTTTCGCCTTTTCTTTTATAGGTTTAAAGCTTTCGTGTGGTTAGACCACGACGCACTCATATTCAAGTATGTACGTCCATTTATACCTGGGGGCTTCTTTTACAGAAGCTTGTTATAATTATTTTCAGAGCATCAAGATCACTGCATATGCGTCTTTTCTCCATATGTACCTTTTCTCTGCCATTATATGCATCGATATGACTTAAGTTTTGGCCAAGCTAGGTTGCCTGGCTCCTGTGCTTATGCACTACGTTCCGTTAGTTCGGCTAGGGCATAAAGGGAGCACCTCTGCAATTGTTACTGCCGGGTAATCCGGATGTGTACCTCAGACTGCGTGAAGCTGAAAGCTAGCATTCTTAAGGGAATATTCGGTCGGTGGACTAAAGATGTTTTTTACTCATTACACTATGAACCCCCAGATGTTACATATACTGTGACTTTTCGATCACAATACGGACATGCACGTTAATGCATGCGTACCCAGGGAAAGGAACCCTTAACGGAACTATTCTCTCTGGAAGATGTTTCTTACTATCACAATGTAATATAACATAGCTAGTTGGTTACTTGTCTGTTCAAGCAACTATGACCCCTACGTCTGGTTTCCACGCGTACCCGATTTATATTACCGAGCGGGTATTCAAAAACACTCCGGACTATCAGGTCCGGAGGCCGAAGCGAAAAGGTCCGCCATGACAAATGTTTTACAATCCGGCTAGGGACAAACTTGTCCATTGAAGTACATAGTCACTTGGACTCAAAAGCTTCTTCTTCTATGCCATCCAACAGGTTGTCTAGCCTACAATCCTATTGATAATACTTTGCGGCTAATTTTATCTGGTCATACACCATACTAACTGGAATTTATTTCCCATGTGACCCTAAAGGTCCTACCCGGGCCATATGATTCGGATCGAGCTTGGTATACCATGTTTTCACCATGGCCCAAGCTTCTCGCGCACCTTCTCGACAGGCCGATATCTTCCATAATCGAAAACACCACCGCACTCCCTTGAATACTTGTATAAGCTCCTCCATACTTCCTGGTAGGGAGGCGGATGGCCATAAGGCCTTGGCAACACTCCGCATTGCCTGCCGAGCTTGCTCGTGTAGTTGCGACAGCTCTTGTAGCAGATCGCCTAAGAATCCGGGCATCTCCTCTTCGGGACAGCCAGTCATCATACCTACATACATAACTCTGTCAGTTCCTTCCCTCACCTAATTATGCAGTGGTAAGTTTGAACACATACTAAATATACTGACTCGCAACCTCTTATTTTCCTTCACGGAGTCAGCCAGCTGGGCCCGAACATCTTTCAATTCTTCGCCCAGCTGAGTATTGGAATCCTGGAGTTGATTTTTCTCTGCCCTGACATGTGTCAGTATACACTCGCCTGCGGCAAGCTACCTTTCGGGTTTTTATGCGCCCTCTTGCGTGACTTCTGGTATTTCTCCCGGATTATCTGGCGATACTATCATCATATATGCAACTGTGTTAACATTACTGGTACATATGATTATGTTTTTTTCTTGATAGAGGGACACATTACCAGTTAAGGCCTTCTTGGATACCTCTAGTCGGCTGTTGCGGCTATAAGCCGGGTCCGACATTGTTCTAGCTCTTGAGACAACAGATTCTTCTTCTCTGTGAGCACCTGGTTACACAATGATCCTTAAATCAGTTGTACCAACTGTTTGAAGTCTCGGGGGCTACTAATATATATAATTATCAGATTTTTACAAATATGTACTTACCCGTATATCTTTCAAATACTGGTCTATGGCCCTAGCGAGCCCATCTTGAGCAGCTCGGATGTATGCATCACCCGAGTTGAAGGCATTGAAAGCCTCTTCTGAAAAACCAGGGTCGCAAAGTGCGGCCCGCCGGCGCCGATGATTCATGGCGCTCACCACTTCACAATTTGTGACAGATACTCTATCTAAATCCTCTGTATAAGGACAATCCGGTGTCACTTCTATGTTAGCCTACACCCTCGAGACAGGGTCCGAAATCCGGCGAGTAGACGCATGACCGGCAGGATTCTCGGACACAGCTCGGTGAAGGTTCTTCCTACTAAGACACAACGGATAGTGTCATACTTTAAGATGACAACCATGGAGCATGTTTAAAACCATACCTCTTCGATAACGGCTCGGCCATATTTCCATTTGCCTTTCTCTTCGAAAGCCTGCCCGGCATAGGCACCGTCTTTTGGCAAGTCTCCTTGGGTATGGCATGGTGCGCTGATCGTCTTCCCTTTAGAGCATGAAATTGTGCGGTGGGTAAGGCGGAAGGGGTAAATCCTTTCGAAGGATAAGTCTCCTGATTACTTACATGCGACGCGGGGAGGAGGTCGGGATAGTCAGCGATGATGGCCACTTCTGTCTCGTCATAGCTCGCCTGGTAAAACACCCCTTCCCCGAGCTCCGCGAATATATTCGGACCCTCTTCGAATCCGGGGTCAAGGGCCCGGTTGTGGTCCTCTGGTTGTGGTGCTGGGTTGTGGATCTCCCTGGTGATTTTCCGCCATTCCTGTTATAAATCGACGGATTAAATATTTATGAAAAAGGACTCGGGGAATAAATAGAGTAGAGTAGTGGGATGTAAACTCATCCAGCTGGGAGGGTTGTACATGGAAAATCCATCTCTGGGCTTAATGCGGATGAACTCCTCTTTCTCCCCTTTGTATAATCTGGACAGTATTTTTGCCAAAGGTGTGGGGGTGTCCGGACCCTTCCGACCGCAGTGGCATCGTCTTCTCCATTGAAGTGCCACATGGGACGCCCTCGATATTGGAGTGGCTGAACCCCCCGCATTATGGATATCTCCATAACCTCGATTATGGACAATCCGGATTGAGCAAGGGTCCTTATCTTGCTCATCAACTGATGGACGTCCATGCTATCTTCCTCCCTGAGGCTCCCGGGACGCCAGCTGAGGCGTTTTTTCAAGGCAGCACTCGAAAATTTAGGAAGACCCATTCGGATTGGGTCAGGAAGGGAGACGTCCTTAATGTAAAACCACTCTGAAGGCCATTCTTCGGATGCCTTCTTCAGTGTACCAGATAGGTATTCGGTCCCGGCGATGCGCCATATCTTGGCTCCGCCCACTTGGAATATTAATCCCTCTTGATTACGAGGGACGAGGCAAAACAACTTCTTCCATAACTCGAAATGGGCCTCACAACCCAGAAATAGCTCGCAAAGAGCGACATAACCTGCAATGTGCAGGATGGAGGCAGGTGTGAAGTTGTGTAGTTGGAGGCCATAGTAAGCCCTCGGAGGAACGCATGGATTGGAAATCTGACACCTCTCAGCAAGTAGGGGACAAAGCATACTCGCTCCCCCTGGATGGGTTGGGAAACTTCTCCGCTTGCTCCCCGTCGTCAAAGGAAGCCAATCTGGCTCGAACGGGGACTAGATATGCAGGAGAAAGAAACCCCTGGGTCTGCAACTCCATCAATTGACCGTGGGATATGGAACACTTCTCCCAATCGCCCGGTTTGGAGCTGCGAGCGCTAGCCATGTTGGGGTGGTTTCCGAAGCGTGCCATGTTGGGGTGGTTTCTGCAGGCACGCTTCGGTAATTCCTCGCTTGGGGGAGATGGTGTGGATTACATCTGAAGATCCCCTTCTCTTTAAATAGAGAATTTACTCACATGGTTAGGGTGGCAAGTGTAAAAATGCCCCGACCTCTCGCATTCGCTCAACACATTGAAGCTGAAACCATGAAGGTGCAAAAGCCGATGAGCGTGACATTAAATGGGAAGCCGGACACTGCTCTCTAAAAACAGGTACCTGGAGATATTCGGAGAAGGAACCCGCCTTGCAATGTCGAAGACAATTTGCGCGCCAGACTCATCATCATTGAAGCCTAGTTCGGGGGCTGCTAAGGGAGTCCTGGATTAAGGGGTCCTCGGACAGCCGGACTATATACATGGGCCGGACTGTTGGGCTATGAAGATACAAGATAGAAGACTTCGTCCCGTGTCTGGATTGGACTCTCCTTTGCATGGAAGGCAAGCTTGGCGATTCAGATATGTAGATTCCTTTCTCTATAACCGACCTTGTGTAACCCTATACCCCTCCGGTTTTTATATAAACCGGAGGGTTTAGTCCGCAGGACAACAATAGTCATACTCATAGGCTAGCTTCTAGGGTTTAGCCATTGCGATCTCGTGGTAGATCAACTCTTGTAATACTCATATAATCAAGATCAATCAAGCAGGAAGTAGGGTATTACCTCCATAGAGAGGGCACGGGCCTGGGTAAACATTATGTCCCCCGTCTCCTGTTACCATTAGCCTTAGACGCATAGTTCGGGACCCCCTACCCGTGATCCGTTGGTTTTGACACCAACACCTAGAACTAGTTCTCTGATTGTACACGACTTTTTCTCGATTCATCTTGTTCGACACACAGGTTTCCCACAAAAAGCATATTGTCAGCATGATCTAGCACTAGCATATCATGTGCAGAACATAAAGGAGCAAACAAAGCAGAGAAAAACCTTGTGTCTTGGGGTACACCACATCTCCACCAGAGCTTGCCATTCACCGTCCGTCAGATCTGGCACCGAAGACTTGATGCTGACTTTATTTGCAGCTACGTTATCAAAATACTTCTTGTTCATCTGATGGTGTCTGTTCTTTGAATTTTTCTGCAGAATATCTTTGCACGCGGTCTTGATGGTCTTCGAGTCCATGTTCATCTCAAAATTTGCCTACCAAGACAGTAAACAAGGTAGGAACAATATTAGTTCATGCATAGGTGTAACGGAAAACAGATATCCCATTAACTACGAAACAAGTAGCTTACAACAACTTTCCCAATGTAGTTCTCCAATATGCTAGCATTTTGTTGTATAGCTTGAAGTGAGGAAGAACCGGCAGATGGCTTGTTGCAACGAGTCCACAATCAGAAGCAAGCTTTGCTGCCTGCAGAGGCTTCTCTGGACGTTTCATCCCTTCGGCAATTTGGATAGGCACCTTGCTACCAAGCGACTTGGTGATTCTCTCTAGCCCTTTGCCCTTTCTAAGGCTAGTCTTGGTGGTCATTGCATCTGAAAATGAAATGGAACTCATAAATTAGAATAGAAATCGACAAATGCAGGAATGGTTCTGCTAAACAGGTAAGCATACATGATCATTCCATTTGGAAAATGCACTAGTAAAAGCCATCATTGCAAAGGTCAACTTGCCTGATTGAAGCACAAGCTGTTGTTCTTCTTCATTGATGACAGCATCCTGTCAATAGAAGGTGCAACAGGGATGAGGTCTGTGTGGACAGTGCCTGCTTCATCTATGCAGATAGTTCCTCCTTCATCTAGGCAGACAATGCCACTTTCATCCATGCGGACAGTGGTTTCTTCAACCATGGGCAGGAACTCATCACCCATTTGCACCGAGGTCTCAGAGTCCATGCGCAGCAGACTTTCCTGATGGCCCGTCGCAGTCACCATCTTTGCTTTCTTCCTTGTGACTCTATCAAGGGCAGGTTCATCACATTCTAGGATCCTCTTTGTTTGTCCTGGAGGTGGGGCCATCACCCTTCATGGAGGCATTGCAGCAGATGTTTCTGAGCTCTTCTTCTTCTTGCTGACTGTCTTCTTAACACCAGGCCTCTTCGGCCTAGATTCCTTCAGTGCCTCGTATAAACAGCACGGAAAAAAGCATTAGATCACAAGAGAAATATGTGAGCACAAGGAAACACAGAGCATACAAGAACCCCAACCCTCCAAGCAAGACAGAGTTTGCACCTTAACAGTCTTCTGCACTACAACATCATCCACTTCCTCTCCATCAATAACTTCATCCTCCTTAGGATTGTACTCGGGGTCATCATTGAAAACTCCACTACCTTCTTGAACCTCATCACTTCTACCACTCCCTAACCTTCTCGTACTCAGTCATAGGCGCTTCTTTGCATGATAAAGGAAACGTAACTATTCGGTTAATGTTTGGAATGCATGGACAGACAGCCAAACATATATTATGATATTTTATTATCATTTAATCCTAGTTATTCAGGTAAGGAAGACTAAAATAACACAGGCACAATTAAGCGACCTTATTCAGATTGCAGCAATACATTTCACTATGCATATTAAGACACATATTTTATAAAACTGACAGTATAACCACAAGGAGCAAGTTGCATACCAACTGTTGGCCTCATATTTTACCTTGTCCTCCTTGCCATGGATGATTTTGAGGTGGTTCTTGCAAAATAGAATAAACAACAATCAGATACAATAGGGATAAAGTAAAATGATGCACTTGTATCAATAAAGGAAAGCATTTTGACCATCATGCACATACATGTAATACATGTGAAGCAAACTTGATGGATCAACAATACAGTGATCTAGTGTTATTAATTATAAGCAAACATTTAAGTGCAGTAAACAAGCATGCATGTACACTAGAAAGATATGAAGCATCTCTTAATATCTTCACTACATCAAGCAGGAGGTAGTAATGTACATCAAGAAATCTGCCTAATGCCTCATATAAAGTACACAACAAGCAAGCAAAGTGCTAGTAGTACTGCTGATGCAAACCCTAACCCTATGTACGCTAGCAAGCAACTGAATTGAAGCAAACTATATATGTGAAGCAATGCATTAGCAATAATATATGTGAAGCAAACTACATGAAGCTAAGTGAATTAAGGTTGTGGTACCAGAGACAAGAACACAACTCACATGTATTACAATTATATATAGTTGGATACAAATACAATGCACACGAATTATACTTCAGCAATGTGGATAAAAAAACAACTATTTTCAACAATTACTTTTATGTTTTAACTTGCAATTTTATCCATGTACTTGCAATCATCTATAAGCAAATGAATTACTCAACTGTTTTCCCCGATGGAGGCAATCTTATGCATTCAGAGCAACTGATTGCCCAATAGTTGATGAATAAAGAAGCAAGCAGTGTTAGAATAATACTAGGCCTTGAAATCATGCTTATGCAGGCAATTTAGAAGAGTATATCATGAGGACCTTCAAAACAACTAGATGTTGCCACTGGTAAAGCATGAAACAACTGTACTTGCAAAAGTACAAAAGCAAATGAAAAAACTATACTCAACTATTGATTATGTTGCCTCTACACACCAAAAGTGGCTACAGACTAGAAGAACACAAGTTCAGACATTTCGGCAATTAGAATCAACCTTGTATGTTACAGCACCCAAAATTATCTAGCACAAATATAGTATATATTAGAACTAGTCATACTGCCTTAACACACCAGGAATTCCAATACCACAATAAGTACTACGAATTCTCTTGTTGACTGGAAAGAAGAACACAGGCTTCATAGGCACATCATAAAAGAAGTCTTCTGCTTGAACAATCAAGATGGGCTGCTAATACAGCAGTGATGTATCAATCACCATGCAAAACCCTACAACATCTACTGCAATGGCGTGCAACAAGAACCCTAACCCCTATGTCTTCTGCTTGAACTAGAGGGAGATCATCCCCACGAACCCCATGAAACTTAACCCTGACCCCATGAACCCTAACCCTAACCCCATGAACCAGACAGAGATCATCCCCAATTCCCCATGCAACAATAAACATGACCCCTAACCCCATGAACAAGGACTAGGAGATCCTAACCCTAGAAGATCCACCGAACCACCAGAGGAGGGGAGATGGATCCATCGGAGGAGGGAAGATGGATCCATTGAATATCGAGTGGAGATGGAGAAGTACCTAGGGCGGATGATGTTGATGATGCAGCGGTGGACGTTGTCGATCGCGCCGTCGTCGATGGTGTTGATGATGTAACCACCGTCGTCGATGTAGCCGCTGTCGTAGTCGATGCGGGCGATGCCGTCAAGGGGAGGGGATTCGTCATCGAGGAGGGCGGCGTGCTGCAGTGCGGCGGGGCGGCGTGGCGGGGTGGTACGGAGCAGGGGAGGGGTGGGGGTTGGGACGGCGTGGAGCAGGGGAGGAGGAGAAGCTAGGGTTCGTCGAGGAGAGGGAGGGGATGGAATGGGGAAATTTTGGGGAGTGGGAGGGGAGCGGAGTGGGATCCCGAGTGTTTAGTGGGAGAGGGGTGGTGGGTCCCGCATGGTAGTGGGAGAGGAGTGGTGGGAAATTTTGGTGGGGTGGGAGGGAAAATTTGGTGCTAGGAGGGAAATTTTAGTGGGGTGGGAGGGAAATTTTCACCAGTTTTTAGAGGTTTGGAGGCAGAAAAATTTAGGTTTTTTTGTAAACTTTGTAGAAATCATGGTTAAAATCATACCAAATAGCTCTAGAAAACATCAGTATTCCAAGTTTAGTATTTTTGCTAGTTGGTAGGACACATTTGATGATGTGACACTGTGGTCTCTCATTTTTTTATTTTTTTTATTTTTTTATGGTGTTTTCAAAAACCGACCGATTTCGTCACGGCGACTGTCTGTGGCTAGGGTTTGAGTCATGCAAATCTATTGTTGATTCTGTGATAAAATGCCTACCTGTGAAGCTAAAAAGGATTTTTTAGCAAAAATAACGCACAAGCTATGGAGGACCCGCAGTTCAAATTCCAGCCGGTTCCAGCTGAATCGGCCGAAGGTTGTCTGAATGGCCGGGAGTAGCTACGAGGGTCAGAAATGCATGATTGTTGGCGACCGTCCACAAAATAGGGTCAACTTTGAGATAGTCATGGAATGGCACCGTTTGGGGAGACCTTCCTTGTAGCCGCTTCACGGAAAACGCATGTTTTTAGCATTCAAAAAATGAAAAACAGATTTTTCTAAACAAGTTGGAACCTAGCTTTAGCAACATTGTTTGCCATCGCAAGACGGAGGCATGAGCCAAATTTGGGCATATTATCACAAACTATTCAACAATGTGGCCATATCATTGCTAGTTTGGCTTGAAAGCCATGAATCTCCATTCATGGTAGGTCGTTTTTTAGAACACCTTTTCAAGAAAACATCAGTATTCCAAGTTTAGTACTTTTGCTAGTTGGCAAGCCACATTTGATGATGTGACGCGGCAGTCTCTCATTTTTCTGATTTTTTTGAATTTTTTTGAATTTTTTATGGTGTTTTCAAAAATCGGCCGATTTCGTCGCAGCGGCCGTCCGTGGTTAGCGTTTGAGTCATGCAAATCTGTTGTTGATTCTGTGATGAAATGCCTACCTGTGAAGCTAAAAAGGATTTTTAGCAAAAATAACGGGCAAGCTATGGGGGACCCGTAGTTCAAATTCTAGCTGGTTCCAGCTGAATCGGCCGAAGGTTGTCTGAATGGACGGGAGTAGCTACAAGGGTCAGAAATGCATGATTTTTGGCGACCGTCCGTAAAATAGGGTCTACTTTGAGATAGTCATGGAATGGCGCCGTTTGGGGAGACCCTCCTTGTAGCCGCTTCACGAAAAACGCATGTTTTTAGCATTCAAAAAATGAAAAACAGTTTTTTGTGTGAAACAAGTTGGAACCTAGCTTTGGCAACATTGTTTACCATTGCAAGACGGAGGCATGAGCCAAATTTGGGCATATTATCACAAACTATTCAACGAATGTGGCCATATCATTGCTAGTTTGGCTTGAAAGCGATGAATCTTTGTTCACGGTAGACCGTTTTTGAGAACACCTTTTCAAGAAAACATCGATATTCCAAGATTAATATTTTTGCTAGTTGGTAGGCCACATTTGATGATGTGACGCGGCGGTCTCTCATTTTTTTGATTTTTTTTGAATTTTTTACGGTGTTTTCAAAAACCGGCCGATTTTGTCGCGGCGGCCGTCCGTGGCTAGGGTTTGAGTCATGCAAATCTGTTGTTGGTTCTGTGATGAAATGCTGGTTTTTTATTTGCCGTGGCTAGGGCAAGCCATCCCGTGACATGGAATGGCGTCATTTGGGGTGACCCTCCTTGTAGCCGCTTCACGAAAAACCATGTTTTTAACAATCACAAAATGAAAATTATATTGTTTCATACATGAGCATGCAGAAAAATCATAATTTTATCTTTCATCCATGAGCATGCACAAAAAAATTAATATTCATAATTAAGAAACTCATGTTTAGATGACACTGTCATACTTGAGCATGCACAAAATTTCAATTCTCATCAATTTCAAACTAAGCTTGGCTGACATTGTCCTACTTAAGAGGTTTACACTAACAAGCTTAAACCTGACATACTTAACATTGACATGTTCAGATTACACTAACAAGCTTAAACCTAACATGCTTAACATTGCCACTTCATTTCTTAACATCCTCACTTGTTCTCCTCCTCCTTCATCAACCTGATGCGCTCAGAGTGGCGAATCCCGATGCGGATGTAATCCTCTACCACAATTGGAATGGTCATGTCACCAAGTTGTGGGATCACCAGCGCCATCACCATCGCGAGGTCATTGCCAGGCACGGCCATAGCAAGGTCATCATCACGCACCACAATCGCGAGGTCGTCATCAGCCACCATAGCAAGGTCGTCGTCCTCCACCACCATAGCAGGGTCATTACCAGCCACCACCATAGCAAGGTCGTCGTCTCCCAGAATAGGCTGCAGCTCCCCGCTCTGCTCCTCTTCTTCACTGCTCTGCTCCTCATCCTCCCTGCTCTGCTCCTCGTCATCCCCGCTCAGCTCCTCGTCATCCCCACTCTGCTCCTCCTCATCCCCGCTGCTGCTCCCATTGCTTGGCCAAATTCAACAAAGTGTGAACATGATGTTGTCATCGTGCTAGTAGAGGAAGCCAAAAGGACAGGAAGAAGAGAGGCAGATAGCTTACTGGCATCGTCGTCGTGCTAGTAGTACATGCAGCACATGGTGTTGTCGAACATCTTCACGGTGAACATGGCGTCACAATCATAGCGGAAGACAAGGAAGTGTCCGAGCTTCAGGTCATGGGCGCGGGCAAAATGCTCCCAACCAGGCCCTAGGTACATGTGGCCTTCGCCGTCGAACACCATAGACACGTCCCATAGCCTGCGACTCCTGCTGCCGGCCTCCCGCAGCTTCACTTTTTGGGGCTCACGGCCGGCGAGCATCTTTGCAAACTTGTCAGGAAGCCTCTGTAGTGAGGGTCAAGTAGTGGTTAATTGTGCCAATCAAGCACTAGACAACAGAGTGATGATAAAGAGATGGGTGAAGGGGAGAAATTGTCTTGAATATACCTGCCTACTGCAAGATTTCTTAATTACGATCTCGAAGAACTCGAAACCTTCCAAGCTAGCCATCTCACTTCTCTGAAAAGCAGCATTGTAATTAAACAACAAGTTGCGATAAAACAGGACTGGACATAAATAGGAAACAAGCACTTCAAAAAAGTAGAATATTTACTACATGTGTTTGCCAGGGCCAACAAGAATAACAACAGCAACAACAACAACATCAGGTGACCACCAATAGCAACAACACTAAAATCTACTATAAATGGACCAGAACACAGCTTGAACCATATCTACTATAAATGGACCAAAAGCTATAAACATGACACAACTATAAACAGGACTGTACATTGTTCCATATCTATAAATGAACATATCTAAACATTGGCATAAATGACAGAAAATATCCCTATCTAAACCCATCCATATCTGAACATTGGCATAAACATATTTGAACATATCTATAAATCTACTATAAACGGCAATGGCCTCAATTTGCAGAACACATAAACCCATCCGTCAAAATATTGTTTCTGAACATTGGCATCAAATCAAGACAAACACTGAATTAACATGCACAAATGACAGAAAAGGTATTAAGGCACAAATATACTACAATCAATATATAACAGCCAACATTTCAATCCATGGACACCAAATGACAGAAAAGGTATTAAGGCACATGTTCGGAAACCATCAAATTTGGAAAGATATGTTCATAAGTGGATATATATATATATATATATATATATATATATATATATATATATAGTTTACTTCAGAAACTATCAAATTTTGACAGATATGTTCATAAGTGGAGATATATGGACAGCAACCATCAAATTTCTAACATCTCCAGTTTACTTCAGAAACTGAACCACACAAATCATTGAAAGAAACATAAAACAATCTCAATGTTCAGTCATACTGCACAAATATTCAATCTCAATCTCAATGGCAAAAAAATGCTACTATAAAAGGACCATATCTTCCCATGTCTACTATAAAAGGCATATATGCCCATATCTATAAATGAACATATCTATATCTATAAATGAACACTAACCCTAATCCAACCCATATCAAAGAGAAGACAACCATATCCTCTTGACTTGAGAGAAGCCTAATCCAGTCCTAATCAGCATAGTTCAACACAATAACAGCGGCGGCAAGAACCCTAATCCAACCCTAATCAAAACTTAATCCAACTTTTCTAATCCAATCAGTTCAACCCAAATTCAATGGAGTCGAACCCTAATCTAAACAGCAACAAAAAACCAAATGGAGAGGAAGGAGTCAGCGGCGGATTCATACCTCTGCGGGAGAGGAAGGAGTCAGCGACGGCGGCAGCGGTGGCGGGGAGGAAGAGGAGCAGAGCGTCGCTGTCGATGGAGGAGAAGGGGATGTCGTCGCCGTCGATGGAGGAGAAGAGGATGCCGTCACCGTCGCTGTCGATGGAGAAGGGAGGAAAAGAGTCGGGCAATTGACAGGTAGTTTAGATTAGGGTTCTATTTGATATAGAGAGGGGGAGTGGGTCCCACTTGTCAGCCAGTTCTATTTGATATAGTAAAATGTACCTATACTTAGCCAACAACCTCTGCCTAGCCCAGTGGTAGAAAGCAAGTGAAATCAGCGCTTGGTCGTGGGTTCGAGCCCCCGCTCGCGCATTGTTTTTTGGCCGCGTATCTGATGGAGCCGCGCATGGGATCAGACGGGTGTCTGATGGAGCACGCCAATAGTCTTTTGCTAGCTCGTGGGTTCGAGTATATAGTGAAACAACTAGGCACATTATCAAGATTCTCTTGCTAGCTCAGTAGTTCTGGATAGGGTGAAACATGCGCTCGGTCGTGGATTCGAGTCCCCGCTCATGCAATTTTTTTTATATTGAGACATAATTTAGTTTCTATACAGTTAAAGCAACAATGTCTCAATTTAGTTCAGAAAACTTCATGAAAAATATTTTGCAATCTTCAAGCAATACAAAAAACAACATCACTATCTGCATTGTATCAAAACAATAGTCCTCCATCATCATTTTGCAAAATATTTAGTTCAAAATATTCAGACATCGTCATTTTGCACCAAAACAACAGCCCTCCATCACATCATTTTGCACTGTACCAACAACAACATCTTCATCATCACAACCAAAAACAACATCACTATTTTGCACCAACATCACTATCTCTAAAAATAATATGAAAAACAGCTCTGAAAACAACATCTCAATTCAGTTATAAAAAACTTCAGGATCGTTACACCATCATTTTGCATTACAACTTCAGGATCACATCACAACCAACAGTTCTGACCAAAACTAAGAAAATGGCACGAAAACTACATCACTAGAGCCACTATGCATTTTGCCTCTCCATCACTAGAGCCATCATGATCACCAAAACTACATGATTTTCCGTGAAACATCATCTGCCTCTCCATCACTACAACCATCAGTCTCATGCATTTTGCTACCTGAAGAAAATTTCAGTACAAAAACTACATCAGGAACATGTAGTAATAGCATTAGCTCACCAAGGAGACAAAATTTACCTTCGCTACTCATCGTCGTCGATACGAAAACAAGGAACTCTATGCCCACTCATGTTTTCCTCATCATCACTACAATATTGCAGCATAGTATGATCAGTCCTGTTTTCCTCATCCTCGCTCTCATGTCCATCCGCTACCACCTTTCTTCTTTTCTTGATGCCTTCAACTATTGCAGCATCAACGAGCACACGTTCCCGGTCCCTTCGCACTCTGCTTTGCACAAGGACTTCTATTGAGTCATCGTCAGTTTGTAACGGAACTTATGTAGAGTCATTATCCTGGTATGTTAGTCCATCACCACCATGGCCCTTTTCCACTTCAGTTTCAGTCACACTCCACAAGTGCTTGTGCTCAAAGTTTTGCACAACTCGCCATTTTCCGTGCAAAAGAGTGTCTGGAAGATAAAACACCATTGTTGCTTATGTTGTTAGAATAAAGGGATCACTCTTATACCGGCACCTTGCAGTGTTCATGCTTTTGAAGTGGCCATCATATTTGACAAAAGAGTCTCCCTTCTTGCTACCAAGCTCAAACCAGTCACAGCGAAATAATACAACCGAGCGATGGATGCCTCCATTAGAGTTGTACTGCAACTCTACAATGCTTCTCATCTGACCATAGAAGTCAGTGATCTCACGATCATGTGACCCCTCAATGACGATTCCACTATTCCGTGTCTTCCTTTTTTCCTCGCGGTCAACGGTGTGGTACCATACACCGTCAGCAATGCATGTTGAATACACTCTCACTCGCTTATCTAGTAAGCATGCCAAAGCAAATATATCATCATTGACCTTCTTTTCCTCGTGCAACTTTCCAGTCTGCACAAATAAACCATTTAGCAACAATGGCATTTAACAGTTGGTGAATAACACAAAAAAACATAAAACATGTGGCTAAAGATCTCACATGATTCTTAAAGCACTTAGCAAACCCCTTGGCAACCCTTTTATCAACATGGATTGCTTTCTTCCTGATTTAACTCTTCCTTGCATTTCCTACAATGCCAACAATACATGTGAATTAAAACATTAGGCTGGTGCCAACCGAAGCAAAAATATATATAATGAGTGCACAAGATATAACCTACTCGATATATGGTAGAACCTCGGCGCAATTGCTGAGCACATACCAAACCATCTTGTCATACTCATCACCAGCCTCCAAGTGTTGTGAGACTCCAAAAAAGTTCACACCATGGTTGAAAACAGAGACATCACCACTTTCTAAATCAGACCCGCTCTCTATTTCTGCCCGGCCGGTTCCATCTTGTTTCCACATTGCCAAAGTATCTAGAGCAAAAAGTCAAGCACTCGTCAATGACATATGCTTCAGCAATTGAACCTTCAGGTCTTGCCGTGTTTCGCACATAACGCTTACAAGTAAGCAGCCTTCTTTCGATTGGGTACATCCAACCGTATTGCACAGGGCCTCTAAGCGTTGCCTCTTTTGGTAAGTGCACCGCCAAATGGACCATCACGGTGAAGAAAGCTGGAGGGAAAATCTTCTCGATCTTGCAAAGAATAATTGGAATTTCTTTTTCAAGTCTTTCCAGGACAGTTAACTTGAGTGTTTTGCAGCACAGTTCTCTAAAGAAATTTCCCACCTCAGCAACCGCTTCATATATATCCTTGTCCATGATTCCTCGGACGCCTGCCGATAAAATACTTTGGAGGAGGATGTGACAATCATGGGTTTTCAGTACTGAAAGCTTGAATCCATTGGAAGTAACACACTTTGCTAGGTTAGCAGCATAACCATCTGGAAATTCCACCGCTCTTAGGAATTCACAGAATGCAAGCTTTTGTTCTTTACTCATTGTATACCATGTCCTCCAAATCTTCTCTTATGCCCATGTCCTCCGAATCAAGCATAGAACTAACCATGTCGTTTGTTTTCCCTTCAATGTTCAGAAATGTCCCTAGCAGATTCTCGCATATGTTTTTCTCAGTGTGCATTACATCGAGATTATGCCTTAATTTCAGATCAGCCCAGTATGGTAGGTCCCACAAACAAGACCTCCGACCCAACGTTAACCTTCCTCACGCTTTCTTTTCTTTGCAAGCTTTCCTGGTCTCACATCTTTCACCTTTTCAAGTTGCTGCTCTAGCTTTTCTTTAATGAATTCATCTCGCTTGTCACATGTTTCATTCTCACCATTAAATATTTGCTTCTTCGCCAGCGATGATTCCGGGGAAGAAAGCGGTGGTGCCCAATATAGCAGATCTTGCTCCTTATTCTCTTTGAGCAAGGGTCTTTGTCACAATGGACACAGGCCTAATAACCCGCTATAATCCTCCCAGACAGAGTGTGCAGTGTCGAGAAATCATGGATGGACCATATGATTGCAGCACGTAGATTGAACTTTTCTTTCAGACTCAAGGCATCGTATGTAGGTACACTAGTCCAGAGCTGGAGCAGTTCTTCTACAAGGGGCTCCATAAAGACATCAAAATCCTTTCCTGGAGACTCTGCACCCAGGATAAGCAATGACATCATGAAGTTGGACTGATCCATGCATGCCCATGGTGGCAAGTTGTACGGCACCACAAAAATGGGCCACATGCTATAAGACGTGCTCATGTTCCCAAACGGATTAAAGCCATCTGTGGCAATGCCAAGTTTTATGTTCCTTGGATCTGCAGCAAAATCTAAATGTTTACTGTCAAACTCTTTCCATGCCTCTCCGTCCGCTGGATGGCTTAGCTCATTGTCCACAGGTTGCCGCTTCAGCTTGTGCCACTATACCTCCAGCGATGATTTCTTCGAGATAAACATCCGTTGCAGCCTTGGTATCAACAGAAAGTGCCTCAGTACCTTCTCTGGTATTGACTTCTTCCCATCAGCATCTTTCCACCTAGAAGCATTGCATTTTGGATAGTTGTCATGCTTTGCTAAATCCTTCTGAAACAAGACACGGTTATTTGGGCACACATGTATTGAAACATAACCTAGCCCCAGCCCGCGGATTATGCTCAATGCTTCATCATAAGACCTGGGAACACAGCTATCAGGGAACTTCAAGCTCAAAAGGCGGAGTATTGCGTTGAATGCATCATTGCTAATCCGGTAAAAAGACTTGATGTGGAGTAACTTCACAGTGAAGGTAAATCTTGAAAGTCTACCCCCTTCATGAGCTGCGCGCTTTGCCTCCTCTAACACCTCAGCAAACATCAACTTCTGTCCATCAGCACGATCTTCAGCATCGTACAGATCCTTCAATAGGTCAGGAATTCTATCATCTTCATGTCCATCCTCTTCCTCCAAACCAAGCATTATCTCGCAAAACCTTTTCCATGAAATCAATGCCAGCATCACCACCACCCATCATATGAGGGGCCTCTATATCAGCTTCAAAATGTTGAGGTTGTTTTTCTAAAGGTTCTCCATGATATATCCATCTATCATATGTGTTGGACATCCCATTAAGAAGCAGATGATCTTCCACTCTTCCTTGAGCCATTCTTAAACGGTTGAGGCATTCGCAGCATGGGCAAAGAATGTGAGCATCGTTGGCAAAATTTGCCTGAACAAATGCCATGAAATCATCAACTCCTTTCATATGTTCTTTCGAAAACTTTCTAACTCCTTTTCTAATCCAGCTTCTGTCCATCTGCCAAAGACAACAAATTGTTGCAACTTAACAAATCAATCTAAGTGCATCAACATTAATTAATGAAAATGAATGGCAGTAATGGCAGCTAAAAATCCAGAAAATAAGGTAGGCACCCAACTTTATATGCTAACTGCCTATCCACAACATTCAACTATTTCCAATTTCTCACTACTTTAGTCCAGTTCACATGGTTTACAGATTTCGCATGGGAGCAATAAAAAGTAGTTCAAATGGAAATACAGATTTCACATGGGAGAAAAGAAAAGCTAACTAAAACATGCTGGTTCACAAAAAAATAGAGGTGGTTAAACCACCAACAATAACAATATATGCTGCCACTAAGAACTATTTTGGTTAAACCACCAACAATAACAGCACTGTAAATTTACACGAATGCCATTTACAAGATTGCATCAGATCTACATCAATGAGATTTTTCCTAGTTTACATCTAATCTACATCAGTATTCACGTTCTTCAACAGATTTGAGGCTGAAATTTCAGAGGTGTAACATCAAATCTACATCAACCCCAGGGTCCCGTTTCAGGGAAAGACCAACTTGAGCTCTGTTCTATTGATTGCTGACAACATAATTTACCACTAACAGTTGACTGAATTCCAAAAGAATTCTTAACAATTTCATCAACAGAAATTATCTTCACAATTTCTACCAAATTCATCAATGACATTTCCAAGAGATTTTTCCAAGCTTACAACAAACCTACATCAAATCAGTGTATGTATGTGGAGGTTTTCCTAACAAATCTACATCAAATCATCGACATCAACAGAGAGGAGAGGGGGGGAGAGGAGAGGGGTGCATACATGGGCGAGGTCTGCTTGCGGCGGCGGTGACTCCCCCATGCTCGGCAGCGGCGAGTCCCCAATGCGTGGGTGAGGCGAGCTGCGAGGTCGTCGTTCCTATCGTGGGCGAGGCGAACGGTGAGGTCGCCGTTCTTGTCGTGGTCGAGGCGAGCGGCCCCGGCAACACCACCACCGGTCGCCGCCCCCGCCCCTGCCAGTTGCTTCCGCTGCCGGCACCCGTCGCTCGCCGCCACCTAGTCGGAAGACCTAGAGAAACGCTAAGTGTTGCTCTGTTCAATGCCACCTGGTCGGAAGTTCCCACTTGTCAATGATATGAGAGAGCCGTAGTTTTATATAATGTATAGATAAATTCCCATACATGTGCAACTGTCCCTCTCTAGCCCAGTGGTAGCGAACGAGCGAGCTAAGCGCGAGGTCGTGGGTTCGAGTCCTGTCTGTCTATTGAAAATAAACATTTAAGCAAAAAATGACACCTAGACAATGACAATGACACCTTTTTTATTGGTCGTTATCAGCTAGACGTGAGGCAGTGGACAGTGCTGCCAGCTTTATGACCATTTCCTCTAATGAAATTACGACATTTCTGATCAAAATGGTCGTTATTGTTTAGCGTTTGCAGCCCTTCGAACATCTTTTAACCAATTGGTCTAGAATGGTCATAAATTTATGACCAATTCTTTTAGGGTCACTGACAAAAGGTCACAAGTTGACATTTTTTTGTAGTGTGAGTGCAGCCGGCTGCCGGACATGGCCACGGTGGAACCGCGCGAGCTCCGGTTAGATTAGGTTTCACGTTGCATATAATAATATAGATTTGAGGTGTCTGGTTATAGAATCATATAGTTGAGGTGTGACCGGGGGCGTTCGAGGGACCGGATTTGCCCATCGCGAATGTAGATGTTCTTACATAGTACTGAAGATCGGCTGAAGCGACGGAGTCCTCCGCATATGTATCGTACCTACGTAGCCCAAATAATCCGTCCGACAACCAGCGCCTACTTCGATCACGGCCTCACCTGCACAGACAGAGGGTATGGGGCTGCACAAGGACGCACGCACGCTATTAATAAATCTCTACGTGCGTCACGCCTGTGTAGCTACAATCGAGGAGTAGCTAGCTAGGTAACGTAGGAGGATCGGTCTCGCACCCGCTGGGATAGGGCCGTGCTGCGGCAGAGCCTGATGACTTTTCAGTCAGATGACTTTTCAGTTTTGATCAGTCGATTTTGAGTGAAGGAAGGACTAGGAAGGAGAAGGAATGACCTCGCCGGAGACAAAGGAAGGGGCTCGCCGTCATCATCCCATTAACTATCTTAGGGATCAGGGTGGGGTGGTGATGGACGGCAGTGGTGGGGCCGACGGTGGGGCGTTGGTGTGGCTTCGCCGGAGAAGAAAACTAGATGGGGGCGGGGCTAGAGGGATGGCCGGGGGCGGCGGCAAGCCTGGCGGTGGGGTTGGTCAAGGGGAAGGCGGGCGGCGAGGCTGTCGCGAAAGCACCGCCAACCGCGGGCGGCGGAGGTTGGCCGTTCGGCCTGGGCTGGAGGGCGGCCAAAGGAAGATGATGAACAATGTGCGTTGGGTTTGAGGTGGAAGATGACTGTAGATCCGTTGGATCAAAATCCAACGGTTCAAATAGAATCGACTGGTCACAAAAACGATTCAGTCGACTGATGCATAGTCATTTCCAAATACATGTGTCTAATATCACTCATGCATGAAATCATGAATTCACGACCTGTTGCATGCAGACAGCTTAACGCCGGCCGAAGTTCATTGAGCTCACCGTCGCAAAATCTCAGCATTATGTGCAACGCGTTCGAGCAGCATGTTTCGGGGCACGGGAACATCATTCCCGCCATATCAAACACGCTGCTCGGGTGACGATCCGGCGTGACGAGGTGGAGGGCCGGCATATGGACGACAACGCTGCTGTTTTGAGGAAGGGACGATGGCGACCAGACGGCGGTTGCTCGGGAGCTTGCGAGGCTCGTGTTTGGCTCCTACGCCGAGTTTAGCGACCTGCAGGCAGGGATGGAGCCAGGATTCTTTGCCTCTAGTGTGGAGGCTTGTGGGGAAAAAAGCATTGCGGATATAGCCTAGGTTAAGAAACTAAATCTTCATCAAGGGAATTCTGAACAATTTAATTTCCATCAATTGTCACTAAGCAAACGTGTAAGTCAATGATTCACATGTCAATGAAATAAACTTTCTACTAATACTACACTGTAGGAGGGGATAAACAATTCCAAATATTACACCCTCCATCTCAAAATAATTGTCTCAATCTTAGTACAATTTTGTACTAGAGCCGATACAAAGTTAAAACACTTATTTTGAGACGGAGGAAGGAGTATATCACATGCTACCATATTTACTATTCATTTCTTCCACGTTAGTAGTTCCTGCGATTATAATCATGAAGTTCTAAATGGCGCAGATTAATCTGATTCAGAAAGATGTTAGGAATAAGCCATGGCACGATGATGACTGCGTGCGTATGTGTTGTGTGCCCAGGATGTCGCGTGAGTCTGAGGTGTGCGTGCGCAGCGGAGGCTGGCGTAGGCGCTAGCGGGATGCACGAGCGGGGGATAAGGACGTGCATGTAGTGGTTTTGTTAGTGGATGCATGCATGGATTAGCTAGTGGCCTAATGCCGGTTAGTGCGTGTGTGCGCATAGTGGAGTAGAGCATTGTGGCTGGCTTGTGAGTGTGCATTGGAGCTAGCTTAGGTATAAAAAGCCCCCGTGTACATGATGTAAAAGTGCTGCGGTATGTGCCAAGCCAGAGTTCGTGCTCAAAGAAAAAATTAGGATGTTCGTGCGGCCGAGACGCCGTTCGTGTGGCGGGGCGTTTGTGCGCCAGAAATATCTGTCTCTCTCCTTTCACCTACATCCGAGCAAGTGTGTGTGAGAGATAGTTCGAGGTTTGTCCCAACAAAAGATAGGGCAAAGACTAACAAACGTGATTGACAGAAGGGACACCAGACTAACCTTTTCTTTGCTCTTACCGCTCATGCTGGCGCCGCCGGCCAGCCGTGCGTCCGCGCTAGGATCGTGCCCTGGCTGCCACCGGCTGTCCGTGAATCAGCGATAGAATTTTCCCCTCAAGCATCTCTAAAAAGCTGGAGAGAATTCCTTATTTAACACTGTCCAAAAAAATTATTCCCTATTTGACACTGAAAAAATATTTCTTCCCTATCTAACACAACCTTTAAATTTTATTCCCAATATAACACTTCCATCTGTTTTTTGTGCAAACAGTGTTAAATGGCACATGAAATGACAATTCTGCCCTTGAACATATATTCAATCATTTTCTTTATATTAGACTTAGGTATCCTAGTTCTAATCAAGTCTCTCGTCGTGCATAGATGTGTATATAAGCACCGTCAAGACTGCTTTGTACGATAGGAAAAAGATTGAGAAGTATAATGAAAATGCAGGAGCGACATAACCAGCAAATCTCTCTGACATGTTTGTTCTATTCGCCAAGCTAGCACAAGCAAGACTCAAGGCTCAAGTACGTCCGTACATACGCAGCTAGAGATGAGCACGTTCTGCTTCTAGTGAAAAATTAATCAAGCTGCGTGTGTTTTTGAGCTAGCATTGCACGTACGTGTGCTGCTTGGGTGAATCGATTTGGCATTCTAAAACCAACACACCACTACGGGCTCGCGCAACACTCATCTGCTCCCATCCGCTGCGCCTTGGTCGTTGTTGGCCCAGACCCCGCATCAAGTACCTTCCGACGACGATGACGAACGACGACCTTTGGCTGGATACTCAAACGCACGCACGCATAGGAGACTTTGGCTGATTGCCACATGTACGTACCGTGCATGGTGATTTTACTTTATTGCTTCAATCCACGGTCTTACAAAGTATATGTGTATATAGCAGCAGCTAGGACACGAAACCATGTATGTACAAACTTGGTGATTGAACGTGTACAAACGGGACACGCACCACGTACATCTTGGTTATTTTCAACCGTCCCCACCACTCCGCCTCGAGGAATTTTTGCAGCCGAAACCAAGTGTGAACTTGTCTTTTCACGTTCCATTTAACACCATTAGGTCAAAAAATAGATGAAAGTGTTATATTGGGAACAAAATTTAAAGTTGGTGTTAGATAGGGAAGAAACATTTTTCCAATGTTAAATAAGGAAACGAAATTTAAAACAGTGTTAAATAAGGAATTCTTTCAAAAAGCTGCGGGATGGAGAACTGCCCTAGAGACCTAGACCACGGCAACACGCATCGGGAAAGATGTAGCAAGCAGACTCCGTTAAGAGCATGGTATAGTAATAGTAGTACAGCCAAGAACCGGATGTATATAAAGTTGCCATATCATTTGTTGCCAACCTTATAGCCGACTCATACAATAGTTGCATATACTATTATACTATATAATTAATACATGGCCCACTCTTTTCTTTCACAAAGGGTGTTGGAGCTGATGCTAGAGCCTGTTGTAAGCTTGTAGCCCGCTTCTCTTCTCTCTTCTCTCCTCTCTCGTCTACCTATACATAAATTTGACGCGACATCTCTTATAGCACGCCTACGCCACCCCTATTGTACTTGCTCTAATTTGTCTTTCAGCGTGGGCTCCTGCGGTCAGGATGTAAGTGGCGCTGGGTCCCACTAGTCCCACGTGTGCCATTTAGCAAAAAAAGCCTAAATGGCGCCTGCGATCGCGCAGAACCCTCACCGCATCATATTGATCGACTGTGTTGACATATTGGATCGCGATTCGGAAATGCGCATCAAGAACGCGATGGTAGGAGTAATAAATCGTGGGAGGATGCAACAGCGACGTGGTCACTGTGTAGGATGCCATCGTGGTGCTGAACTCTGACGTGTGTCACTCGAGTACGTCTGTGGCTTCCGCTTCTCCCCATGGGTGAAGTAATGACATAACAGCGAGGACGAAAGGTGACGTAACAGACATGAAAGTGGGACCATGTCGTCGTCTTTGATGGGATCTTAACGTTTGTGTTGTGCATGGGGAAGAGGAGGAAGACAGTTTGGCTGATGATAAGGATTTTTTTTCAAAACTATGATATATTTTATAGCATTTTCGGAAACTATAGGATGTAATGCAAAAAAATCAAAACTAGTAGCCCGTCGGCCATCCTCTGGCCGAAGTAGTAGTTTTCGGCCACTGTTAGGCCGAAGTAGGGTTTTCGGCCAACACTTGACCGAAAAGTGGGGCACCTGGCCGAAAAGTTAATTTTCGGTCAACTCTTGGCCGAAATAGACTTTTTGGTCAAGTCTAGGCCGAAAAGTACTACTTCGGTCTCGTGTAGGCCGAAGTTGCATGGCTCATGCTGAAATGTATTTTCTCGTCACCCGTTTCCCGCCAACCCCTTCCCGCCACTCGTTTCTCGCCAACCCCTTCCCGCCATATGTTCCCGCCACCCGTGTCCCGCCAATCCCTTCCCGCCTTATTTTCCCGCCAATCCCTTCCCGCCTTATTTTCCCGCTAATCCCTTCCCGCCTTATTTCCCCGCCAACCCTTTCCCGCCATAACGCAGTTATTCTTTCCCGCCATTTTCTCCTCTGTATCTATAAAACCCCCTTCAGCCGAAGGTGGATAAGCATTCCAGTGTAGTGTAGTCGAGATGTCCCATTATCCGTTCGATCGTAGTTTTCACCCTGGGATGAGCAGCACTCTTCTGAGTCTAGTTACCGATTTCAGGATGGACAATAGGATAGTTCCATGGGACGAACTCATCGGTAGTGACACCATAATGAATGAGTTGGCTCACCAATTACGTAGGTCTGGGTGGCCTGAAAGGACCTATGAGGAGGTACGTCAAGAACTTCTTAGGTTGCATGAAAGGTGGAAGAAGGTAGTGGAGCCGAAGAGTGAAACTTTCAGAAGGACTGCAGCAAAGAATACATTTTTATGGACTGAGGAGAGCGAGGACGACGAAGATATCTTCATGTCGCCGCTTCCGGGTTCTGCATCGTCGAAGGGCAAGAGTTCTGCATCGTCCAAAGGCAAGACTTCTGCATCCTCGAAGGGCAAGAGTTCTGCATCCAGCAAGGGCAAGAGTTCTGCATCGACGGAGGGCAAGAGGACCGCATCGTCGAAGGGCAAGAAGGCTGCATCAACGGAGGATGACGATAATGACTTCATGTAGTATGTAAGATGTATTCCAGTTGTACCGTTTCATTCAGATGTATTTGCATTATTAGTTTGTATTGTATTATTGTAGGGCATTATGTTCTATCTGAATTTCATTTTGTAGTATGTAAGATGTATTGCACAAGTTCAACTGGAATAAGAATGCGAATTAATAGTAATATGTCTCTCGCATACATAAAACAATATGTCTCCCGATCAGATAGAAGGAAGTGCGATAGTAACACATACATGAAGCATGTCTCATACATAAATACTGACACACATATGCGAATAGTCTGAAACTAACATAGATAATGAGTCATACATAGATAGATAAGCATATCACTGCGGGGGACGGCGACGAGTCTGGGTCTTCCTCGGGCGAGGACCGGAAGGCGATAAGCGCTAAGGCGGTGGACGAGGCTCGCGATAACCACGACCATAGTTAACCTCGTCTGTCATGGTCTGTGTCTCCTGCGTCGGTGGTGGTGGTGGAGTGTGAAACACTGTCTGCGAGAAGCCATAAATGTTTGTAGCATGGTCATCATCCTCGCGGTCGCCCTCAAAGTAATCAGCACCACCACTAAGGATGGGTGACTGCTCTGAATGCATGAACGGTTGCGACTGGTTGCCGCCTGCGGTAAAGTAAAACATGTAAAATTGATACAAATGCATGAACGATTACTACTCTGTTGAAAAGAATGTAGTGAGTAGGGTTACCTAGTTCCATCTGCTGATGCCAGTAAGCACTCCCTAGCTTTGAAGGAGGTGGCTCATTCCAGGAAGAGCTCCCTGGCTGTGAAGGAGGTGGCTCATGCCAGGAAGAGCTCCCTGGCTGTGAAGGAGGTGGCTCATGCCAGGAAGAGCTCCCTGGCTGTGAAGGATGAGGTTCTTCACAGTGCACAGAAGGTCGTGGTTGTGAACGGTGCACAGAGGGTCGTGGTTCTGAATGTTGTACAGAGGGACGTGGTGGACGATGTGCTGGAGGAGGAAGTGCAACATCCGAAGACCGTCTACACGTAACAGCTGCGTAAATCCCGCGTAGCTTGTCATCAAGACGCCTCAACCATGAGACGCCCTCTCGCGGTGGGATAGTTTCTCCCCTCTGATAGCGCCGCATTAAAGCGAAAACCTCCTCTCGCGCCTGTACTGTCAGGTCACCCTGTAGATGAAGAGTTAACCAATTATATCCTCGTTGTATGATAGACACCACGAATAGACATCCCAGTTTAACAAAAGACTCAACATATAAGAACCAAGGCATTTACCGCGTGGTGTCTGGTTCCCACAACAGAGGCAGTTGGGTACATATCGCTGGTGAGAGGGGCTTCGATCTGATCAGTAGCAGCTGATGGAACCAAGTAGATCCTCGTTGTATGCCGGTAACGCTGCAGATACAACCCGAATATTTCCCAGTTAAAGGCCCGAACCTCACCCCAGATATTTGTCGCAGCGGTAGTCCATTCGTCAACGTAAGGGGTAATGCTCTTAAGCCAGTAATCCATCGACTTGTTTCCTCCTAGGCGACTGTCCCTGATATTGACATGCGCGATACATGATTAGGTATATTATGAATGTATAGCTGACAACTAAAATAGTATTAGTACTTACTTGTGCACGTGGTCTGGCAAGTGTGGAATATCTGGAATCTCAGGCTCTTGATATAGACCGAACTGTCTCATCACCCTATGAAGAGACATCTCCTCAACCTCACATCGAACACCAACTTGGTCTTGGTCATCCAAAAGTGCCGATCTCTAGTGCATAATCCAGAAATCCCAACTGGGTACCTCGATGATATAGCCTGAGCCGAGTATGGCTCCCAGATAACTTGATCCTCGTGCAAACTATCAAACTGCACCGTGAAGGAGGGGTAGCATCCCCTAACCTGACTATGCGCAAATTGTCTCTGCATGACAACAAATAAGCATTAGTAATACTATTGAATGGCAAGAAATAATTGAATTAAATATTACTTAATATAAAAGTACCTCTCGTCGTGCCCAAACAGATCCCATAGTAGATAAATCGCCGATAGCAGGCACATAAGCCCCAGCTAAGTCCTCCAAACCAAAAGATTTATCAACGTAGACATAGGGTCGTCCAATAGGGAATCTCTCGTATGACCAGAGCTGCAACAATAATGGACATCCAACAACACCAGATTTTCTAGACTTCAACAAGCAAGCTTTGCACAGGCCTCTGTACGTAGCCGCTAACACAGCAAAACCAAAACTCCTCTGTAGAATATCCGCAGGGCAACGTGCGTCAGCTATCTCTCGTGCAATACCGAGCTGCTGCGCCTCCTCACCACCTCCTCCTCCACAGCTGCTGCTCCTCCTCACCACCACCTCCTTCCCAACCGGACCTCCTCCACCCAACCATGGCTCCTCCCCCAAGCGCACAAAAAACTATCCCATAACAAAAAAAAACACCATAGGCCGGTGGAGAATGCTATGATCTATCTATTCTGTGCCTTGGTTGTGTAAATGAGTGCAAATTGGAGGAGATCAGGGAGGAGACCGGAGCTCTACAGAGAAGAACGAGAGGAACGAGAGAAAGAAGAGGCGAGCAGGAAGAGGAAGGCGACGACGGGATTGGCCTTATCCAGACCTTTTCGGTCTAGGCCTGGCCGAAAAGCTTTTCGGCTGCAGGCTGGCCGAAAACGGCCCACTTCGGTCTAGGCCTGGCCGAAGCTACTATTTTCGGCCCAGCCCCAACCGACGAGACCTCTTCGGCCCAACTGAGGTTCATTTCGGCCTACAGCTGGACGAAAAGTCCTTTTCGGCCTAGTTCTGGCCGAAAACTACCACTTCGGCCACCACGAGACCGACAACGTCATATTTCTGGTATATTCGCAATGGGTACTATAGTTCCCGAATTAGCTATAAAAAAGGTGATAGTTTTGAAAAAAAATCGATGATAAGGGGATACTTTTTTCCATTTCATTTGGCAGAGGATGTTCTTTCAAACCATTCCAGGTGGTTTCAACGGGTTGGAAAATGGACGGCATGTATTAGTCAAACCAATTATCATATTTTGCAGTATTTTCCTCAAAGATGGTAGTTTATAATGTCTAATATGAGCATTTTTTCAGACCAAAGTCCTAGGCCTGGCCGTTGTAATAAGCCTTGTGAAACCTCCTGCTTGTGTTGTTCTTCTAGAACATCGGCTGCTTTGCAGTTTAGTTTCAGATTTATATTCAGGTGGGGCAGCTTGCACCTCAGGTGATTCCTAAGAAAAAGCATTTGTACCATAAAAAGATTCTGGTTCTGTCAACCTTTTCTTTTCTGATATTATTATGGTTCTATGAACTCATATATGTTTTTTTAGTCCTCATATAAGTTATTTTTTGCCAGCACTCCCGTAACTTGTCCCCAAGGGCAACACTAAGTTAGTTTTAGCTTTGTAGTAATCTTCTTTTCTCCTCGTTAGCCCCGTTCTTCACTCCTTCAAATGGCTGCTTACAGCCATGGCACTACGGTGCTCAATGTAAGCTTCATGTAATCGACCTTTGATCCCAGGCCCTGGCCTGTTTCGAAATATATAAGGTAGAATCTCATCTACCTTTTCATTCAAAAAAAAAACTCATCCCCAAGGGCGGCACAAGAAACTACCAAAGCGCAGAATAACTATTTAACACGCACTTCGTCAAGTAGTCGATTCTTAACGTAGGGGCATCCACGACTGGCCCGTCCCATTGTCAGTTTTTTCTGTTTGTATTTTTTCTTTTGCTTTTTATCCTTTTCTTTTCCGTATCTTTTTCTCAAGTCTAGTTTTATTTTCTCAAAAAAATATCAGAAATTTTTAAAATTGTTCACATTTTCAAAATTAGTTCAAAATTTCAAAAACATTCCTGTTTTCAGATTTCGTTCGGATATTTTCAAAAATGATTAGAAATTTAAAAAAATATAATTTCGAAAATTGTTTGCTTCTTTTCAACAAAATGTGCACAATTCAGAAACAATTATAATTTCAAAATTTCAAAAATGTTCACAGTTTAAAGTTTTTTCACAAATCCAAAATTGGGAATTTAGAAAAAAATCTATTTTTTAAAATTTGTTCGGCACGAGCATCGGGACTCACCGTGGGCCTCGTTCGAACACGTGGTGGATGTGCAACCCCTCCGTTGGCGCGCAGAGCATCGAGACGCGTTGTGGGCCTCGTCCGACAAGAACATGGCATGGCGTGCCCGTCGTGCAAGGCGGCAGGTGCGGGAGGCGGCGGAAGCCCTCACGGCAGTGGATGTTGGCGAGGCGGGGTCGCATTCTCCGACACCTCGTATGATGCATCAGTCCGGGCGGCGCACCCGCATCGTGGTGGACGTCGCCGGCTCGTATCCATCATCGAGCTGACGTGCACCTGCACTATCCGGGTTACAGGCTCCGACGAGGAAGAGTAGGGCATGAGAGACGGCGGCGCCTTGAGTCCCGTGAGCCGGATCGTGCCCCGAGCCCTACTCTACCTTGCCGGCAACCGAACACACACTCTGGTGAGCGCAGCCAGCTGTCGGACATGGCCACGCTGAAACCGGGCGAGCTCAGGTTAGATTAGGTTTCACGTTGCATGTAATAATATGGATATGAGGGGTTCTAATTTGAGGTGTTTGGTTGTGGAATCAAATAGTTGAGGTGTGATCGGGCAGTGTCCACGGACGGGTCTGCGTGTGTTTCAGGGGTCGGATTTGCCGGCTGTAGATGCTCTTACATAGTACTGAAGATCGGCTGACGCGACGGAGTCCTCCGCATATGTACCGTATGTACGTAGCCCAAATAGTCCATACGACAACCAGCGCATAATTCGATCACGGCCTCACCTGCGCAGACAGAGGGTATGGGGCTGTACAAGGACGCACGAACGCTATTAAATCTCTGCGTGCGTCACGTCTGTTACACCCGAAGAGTAGCTATAGCTAGGCAGCTAGGCATCCTCCTCGCCAGATCCCAGTCCCACCCGTTGCAGCACAGCGCTCGACCTCTGCCTAGGCCTGGCGCTCGGCCGCCTCTCCTTGGCCAAAGGAGCCAGGCCAACGTCCACCGTCGCCCCCGATTCGGACAGCGTCGAGCTGGCGCCGTCGAACGCGTTTGTGGCTGCGCTGAAGCGGGCGCAGGCGCACCGGGGGCGCACTCGCAGAGGCTGCAAGGTCGAGCTCAAGCTGCTCGTCCTTTCCATCCTCGTGGACCGTGTGATGCGCGCAGCTGGCTTGTTGAGCTCGCAGGTCAGAGTCAGCGCCGTCTCGTCCAAGCAGCTGAGTAGGGCAAGCTCCGACGTCACGCCTTCTCCCAGTCCGGTTCCCAAGAAGGCTAGGGCTGGTGGACTAGCATATCGTTCTCTTCAGACCGTCCCGGAATTCCATCCGCCGGTGGCCGGTCGTCGCCGACGTTGTGCGGACGGAAGGTAGTTTACTACATCCAGAGTGTGGCATGCATGCACGTTTATCTGATTGACATTGAAAAATTATAGTCCGTTCGGGGCGTGCATCAGGTTAGTATACCAACGTTTTGGTGCTTTTCAACTCTTACATATTCCCCCGTCCGAAATTACTTATCACATTAATAAATAAAATTAGATGTATCTAGAACTAAAATACGTTTTGATACATCTATTTCTCTCATGGCTAACACCCCTACACTTCATGGTACATGGACCCGTGTTTTTCAGAAAATAAACAAGAGTAGCAAATAATAATAATGGTTCTGTAACATTTTGTATGATGCACGATGCTCTGGTGACGATCCGGCATGACGAGACGGAGGGCGAGCGTATGGCCGACAACCTGGCTGCTCATTTGAGGAAAGGACGATGGCGTCCACACAGCGGTTGCTCGGGAGCTTGCGAGGCTCGTGTTTGGCTCCTACGCCGAGTTCAGTGCCCTGCAGGTTCAGGGTAACTCTGACATCCGTGCACGCACCGGCAAGCTTGCCCTCTAGAGGCAGAGATCACTGGACAACGACGGCGATGGCAATGGTGGCAACTTCGAGGCGAGGCTATTCAAAGCGACCACGGAGAACCCTCACTGTGTCATATTGATCGACAGTATCAACCGACTGGATCGCGATTTGGAAATGCACATCAAGAACGCGATCGTGGGAGTAACAATGGTGGGAGGATGCAACAGCGACTTGGTCAGTCTTGAGGATGCCATCGTGGTGCTGAGCTCCGACGTGTGCCACTCGGGGATGTCTATATATGGCTTCCGCCTCCTCCCCACGGGTGGAGCAACGACATGACAACGAGGACAAAGATGACATAATAGACATGGCAGTGGGGCCACGACTTCGTCATTGATGGGACATGAACGTTTGCATAGTGCATGGGAAGAGGAGGAAGGCAGTTTGGCTGATGACGATGGATCCTGAATGTGGTGGATGATGTTTTCCTTCTCAATTAACAGAGGATGTTCTTTCAAACCATTCCAGGTGGTTTCAACGGTTTGGAAAATGAACGGCAGGTATTAGTCGGACCAATTATCATATTTTACAGTATTTTTTCAAAGATCATAGTTTATAATGTCTAATATGATCATTTTTTTCAGACCAAAGTCAGGCCGTTGTAATAAGCCTTGTGAAACCTCCTGCTTGTGTTGTTCTTCTAGTACATCGGTTGCTTTGCAGTTTAGTTTCATATATATATATATATATATATATATATATATATATATATATATATATATATATATATATATATATATATATATATATATATATATATATATATATATATATATATTCAGATGGGCAGCTTGCACCTCTGGTGATTCCTAAAAAAAAGCATTTGTACCACAAAAAGATTTTGGTTCTGTCAACCTTTTCCTTTCTGAGATTATTATGGTTCTATGAACTCATATGTGTTTTTTTGTGTTTTTTGGGCCTCATATAGGTAGTTTTTTGCCAGCACTCCGCGTTACTCGTCCCCAAGAGCGGCACAAGGAACTACCAAAGCGCAGAAAAACTATTTAACGCGCCCTTCGTCAAGTAGTCGGTGCTTCACGTAGGGGCACCCACGACTGGGCCGTCCCGTTGTCAGTTTTTTCTGTTTCTATTTTGTCTTTTGCTTTTTTTCATTTTTTCCCGTATCATTTTTTCAAGTCTAGTTTTATTTGCTAAAAAAAATCATAATTCCTAAAAAATGTTCACATTTTCAAAATTAGTTCAAAATTTCAAAAATGTTCCTGTTTTCAGATTTCGTTTGGATATTTTTAAAAATGTTAAGTAATTAAAAAAAATATAATTTCGAAAATTGTTTGCTTCTTTTCAACAAAATGTTCACAATTCAGAAACAATTATAATTTAAAAAAAATTCATATTTTTAAAATATGTTAAAAATTCAAAAATGTTTGGGAATTTAGAAAAAAGTTCCTATTTTTTAAAATTTTATCGGGATGAGCATCGGGACACACCGTGGCCCTGGTCCGAACACGTGGCAGATGTGCAACCCCTCCGTTGGCGCGGCGAGCATCGGGGCGCACCGTGGGCCTCGTCCAAGGAGAACATGGCATGGCGTGCCCGTCATGCCAGGTAGCCGGCGCGGGAGTCGCGTTCTCTAGCGCCCCGTATGGTGCATTAGTCCGGGCGGCGCCACCGCATCGTGGTGGATGTCGCCGGCTCGTATCTATCATCGATTTGACGTCCACCTGCACAGTCCGGGTTACGGGCTCCGACGAGGAAGAGTAGGGCATGAGAGACGGCGGTGCCTTGAGTCCCGTGAGCCGGCTCGTGTCCCGTGCCCTACTCTACCTTGCCGGGGACCGGACAAACACTCTGATGAGCGCAGCCGGCTGCCGGACATGGCCACGGTGGAACGGAGCAAGCTCCGGTTAGATTAGGCTTCACGTTGCATGTAATAATATGGATTTGAGGGTTTTAATTTGAGGTGTCTGGTTGTAGAATCAAATAGTTGATGCGCAACTGGTCAGTGTCTGCGAACGGGTTCAGACGCGTCTGCGAGCGTTTGAGGGGCCGGATTTATCCATCGCGACTGTACATGCTCTTATGTAGTACTGGAGATTGGCTGACGCGACGGAGTCCTCCGCATATGTACCGTCCCAAATAGTCCATCCCACAACCAGCGCATAAATTCGATCACGGCCTCACCTGCGCAGAGAGAGGGTATGGGGCTGTACAAGGACGCAGGAACGCTATTAAATCTCTGCGTGCGTCACGTCTGTTACACCCGAAGGGTAGCTATAGCTAGGCAGCCAGGCATCCTCCTCGCCAGATCCCAGGTAAAAGATATAAAGTCAAAGTGCTATGGAACGCACGGTGAACAACCTGCGGGAGCACGGTAATCCCGACGAGTAGGATCCAGAGGAACTCAGGCAGAAGTACTGCCTCCTTGATTGGATCGCACATGTCAACTGGCTTTTCAGAGACCTAAAAAGACGTCCCACCAGTTGCAGCACAGCGCGCTCGACCTCTGCCTAGGCCTGGCCGTCGGCCGCCTCTCCTTGGCCAAAGGAGCCAGGCCAACGTCCGCCATCGCCCCCGGACCGCGTCGAGCCGGCGGCCGGCGCCGTCGAACGTGTTCGTGGCTGCGCTGAAGCGAGCGCAGGCGCACCGGGGGCGCACTCGCAGAGGCTGCAAGGTCGAGCTCAAGCTGCTCTTCCTTTCTATCCTCGTGGACCGTGTCATGCGCGCAGCTGGCTTGTTGAGCTGGCAGGTCAGAGTCAGCGCCGTCTCGTCCAAGCAGTGGATCCAATGCAAAAGTGCTTAGATGCATTAAATAGCTTAGCAACATAATTTCACAATGCTAGGTGTTGCACTTGTTGTTAATAAACTCACCTTATTTAATGAGTTAGCACCTAAGCCTTTCATGCATTGTCAAGTTGCTTTATTTAAGTGATTTGCCGAGGTTCACGCGCTTGGCATTTGCTTTTTCTGGAGTCATCAAAGTGCTCTCTGTCCTTCTTATTACTATGCCATGTCATATTTTCACTTATGTGGCATGCTTAGCACCTGTTCACATTGAAGCACTGGGAAGAGCCGAGTAGGCAAGTTCCCACGTCACGCCTTCTCCCCGTCCGGTTCCAAGAAGGCTAGGGCTGGTGGACTAGTATCTCGTTCTCTTCAGACCGTCCCGGAATTCCACCCGCCGGTGGCCGGTCGTCGCCGACGTTGTGCTGACGGAAGGTAGTTTACTACTCCCTCTGTTCCTAAATATAAGTCTTTATAGAGATTCAACTATGGATTACATACAAAGTAAAATGAGTGAATCTACACTTTGAAAATGCGTCTATATATATCCGTACGTGGTTTATAGTGAAACCTCTACAAAGACTTATATTTAGGAACAGAGGAAGTACATCCAGAGTGTGGCATGCATGCATGCATGCACGTTTATCTGATTGACATTCAAAAATGAAAAACCCTTCCTATCAGAAGTCTGATTCTAGAAAATTATCAAACTAGCGCCCGGCCGTCCTATGAGAGCCATGCATCCAACGACTTCTGTTTGGGCTATACTAGTAAGCATGCACGTGCAACGCACGTCTCGACTAAAAGCATGTTCTACTATGAAACATAAATATTTTTATCATAACATAGAATAACTACTCTCTTGGGAATTTCAAATTTGATGCAAAGTGTGTAGAATTCCTACTTCCCGAGTCATAAAGACGTGATGATTGTTTCATGAACCAACGTGTCCTTATCCAAATAGGGTGATTGCAGTATGTGGTCGGACCCCTCCCAAGCTGTACATCGGGCGTCCTGTTGGATTTACCCGACTAACCTTCCTTCGGTGCCCCTACAACACCACTTGTTGTGCCGCTCTACATGTTGTCACCAGTCCTAATTTCTACAACTCATAAAATGTATAACTTATTCAGGACATAAATTTGTCACTGTATCCACAATTGAATTAAATTTGAGATATAATTTTCCAATCAAGATAAATACATCTTCAATCTTATTGTCAATGTGCACTGGAAATGTGGAAATGTTAACATTGTACTCTGCAGTACACAACTTCATCTAGCAAGATGTAAAATGTTAACATTTTTCTAGATGGATTTACTAATAAAGTTTAATATTCAAGTAGCTCTAAGCGTGTAAGCCATGGGGAACCATTCTTTCAGCCAATCAACATTGTTTCAAAGCAAAAGAAATTGACAAGTGAAAATGAAATAACATATCAACACAGAACCATGACTGGTTGTCTCTGCATAATAATACTAACAAACTTTGCAAACACGTATGAAAAAAGTACAGTCATGAACCATGGTGCATATATATAACAATGTCCGAATTAAGATGATGAGCATTACAACATGAGGAGGTAATTGACCTTAAATCTCTTACATATGAACATGTCTTCTCTAAATGTAGGCCATGGCTGAGAAGCAAACCGGATCTGGATATTCAGTAACTAAAGCCAGAAACTTATCCACCTCTTCATCTTTAAACAACATATTTCTCTAAGATGGTAGTATATATGTATATGCTGAACAAGGCCCAAAACTAAGGATTAGGAAGGGTATCAATATTCAGATCTGTGAAGGTGCACTTCTTCACATACTAATCGTCTTTTCAAGTGCGCAAACCTTCTCCGAACACGGGGTCCTTTCCGGTGGATGGCTCCCTACTCCAATCCTGCACAATCTATGACATATAGAACAATTTACTTCACATCACATAATGTTTGTCATGCAATCTGAATGTACTAACACAGCCAAACAAAAGCTAGGGCACTCTGCCTCATTGAGTCCCATATGTTTGATTCGCTTATTCAGTTTATTGTTAATGCATCTAATCACCCACTCCTCACTAACGATAAGCATATGCACAAAATTGAACAATTTACCTCTTCGTCCACCCAGGGGCATGAGGGTCCATCTTCCCTGTCTACATCACTGACCTTGTATCAGCATGGTCGTCATGTTCTTCAATCACGGCAAGCTGCCCCCCTTCCCGCTCGGCTGCCGCGGACTACATTCTCTTCCTGGCTCTCCCTGTCCGCAGACCCGCTGCATGCTGGCACAGAGGGATGTACTTGAACCCACCCACTATACTCTCAGCGTCATCCAGCAACGCTGTGCCCGCCATCACAACCCCTCGTCAAGGAAGATTGGGCCTATCTGGAAACAGAAGAAATATTCAGAACCTGGACGAACTCGAAATTGCTTCCAGTGAAGCATCAAGCAAGAATGGTTAGATGTTTATCACCTTTTCCAACCCAATTACACATGGTATGAAATAAATTGATGAGAACAATAGTACATTTTCTCTTACTGGAAATCAACACCAACAAATCTACAGCAGCACATTCACATATAAGAGATCCAAATCTTGATGATAGGTTCATTCATAAAGCAAGAAAATTTGAATATACCAGAATCTTATTAAGTGATCCTAATTCCATGTGAAGTTGCCTAGGAAAAATATCAGTGAAGGATCAAGGTGGACAACAAACAACAGTAATGTATACTGCTTGAATGGAAATAATCAAAAATGAAATCCTAGTGGGTACAAGTATTTTGAATAATGAAGAAAATTAAGAACTAATCATACACATGGTATGAAAGGAATTGATGAGAACAATAGTACATTTCCTCTTACAGGAAGTTAACACCAACAAATCTACAGCAACACAAGCACATATAAGAGATCCAAAACTTGATGATAGATTCATGCATAAAGCAAGAAATTTTGAAAATATACCAGAATCTTATTAAGTGATCCTAATTCCATGTGAAGTTGCCTAGGAAAAATATCAGTGAAGGATCAAGGTGGACAACAAACAACAGTAATGTATACTGCTTGAAGGGAAATAATCAAAAATGAAATCCTAGTGGGTACAAGTATTTTGAATAATGAAGAAAATTAAGAACTAACCATACACATGGTATGAAAGGAATTGATGAGAACAATAGTACATTTCCTCTTACAGCAAATTAACACCAACAAATCTACAGCAGCACAGGCACATATAAGAGATCGAAAACTTGATGATAGATTCATGCATAAAGCAAGAAATTTTGAAAATATACCAGAATCTTATTAAGTGATCCTAATTCAATGTGAAGTTTCCTAGGAAAAATATCAGCGAAGGATCAAGGTGGACAACAAACAACGATAATATATTCTGCTTGAAGGTAAATAAAAAAAATGAAATCCTAGTGGGTACAAGTATTTTGAATAATGAAGAAAATTAAGAACTAACCATATAAAAAGTATTCATATTCGTAACAGAGGGAAGAACTACCCTCCTATAAACATGAAAGGACAACCGTGTATCATAAAACGAAAGCCATTCAGGTTTAACTCAAAATACAACACACATGGTAGAAACTGCTTAGTCTGTAGCTTCAGTAAAAAAATAGTTATTTTGGATCCCATGGCTACATCACACGGTTATCCTGAGAATGATGGATACAGGATTGAAATCGCTAGATAAAGGGAAAAAATCAATATTTATCAAGAAAGCACCTGAACAACTGGACTGGTTGAGAGTAGAGACTTGAGAAGCTAGAACATAGGAGTATTTTGCAGAGGTGTGAAAGAAAGTAATACTCAAAAACTAAATTATTGAGATCAAATCAAGCTGCATTAGCAATGCAGTAGCAGTTATTTTATGGACATTGTCCTCTGTGTGCACAATTATTGTCTACCAATCTAGGCGATAGAGACATTTCGTCAATCTCTACTCCTAATGGAGCAGTTGGTAGTCTCGCTTCCAGGCTTTTTTTCGTCCCACCTTTCATGGTTTTTTTTTGGTACCTCCTCCCACCTTCGCTGTTTTTTTTTCGTAGATTTTTTTCGTCCCCTCCCCCCACTTCATCGGTTCATTTTTGCGTCACCCTCTCACACAACGAAAGAAATCTGAACATATCAGAACTTTCCATACTGGCGCAAGTTATTTAGTAATGTAGAATCAATCACGAACAATCTCTAAAGATTAAATCTAAATTAATTAACCTTACCTTAAATCACTCAATCACATTAATTAGAAAACAAATATCCCCGAAAAGAAAAATCCAATCCCCGAACACCTCGTCCCTCCATGCCCCGAACCCTCGACCTACCTATCCCAGGCTCTCAGCCTCCCTCCCTGCACCGCCGCTAGCACCTCCATCCCTAGCTGGCCGCCATCACACCCCCAGCAGCCATGTACAGCGGGGCGGCCCAAGGAAAGGAGCTCCCCTCCCCGACCCGATCTGATGGAGAGAACGCCAGGCCTTGCCACTCCGGTTGTCGCTGTGGCCAGATCCGATCGTGGGAGCCGCCGTAGAGCCTCCATGTCGGCGGAGCAGAGCAGTCCGACAGTGGTGGGTGCCCGATCTCGTCCAGCAAGTCGCCGTTGGTTGCCACGACCACCTCATTCCCTGTCGCCCCTCTCCTTCAACCATGGTGGCGCTCCTCCCCGCATTGCCGTCGTTGGTGGAGCTCGCCTCACCCTCCTCACCCCGTCAGCTGCAACCGCTCCTTACCTCCACGGTGCTCCTCTTCTACATCCAACGCAGGCCAGTGAACGGCGACGACTAGGAGGCCTCTACCTCGACTCTACCGGCCGTGGTCGCCCCGCGTCTCCGCGCCCCCGCCCCTTAGCATCGCGTCGACGCGTCGCATCCCTCTCAACGAAGAGAGGAAGAGGTGTACGAGAGTGGGGAGAACGCTGTTCGCGGGGCCTCCAAGCACAAAGACACAAGAGGAGAAGCGGATGTGACGGAAATCTCACAATCGCATCTCCCGTCTCTCTCATGTCAAGTCAGGTGACGAAGACCGGCGACTGCGACCACGCTCTACCATCGTGCATGTCTCTCCGCCTATCTTCCCGCCCCTCTTCGCTTGTCTATCCTTGAATTCAGAATTTCGCTATCATTGGTGACCACTGCATCATCATCATCGATGGAGATGCTATTGATGTCGATGAACATGGCTGTGTAAAAGGTGCAAGTCATCATCGATAAATGGGGTACACCCAATGATGCTACTACTACTGCTTTGGAAGATCAACTGAATGAGGCTGAACAATGCATCTGTGTTGCAGGCAAGGACATGGATGGTATTCATGTGAGGGGAACATGCTGGAGCAAAGGATCTGCGTCACGGTCTTATTTCATTGCTGAAAATCACAAGGATGTAGTGGGGTGTGTCTGCCATGAACGAGGTGCACCTGGGTATGATCTTGCCATGAACATGACAGCTTATCAAGGTACCAGAGAAATTTGTCTTCTGCGGCGTTCTCAGCCTTGCTCTGTAATCCTGCTATTCTATCTGAACCTTTGCTTCTCTTCTTTTGTTTTAGTTCTTAGTAGTGTCGATCATTTTTGTTTACTTTAATTGTGCCTGTAGTTTACTTCCTTTTACTTACTGAATCTGGTTCTCATTGTTTGAACAATGTGTTAATTCGGTTATGATTGAAAAATGCAAAAATATTAGTGTCCTCTGTATTGTGTTTCTGCCTGAACTTGTTCTGAACCTTACCTGCTGATGCTTTACTTTGCAGTTTCGTCAGAGTTATGTTTTGGTTGGCTGATAGCTTGCAAGATCTTCATCTTCTACTATCTGCTTCCTTCGGTTTGTGTAGTCTACATAGTAGGCCATCATCCAGAAAGGTAAGCATTTGAGGCATGTCTGGTTTCATGTAGCTTTTAAGGAAAAGTGGATAAAGTTGTAGCGAAGACCAGTTAAGTAGAGCAACGAAAATCACATGGATTTTAGAAATTAATCATTGTGGAGCTCAATCGAAAGGTGAGATTGATGATTTCATCCGTCTATATTCAGTCAAATCATACTATCATAGGATTATTGATCCGGCTAATTAGATTTTTTATTTTGGCATGAATTTCTCCCTCAAAATTAGCTGTCCTACTGGTCCTTGCCAAATCCTTATATATTATACGCAGGGACTAACGATATGTAGTTGAACACAGAGCTAGATCCTCTTATTGTTTATTGTCCATAAAGTGTCGTATTCAAGTACCCTATTAATTCCATTGTTACTATTAAACTACCCTATTAATTCCATTGTTACTTGCAGGAAGCGATGGATTAAAACTTGTGGGTTTATGGCTCTTTCCTCGTGAAGGTAAGCTTCTCCGGTTGATCCATTTATATACCTGTAATATCTTAATTCGGTTACTATGTTTACTTTTCATTGCTTTACAGAGTATTCCGGGAAGTACGAGCTCAACTTTCAGGTTCATCGGCTTAGGTGTCGTGCCTGCTCGGAAAGGATGTGATGGAGATGGTGCACACGAACTGATATTTCTTATAAGAAAGAGAAATCAACAAGGTATTTTTCTTTGATGCCTAATTTATATGTACCGGTTATGTTTTCTTCAGATATATAGCTATATCCATGTATAAATAACTATTTTTCACGAAGATATATTTATAATAATATTGCCAAAGTACCTCTTATTATTTGATTACCAGTAACAGTTTGAGCTGCTCATATTGTTTCCACCCATGTGAAAAATAACAGGTGCTTGGAATTGGAATGTTTTCATTCTTTGAGTTTTGGTCATTTTAAAGGTATGCATGCCACTACTCATTTTTTTGCCTCTGTAGCCAAGTGTTTAAATAGTGTATGGACTAAATCTGGAATTATATGAGCTAAATTATAGTATCAGAGTATGCTGCTGGTCTTCAGTCTTCCGCTTCATGGTTTATCATAAAATAATATAATCATTTCCTCCATGTGAGAGGTAGCATAGCAATATATTTAGTGTTATCCAGCAAGTTTTTTGAGGCATGTGTGTTCCTCAAAGAAAAAGGTGTGTCAGTCTCGGTGATAGCCTTTGAGTTTTTGAACAATTGCCACTGCTAAGGTGATTGGAAATTGCTTTGTACACATTCTACTAGGCTCATTTTCTGTTAATCCCTACAATTTCAGGAATGAAGGGAAGGGAAGACGTGAGGAGAAAGCTCTACCTGCACAGGACACAAGATCCGTGCCGGGAATTCGGTTGTGCTTGTATGTTACTGTAGAGCGACCATTTCAGGGTGGATGTTGATGGTCTCAGATTGATTCGATGCTGCAGCGAGGTAAAGTTGCTATTTACTTCTCAAGTTCAGACTTGCATATCAAACAAACATAACTTGGCAGCAAGGTTAACATCTAGGAAAAAATATGTGTGTGTGTGTGCGCGTGCGCGTGCATCTTGCATGCGTCAGTGTCGATACATTCACATGTTGATAAGTATACGAGCATGTAGGCAAATGATGTCAAGACAATTCAAGACACACAATATATACTTTGGTAGAGAAAACCTTGTATATGTTTCAATACATAATCTAATGTGACTTTCATGCATTTCAATATCTACAAGAGGGTTAACACAAGAACCATACAGTACCATCTTGGATCTTCCTGCCATCAGATCAATGTTTTAATACATCATTAGTGCAAGCCCATACTAGCTGAAAACACAAACATGGAATTAGTTTCTAGGGGACGATGCTTTGTTTGGATACCAAAAAGAAAAATAGTACACATAGAGAGACTTTCTTCGTTGCAGAGTAACAACATATAAGGGTGCATCTTTTGACCATTTAATGAATCAGAGTTTTAAGTAAGACTAACTCATAACTGGAGCGTGAGATACTAATTGCTTTCTTTGTAGTGAAGATGGCCTCTTTTGGGGTGAGGCACAACTATAGTTGCACAGCTAAAGTTCCTATGTTCAAAGGTTATAACTCCTTGTCCTTTGTAGTTTGGATTTTGGAATAATTATCCTGGATAGATGCTAGAATGGGAGAAATACCCAACAAAACACAAATTTAGCAATGGACATGCATGTCTTTTAATCACTTCGGCTTGCTTCTATTGTTTGTGTTTTCATCTGGTATGGGCTTTGAAGCATGCCGTCGTCAGAAAGAATCCATCATTTTGTCAAAATATTGGATGTATAACTAATTCCATGTTTGTGTTTTCAGCTGGTATGGGCTTGCACTAATGATGTATTAAAACATTGATCTGATGGCAGGAAGATCCAAGATGGTACTGTATGGTTCTTGTGTTAACCCTCTTGTAGATATTGAAATGCATGAAAGTCACATTAGATTATGTATTGAAACATATACAAGGTTTTCTCTACCAAAGTATATATTGTGTTTCTATTGTTTGCCTGAGTAATCTGAATTCACCTTATATTGTTGAAGTTATTGGTCTATCAATTATTTATCTGTATTTCATTTTGCCAAAAAAGCAAACAAACAGAAGAGCCAAACATTGCATGCTTCGACAGACGAAACCTGCCCACGGAGGTGGTGGCGCCGGTGGTAGGCGGCAATGAGGCAACAACGCTTCATGAGGCGGTCAAGTCTGTGGTCGTGAGCCGATGCATCCACCAACGCCGCAATCGAGTCAACTTCAGGACTCCATTAGTGATAGTTGGCTGTGTTAAAGGAAAAAATTATTAGGATAATAGAAACTGTTGGGATAATTTCTTTCTATAGTGGATGAAGTTATTTCAAGTAACATATCTTGGTTTCTCCCTGTAGTCGTGTACTTAAGAAAAGCTCCAACACAATGAAATGGCAGCAAAGAAGCCCGTATTATGTTAGCACAAAATACATTTGGTATTTGGCCTTCTTTTTTTATGTTAGCATGTAATTAGTCATGTACTCCTATACTAAAGCTAAATCAAGTAGATAGTCTAAAGCTTGGTCAGTTAAAATAATGATTGAGTCTTTCTTATTATCTTTTGCCATTTTGTGTACTTTTGGTTTATCTTCAAACTATTTTCTTCCAGCCCTTGGTTTCTCCCATAACAACCTAAAGAAGTTGATCCAATGACAACATAAATAAGTTGCTTGGCATGGTAGTTTCTCCATCCCATTATTTGAGGATTAGAGCTTGAAATAATTCTCTAGCAAAGGTAATATAGCTAGGAAGTCAGAATTTCACAAAGTAGGAACAATTTTTCAAGTGTGCTTCTTTGGTCCTGAAATATGTCTTCGCACGGTTTCTGTTCTAAAAAGCAAAATGCTTCAGGTTTCGGCAGTTAGGGCAAACAATCAGGAAGGGAAGTATATATATTGAAAAGAGAGCCCAGACATGGTGTCGAGAATGAAGGAGAATGGAAAGTAAGGGTATGATTTCTTTTTTTTTTGTCTTCTAAAAATAAATAGAGCGAGGTTAAGGAGACACAGAAAATGGAAATGAGGGGTAGGATTTTTTTGGTCTTCTAAAAATAAATAGAGCGAGGTTAAGGAGACACGACAATTATTGATAGAGAAAAGGAGTTGGAGAATTAGTTTTTGTGGTATCAATGGGCGGTATAAGCCATCACGTTTGACATATTATTTTCTAAATTAGAACAATTTTTGATCATTTATTGTTATTGCGTGGCAATGCGTGAATATTTATTGTAAAGTATATGTCGGACAAGATTGATGTTGAACCACTAGAGTACATGCCCGTTGTCGTAGTATATATACCATTTCATATATCATGGCCGACTATGATGGTGTGCATTCTTTGGCACTGGAAATTGGCCCGGGACACCATAGAGGGGAAAGGATGGGGAGGGCGACGCCATGGAAGGAAGGGGAGACTACGCTGAGAGAAAGATGTTGGTTGAACGTCGTGGTTGGGAGAGATGGCAATGGCATCAGCGAGGAAAGCAGTGCGGGGGAATGAGATGTGGGTATGAGCGTTGTGCCATGTAGTGAGAGAATGAGAGAGTGATTTGCTTTTTTTTCATAAGAAAAACAAGAAGGTGCGGCTGTTTGCTTTTTTTAGGGAAAGCGGTTGTTTGCTATGAGAGAAATGCCACATACTCTTATGTAGTGAAAAATATCAGATACCTTAACAAAGACATTTCTAGATTTTTTTTACCAACAAGTGATTTACATGTGAACTTATACTTTATTAAAATTAGAATCTGACCCACTTTACTAAAAAGTATGATGCCGCTCACTCCGACTAAAAACGTAACCTACTCTCATTTAGCATCTGACCAATGAATATATGTTGTATATAAGCTTATATTTTTTTAAATACTGTTTATATGTTCACTTTTGTATATCAGAGATAAAAACCGGTGGCTTCCGAGGATGCTTTGGTAAATGTCGATTGACAAAGTTTTATGATGGTTCTGACTGAAAAATCATCGAGTTTTACACAATCCGGAAAGATGCATACAAATGATTATTCTTTATATATTTGTTGCACATCATAATACAAAAGGTGTGTTTCTATATATCTTTATTTTTGTAGATTATGGGAGAGATGGAAATGGATTATGTCGACTTTAAAAAAATCCATCCACAAAGGTGTCGAGGCGATGTTGTTAGAAGGGACAAAAAATTTACCGAGTTTTATACAACGAAAAGCCCGTAGCAACGCACGGGCATTCTACTAGTTGCTCTAAGGATGGAGCTGACAGTAATACTATCAATTAGAATCACAAATGAAAATACCATTATCCCCATGCTTACTCTTACTCTTTGTTCCCCTGTAAGTGGAATTGGAGGAGTAAACCAACATCAAAAGCTTACCGGGATCACGAAGGAGAGGGTCTTCCTGGACCCTGTCTTGGACACGTCGAGGACGTCGCACCCTCAGAACGCGCGGGGCAGGGCGGCACACTTAATCTTGCTTATTTCCGTGTATGTCTTGGTTATCTACGACGGCGGCAGCTTGCTGAACCGTGTGGACGGGATACAGCTCTTGCGCTTACCCATGCGTCAGCGGCGGAGGACTTCGAGTGGGGAGGGGACTTGGTTCCGGAAGAGGCTTTCCAGGATCCATCCAGGGAATTGTTTCCTCTTCAATTTGAAAGGAAGCGAAATGTCCTCCGAGGGCGCCAAAGGGATCATAGGGATGAACATTCTCTCTCCAGCATGTTGTCCACTAATTCAACCATGAAGTATGTTAGAAGATAAAGCCGAAATACGCTACAACCAACAACACTTGTAATGAACTGGCCATATGTTATTTTACTAAATCATGTAATTGAAGAAAACAAAATGCTTCAGAACACAAGTTATTAAAAACTAAAAAATTGATTATCGTAAGTTTAGCTGCATGTTCCTACTCCATTTTGCAGAAGTATACATATTTATCAAATCACACTGGTCGACTATGCTGGTTTGTAGATTACATACCAACTTTTGTTTGGTGGCAACACGAACACTTAACAAGTCTATTTCTGATGTCAATTTCAGTTCCATGCTCTCGGCAACATCTTATAGGAAAATCACAACAACTTAAAGCCTAGGTGTATATGCACTACACTAGTAGGGACCAACAAAATTATCAGCTAGAACAACCGAAGATATTTGTAAACACTAGACAACATGAACAGATATCATCCAGAGCAAAAGGGAAGAACTGAGAGGGGGTGAGAAGAGGCTCACCACCAAGTTTGGTCACTGGCGGTGCCACCAAGGATAGCGGCAAAAACTTCTCAATGAAGTGTGCTTCTCTTTCACGCACACGAGCTGCAGGCCACCTCCACCTCTGAAATTGTTAACAGGAACTTAATTTGTGAAGCGCTTGTCAAGCGCCCCAAGAATCAAAACACTAACATACAAGAAATAAAATACTTCAGAGGCAGAATACCCTTAATGATGGCCACAACCATGTATTCATAGGACACTCAGTATTGTGTAAATATCAACAACTTGTGCATGAAACTTAAGAAGTGCACCCATGATAATACATAAAACAATATCTTATCTAGAAACAATATTGTAGTTAAAATTGAATGGCAAACAGCAAAAAATATGGTCATGTCAACCAGATCCACACATGGACAATTACCAATGTAGTTAATTATGAGCGAAGAGGAATTTGAGTCACTTTTGCAGCTCGTATTTTGGTATTGTACTCCTTGACTCTACAGGTTGTTTGCGCCTGGAATAGTAAGAAGAAAAAGAGATAATTTATCACTTCAGCCACATACAATGGGAGGCTTGAATTTCAGAATTTAACACCGTTATAACATTACGTAGTACGTACAACAGCATTAGCAACAACAACTACAGAAATCAGTACAAAGGTCGTTGGATGTCTTCAGAAAACTTAGAATATAAGTCAGAAGAAAGCAGTCTGACCATATGAGTATTATACAGCTGAATACATTTAACCTGGCCATGAGTCCATGACTGACTGGGTGATCATTTTATCCTACAGCTAAGCAAAACCAAAAGAGCGCTCCTGTCCACCATGCCAGCTCTTCTGGAAAAAGATAAGTACTACCAACTTATTTTTTCCTAACATTCATTTGATAATGGAGCTGAATTTGGCCGAAGCAAACAGCCACGCCTTACTTTATTAGTTACAGCTAATGAAAATCATGGTGGTTCAGAAAAATTAGGACCAAGGAATAAAAGGAAAGGAAACACAATGGTCATGGGCGCTTGAGTTTCACTATCGAAAAGGAAACACCATGGGCTAATAAATAGTACTAAAGAGATTTAAAGGGAGAGAGATGACATGGACGCTACTTACGATGGATGGAGCAGAACTTTACCTGGAGATAGGGCAGAGAAGGGTGGAACTGGCAGCAGGAAGGAAAGTGATGGCATGGAGGAGAGCGGTGGGGATCTCGAACCGGCAGGGAACTGGCGGCGGAGGGCTCCGCGCCGCCGCACCGCGGGCTCAGGAGCGACCTCGTACGCCGGCGGTTGGCCTACACGCGTCCACCACGTCCCTGGCGGCGGCTGCAGCTCCCGCGTGCCTCTCGCCGCCGATGATGAGGGGCGGCGCGTAGAGCTGCCTCGCATCGGGGAGGCGGGGCAGGCGCCGGAGAGACGAGGCGGTGTGGGGTGCGTGCGGGCGGCGTGGTCGGCAGTGAGGCAAGGGGCGTGCAGCGGTTGGGGCGAATAGGTCGTGGGGGCTTCTCTTTTCTCGTAACGATGGTGGGCAGAGGGATTTGCGGGCACTAAACCGTGGTGGCTTGGTGTTAAACACGGAAGGATTAGGAGCCATTAGATCTCGTAAATGAATGGGTTAGATTGTTTGGATCTGCCCCTCTCTTTCTTTTATAGTGGTAGTAGATAAACCCCCATTCCATCTCCCCTTCACGCTCATAACCCAAAAATTGTAGTCCGTTCGGGACGTGCATCAGGTTAGTACACTAGTGGTTTGGTACTTTTCAACTCTTACATATTCCCTCTGTCCGAAATTACTTATTGCGGGAATAAATAATAATAAATGTATCTAAAATTAAAATACATCTAGATACATTTATTTCTACGATGGCTAACACTCCTACACTTCATAGTGAATGGACCCGTGTTTTTAAGAAAATAAACAAGAGTAGCAAATAATAATAATGGTTCGATAACATTTTGTATGATGCATGATGCTTGGTGACGATCCGGCGTGACGAGACAGAGGCGAGCGTATGGCGGCAAAATTTCGTGTTTTGACCCTTTTGGCTAACAAATTCAAGATCTGACCCCCCTGTGGGAAAATTTTGGGATCTGACCCTTTTGCCTACCGCCAGGGGTTGTGGCGGTAGGATAGCACGACCTACCGCCATGGGCCCTGGCAATAGGTCCCTCGACGGTGACTGACGGTCGTTTGCCCGTGCTGACGTGGAAAGGGGCTTACCGCCAGGGCCCATGGCGGTAGGGTACTGAAGCCTACCGCCAGCACCCCTGGCGGTAGGGTCCTGGGAGGTGGATAAGGGTGGATGGGGCTGGTTTGTGGCCCCACCACCAATCTTCTTCCCCACTCATCTTCTTCCCCGTGGTAAGCCCCTCTCCCTCCTCTCCCCTCCCCCTCACATACCCCCATAGACCCCCCCATTAGCTTGAGATTTCACCGGTGGATCCAGAGCATTTTCATCACCCAATGTACCTCCCCCATTTCCCCTCCTTTTGATTGGTTGAGATCTTTGTTTTGCGTGAATTTGGTCAATTTATTGCAAACCCTAGGTGTTGATTTTGTTGTGTGCATTTATGACACATTTATGATGCATTTATGGCAAGGGTTAGGGTTATGTTAGGGGTTAGTGTTAGGGTGAGGGTTAGGGTTATAGTGGTTATGTTAGGGGTTAGTGTTAGGGGTTAGAGTTGGGGGTTAGGGTTAGGGTTAGGGTTAATGGTTAGGTTAACTTGACTATAAATAGTAGGTATTTTTCCAGTTTGTGCATAATTTAATTTATTTGTCCATTTGAGTTGGTTGGATGACATATATAGATTGATTATATTGTTTCCAATTTTCTTAGATGCATAAGCTCATCAATGTTCATTATTTGGAGAAGACAACATTTATGCTGCGGAAATGGCGATGAAGGGGAAGAGGCTATGGTTTTTGTGAAGGAAATATGCCTTAGAGGCAATAATAAAGTTATTATTTTTTTCCTTATTTCATGATAAATGTTTGTTATTCATGCTAGAATTGTATTAACCGGAAACTTAGTACATGTGTGAATACATAGACAAAACATATTGTCCCTAGTATGCCTCTACTAGACTAGCTCGTTAATCAAAGATGGTTATGTTTCCTAACCATAGACAGATGTTGTCATTTGATGAACGGGATCACATCATTAGGAGAATGATGTGATGGACATGACCCATCCATTAGCTTAATATTATGATTGTTATAGTTTCATTGCTACTGCTCTCTTCATGACTTATACATGTTCCTTAGAATATGAGATTACGCAACACCCGAATACCGGAGGAACACCTTGTGTGCAATCAAATGTCACAACGTAAATGGGTGATTATAAAGATGCTCTACAGGTGTCTCCGAAGGTGTTTGTTGGGTTGGCATAGATCAAGATTAGGATTTGTCACTCTGTGTATCAGAGAAGTATCTCTAGGCCCTCTCGGTAATGCACATCACTATAAGCCTTGCAAGCAATGTGACAAATGAGTTAGTTGCGGGATGATGCATTACGGTACGAGTAAAGAGACTTACTGGTAACAATATTGAACTAGGTATGATGATACCGACGATCGAATCTCGGGCAAGTAACATACCGATAACAAAGGGAACAACATATGTTGTTATGCGGTTTGACCGATAAAGATCTTCGTAGAATATGTGGGAGCCAATATGAGCATCCAGGTTCCACAATTTTTTATTAACCGGAGATATGTCTCGGTCATGTCTACATAGTTCTCGAACCCGTAGGGTCCGCACGCTTAACGTTCGATGATAATTTGTATTATGAGTTATGTGTTTTGATGACCGAAGTTTGTTCGGAGTCCCGGATGAGATCACGGAGATGACGAGAAGTCTCGAAATGGTTGAGATGTAAAGATCGATATGTTGGAAGGATATATTCAGACATCGGAAAGGTTCGGAGTGATTCGGGTATTTTTCGGAGTACCGGGGAATTACGGGAATTCGCCGGGGGAAGTAGTTGGCCTTAATGGGCCATACAAGAAAGGAGAGAAGGGCCTCAAGGGGTGGCTGCGCCCCCCCCCCCCCCCGATGGGCTGGTCCGAATTGGACTAGGAGGGGGCGGCGCCCCCCTCCTTCCTTCTCCCCTCTTCCTCCTTCCCGTTCCTTCTCCTAGTTGGAATAGGAAAGGGGGGCCGAATCCTACTTGGATCGGGAGTCCAAGAAGGACTCCCCCATTTGCCGCTCCCCCTCTAGGCCGGCCTCATCTTCCTCCTCCTATATATACATGGGCAGGGGCACCCCAAAGGCACTTCAAGATATGTCTTAGCCGTGTGCGGTGCCCCACTCAACAGTTACACACCTCGGTCATATCGTCGTATTGCTTAGGCAAAGCCCTGCGCCGGTAACTTCATCATCACTGTCGCCACGCCCTCGTGCTGACGAAACTCTTGCTCGGCCTCAACTGGATCAAGAGTATGAGAGACGTCATCGAGCTGAACGTGTGCTGAACGCGGATGTGTCATACATTCGGTACTTGATTGGTTGGATTATGAAGAAGTTCGACTACATCAACCGCGGTATTGAAACGCTTTCGCTTTCGGTCTACGAGGGTACGTGGACACACTCTCTCCTCTCGTTGCTATGCATCACCTAGATAGATCTTGCGTGATCGTAGGATTTTTTTTGAAATTACCGCGTTCTCCAAAGTGGTATCAGAGCCAGGTCTATGCGTAGATGTTATATGCACGAGTAGAACATAAAGAGTTGTGGGCGATAATAGTCGTACTGCTTACCAGCATGTCATATTTTGATTCGGCGGTATTGTTGCATGAAGCGGCTCAGACTGACATTACACGTACGCTTACGCGAGACTGGTTCTATCGACGTGCTTCGTACACAGGTGGCTAGTGAGTGTCTGTTTCTCCAACTTTAGTTGAATCGAGTGTGGCTACGCCCGGTCTTTCTTGAAGGTTAAAACGGCACACTTGACAAAAAATCATTGTGGTTTTGATGCGTAGGTAAGAACGGTTCTTGCTAAGCCCGTAGCAGCCACGTAAAACTTGCAACAACAAAGTAGAGGACGTCTAACTTGTTATTGCAGGGCATGTTGTGATGTGATATGGTCAAGACGTGATGAGATATAATTTGTTGTATGATATGATCATGTTTTCTTAAAAGTTATCGGCAACTGGCAGGATACTTATGGTTGTCTCTTTATTGCATAAGATGCAAGCGCCATATAATTGCTTTACTTTATCGCTATGCGATACTAATAGTTGCAAAAGCAATAGTTGGCGAGACGACCATGTGACGACACGTTGATGGAGATCATGGTGTCATGCTGGTGACGATGGAGATCATGGCGGTACTTTGGAGATGGAGATCAAAGGCACAAGATGATGATGGCCATATCATGTCATATAGTTTGATTACATGTGATGTTTATCTTTTATGCTTCTTATTTTGCTTAGTTCGGCAGTAGCATTATAAGATGATCCCTTACTAAAAATTTCAAGGTACAAGTGTTCTCCCTGAGCATGCACCGTTGCGACAGTTCTTCGTGCCGAGACACCACGTGATGATCGGGTGTGATAAGCTCTACGTTCACATACAACGGGTGCAAGTCAGTTTTGCACACGTAGAATATTCGGGTTAAACTTGACGAGCCTAGCATACGCAGATATGGCCTCGGAACACTGGAGACCGAAAGGTCGAGCGTGAATCATATAGTAGATATGATGAACATAGTGATGTTCACCATTGAAAACTACTCCATCTCACGTGATGATCGGACATGGTTTAGTTGATTTGGATCACGTGATCATTTAGATGACTAGAGGGATGTCTATTTAAATGGGAGTTCTTAAGTAATATGATTAATTAAACTTTAAATTATCATGAACTTAGTCCTTGTAACATCCCAAAATTCTAAATTCTGGAATGTTATATTAAATAAATAGTTTTGATTTGATTATTTGATTGTGGTGTGGTTTCTTGTGTGAAATTGAGTGAAATTCGAAACTTTATGAAAGTTAAATGAGAGGGAATAAAAGGACTTTCCCAAACTTTCATTTTTTTGCATTTATGATTTCCATGAATTCAAATTCATTTCATCAGAAAACCCTGGAGAGAAGATGACATGACTTCTTCCATTTAAATAAGTGAAAAGGGTTTTGAAAAGATTTGAATTCCATTTGGACCTATTTTAAATTCAGAAGCTTTAAGCAACTCAATGATTTTCATGAGAGAATATAAAATGACTTCTTCGAAAATATGAAATATGAGTTGAAAGTTTAAAAGAATCAAATTGAAAGTCTCTTTGAAATCATTTTTAATTTGAAGTTATTTGGTTTTTATTCAAATTATTTTTCTCCACAAATAAAATATATGGAAATTAGGATAAAATGATTCCCTACATTATAAAAATGGAGTGAAATAAATTTGAAATCATTTTAATATTTGTAAAATGATTTTTATGAGGTTTTATTGCAACAGTCGCACTGTTGACTTTATTTGAATTTTTGTGGAATTTATTTGACTCTAGGAAAATATTCAAGTGGTAGAAAATATGTTTCTGAAAATTTTGATATATAATATGCCTATATAAAGTTTTATTTTTATTTTTGTTATTCAGTTTTTCCTTTTCTATTTCTATTTTTGTAAACTGCGTGTGCAACCTATAACTATCCGTCGGCCCACATGCGCAGCATAGTTAGTAGACAGGCCCGTAACTGTTTTTATTTATTTTTCGGTTATGCTTGGAGAGAAAAAAAATATTATTTTCAGAAATATTTCTTTTTCTTAAAAAAAGTTAAAACAAATTCGGCGCACGCACACATGCGCGCACACGCGCAGGCCGGCTAAAGGCCCATGCGGCGGCGTTTCTTTTCTTTATTTTCCTATCTCTTTTGTCTCTTTTTTTGTCTATGTTTAGTCCCACATTGTCTAGGCTTTGACTCCTAAACCTCTTTTCCACCTATAAATATAGACTCATAGAGCCTTCAAAAATCCATCCGATTCGGGTTAAATCAATATTTTGGTTTGACTAGATTCATGAAAGAAAAAAATATTTTTCTCCTCTCCAGCGGGACTTCTGAAAGTTGTCTTCTCTCTCCGAAGTCGTCTTTTCTCTACCATATAAATGTATCTTTTTTATACTTCCTTAGTTTATTATTTCTAGACTAATACGGTAGAATAATTAGATTATCAATTAGTCTCTGTATTTATACATTAGACCTAGAATTCTTTTAGCCGTAGTTTTTTTTCTTCCGTAAAACAGCTTGTGCCTGATTTTTCAAATAGCCATGAAATTTTACTCATTCATCCAAATTAGATGAAACCAACGTATGTAGTTTTGTCTTGTTTTGACCTATCGAGTGAACCTGTCACATCAAGTTTTTAAAATTTCAAAATTTCAAAATTTGTTCAGATTCATATTCAAACTTGTTTTATCATAACTTGAGTTTCGTAAGTCCGATTTGGTTGATTCTTTTTGCAAATCGAAGATCTTGATCTAAACTTTCTGATAAGACCAAATCCACCCAATTTTGGTACTGTTAGAAATTGTTTTCTGTTGCAAGAGTTAATTGCTTGTTTTCGAAGTTTTCTGAGATCTTTTCTTCGATTTTATGCTTGAGTGCTTGTGTACGCAATTTCTTGCTCTCGATAGATTAAACAGAGTGTGACGAATAGAACTATCAGGAATTATGAGTGTGAATCATCTTCATCAACAGTACAAGGCAAGTTCACACTTTGATCATATTTTTCATACCCGGTTTTTATGCGTTAGTTTCAACCCTCAAACATTGCATGAGGAGGTTTGATAACATGTGGGTATTGGAAAGTAGTTGATGAGGTAGGAACCTATTGTCCTATATTCAAACCCTTGGGTGTTACTACATTATGCTTACTGCTATGCTATGCTCGGAGACGTGGTTGGGTTTTAAGAGAACTCATGAAAGATGTGAGAGTTACTGTTAACTAAGGTTTAACTTAAGGTGACAACTTTAATATACATCTGGGTGGAATGGTTGGGGCACCCTAGGGATATACCAGTGGTTTGCCCGGACACCTGGGGAATCCAGTGTTGTTCTAGGAGATCCCGCGGGACCCGTGTGATCATCCTATGGAATGCCACCCAGGCTCAAAGGGATCATAAGATTATTCATGCTAGAAACTTCCGTGTGCAGCCACAAGCCATTATGTGTTCTAGCATAGTTGAGTAAGTTGTGTGAGCTCTCGAAGAGGTGGACTAGCAGATGTAGGAGGGTGTAGGTGGTACTATCTACCTGGAGTAGAGAGTAAATGTTTCTGAAAGATTGTGTCTCGGTCATCCATTTCTCAAACATCATGAAGTGCGAGAAATCCAACGGAGGAGACTGAGTCTTGTGGGGAAAAGTGCACAAACCTCTGCAGAGTGTACAAACTAATCATGGTTAGCCGTGTCCCCGGTTATGGACATCTTGAGTATCTGGTTCTTGAATTATTTGATTGATCTCATCATGTTACTTAAATAATTTGTCGGGTTATTGCTGTTAATTTGGGATTGAGTTGGGGTTACTTTATCAATATTTTCAACAAACTTTGTAGTTAAATAAAATATATTCCTTTGTTGTAGGGAAAACTAGCTTTCTGCAAAATTAAACCTAGAGCCTCCACCAGCCAAATATGCATGTAGTGATAGCCATTTTTCAGCATTGCTCTACAGTGTGAAATTGCCAGTACATTCAATGTACTGACCTACATGGCTGCAATGTCTCATGTTGCAGGAATCTTACGACGAGTAAGTGATACGTTAGGGTTACGATGTCTACACTCTACTTTGCCGTTGGTGTTGTTGGGACTCCACAACTTTGTTGTTACTTACGCTATATGGATGGAGGTAATAGTATTTACATTATTTTATACATGTGATTTACCTCTGTTATAAATTCTCGTGTACTGTGTGTGTCAGTATACCGATCCAGGGATGACACTTAAGCACAAAGGCTTGATCCATTCGGGTCGAGTCGCTACAAGATGGTATCAGAGCACATGTTGACTGTAGGACGTGACCCTCGAAACTGGCAAGCCCATAGGAATTTTTTTATCTAAAACTTTACTTTCAAAGATCTTTTAGCTCTCTTCTTCTGAGCTTTATAAAATATTCCCTTTTAGTTGGACAATACCCCTTTCCCTTTTTGACCACACTAAAATTCGACTAATGAGACCACTCCAAGAAGGACAAGATTCAGACAACGAAGACCACTTCGGAATAAAGAGGATTTTACCGTGCAATGGAAACTACAACGGTTGAAGACTCCGAGTAGTAGGGAATTTAAAGGCTTTGAAGAATTTCTAGATTGGTATGACCTAGGAAGGCTACCCTTATGGAATTTGTCAGACTATTGAAGCTGTCAATACCCGAGAATCAAGGTGTGCCGGAGAAAGACCGGAACATGGAGCGTTAAAACTTGAAGTTTTTGTCAAGAACAACCCTAAGGCAGGAGATATTAACTATGGAAGGATAGCTCATGACAATGACATGGGCATAAACATGACTATCCATGATGTTATCGCCCGCTTACGTTATTGTCACCGTGCTGAGTTGAGCATGCATTTTCTTCTGAAGGATTGGATGGCAGAAGGCTAACAGAGCACTTATCAGCAAAAGATGAAATTTTATCCTTAGCTGGTGTATCACCAAGATCTGGAGTATTACATCAAGAAGTATAGGGTGGACCTTTAGGAAGCCGTATTTGACAAGGAAGTATTTCGTGAAGAATTTAGGACCCAGAAGCTGAAAGTAGCCAAGCTGGAGGAGCAAAACCTCGAGATACCGGAGATTCGTCAGGAACTAAAAGACAGTAGGACCATGGTTCATGCCAAGGATGTTGAAACCCAGAAGTTTGGAACGCAACTGCACGTATTAAAGGACGTGACGAGAGACTTTGCTTCAACAGGGATAATCTGGCAAAAGAATTTGAGAAGGACAAGCACGATCGGAAGAAGCCCATCGGAGACCTGAATAAGACTTGAAGAGTTTGGCGACCTTAAAGATTTATTGACCTTTAGAAGACCAAACCCCAGTTATATACATACGTCAGATCCAACGTTTGTGAGCTGTCATTTGTTTGATGTTTTTCCGACAGGCAAAAATAAAATATGTCTTTTAAAAACTTTTTTTTGCACTGTGTGCATCCCTCTCTATCTCTCTTATCCCACCCCAAAACCCTTGGAAGCAATAGAGGATGAATGGAGATGAACCCATATTTTCTGGACCGATGACTCGATTGGAGACGGATCGATGGATTCATAACATGGAAGATCATATGGAGAATAACACTATAGCTAGAAAGGATATGGCCCAACATGCTCTTTAGTGCTTTGAAAGGGGTGCTGCTACTTGGTGGAGGATGTACCAAACCATCAATGGATGGCAAAGAGTAACCACTTGGGAAGAATTTAAGTTGACTCTGCTAAAGTCTCGTCTTGTGTTCCAGAAATTGAAGCCTCATGGAAATGATATGAAGAAACCTTGTGCATGCAAGCTCTATGGAGAAATAGAACACAACCATAAATAATACCAGGAGAAATGCGCTCATTATGAAGAAAGTCACCCAACTGAAGAATGCCCAACTAGGCAGATTACTTGTTTCTAGTGTGAAGGGACTACCCACTACCCTGCTTAGTGTCACATTTGCCCCATGGTACAAAGAACCATCCAGCAGAAGAAAGAAGTGATGAAAGGAGCCCTCATGGAAATTTTAGAAGAACCTGTGAATAAGGAAGGGGTGGAGGACACACTCGAAGAATACCCAATTAAACCCTGCACCAAGTCATGCTATTCATGTGGAGAAGGACACATCTCCTAGAATTGTCTGAAGAGAGATCTAGTAGAATTCCTGATAGAGGAAGTAGAGTATGACCCACAGGGAATAAAAGCCCTGATTGGAACGAAAAAGTCCAGGAAGAGAAATATATTGGATTCCAAGAAGAACCTGCGTCATATCATATGTTTTAGGTGTAGAGATTCAGGGCACTACTTCAGTGGTTGCCCTAAAAGGAAGCCGAGGACCCAAGGAGGCTATGTAATCACAAGGAAACCACGCGACTTATCTGAAGTAGCATGTTTCTGCTGTAATGAAGCAGGGCACTTTGCCAGAGATTGTCCCAAAGAGAAGGAGACTTGTGATAAATATATGAGTCTGTTCCGTTATAATGAGGTGTTGAGTTAATGCATGTAATGGAAACGCAGGAGATTGTAATAATTTGAGAATCAATAAAGTTAGCATCATTGGTACTGATTTGAATTTTATGAGTAGTTACTCTATGAAGAAGGATTTTGACCATTTTCGAGGATATGAGAAATATGGTCTATGTAAGAATTTGTGCATTTTAAGGGTGGTAGTAGCCTGTGAGGACCCTTGAACCCTGGAAAAGATAATGATATTCCATGAAGTGGACTTTGGACAAAATAAGTACGAGTTTTATCTCGATATGTGGGATACCCCAAGAATATGAAGGGATGAAGTACTATTAGATAAAAAGGAGATATAATGGTAGGTAATATGGAGCAATTGTAAATCCATGATGAGTCTGAATAATCACGTCTTAGTTTGGTACCAACAGAAGGAAGGGAGACAGTAGAATCAGATGGATTTAAAGAATGTAGGAAGATGGATGTTTGAATAATGATTAGTTTCCCCGATGATGAGTTCAATGTTTACAAGTGATGAGATGTGCCATAACCCACATGCTCCAGGACCTGCCAAGAAGCAAGCACATTCTTGCTGAAGGAAAACCCTGGAAGAGGATATGCCTTTATCAACAGACGATTTTATAGGATTATGCAAAACCTGAGAGTTGTGAAGAAACGATAGGTGTTTGTTTGGCTTGCAGAATCAATGGATTATCCGAACTTGGTTCATCGGCAAGAGAAATTCTGCAATGCTTGTGAGGATGACCGAGTGTTAGAATGCGAGATTCGCTAAACCATATACAATATAATGATTTGGGTGCGGGATGGATTGATCAGCATGCCGACTTACTCTTATTATTCGCCTTGCTATCTGGGATGGTAAATCTGAGTGACTTACCTATAGTAGAGAGACAACAATATTAAGCCAAATTGAACCTTAGAATGGTATGACAATTTTCCCTTGTACAAGGCAGCTATTGCTAAACGTAGGTCATACAGTGAGAATGAAGCCCAGACCCATCTCCTACAGGAGAAACCATAAATTGTTGACCACCATGATAAATCGATAGTTGTTTAGTATGGGCACCAGACCTATCAGCTAAGAAGACCCAGTCTTGGAAGAATCTTACCAAGATAAAAGGACAGAAGAATTGAGGGAAAAAGTTATGCCACTACTGGAAGAGCCAGAGTAGGAATTTTCCTGAGAATCTGAGAAGACCGACACTGTCAAGAATAAGGATGGAGTGTATGAGTGTTGATGGAACCGTAATCATGCTTCTATGGGTGGTAGCACCCGAGACCACTGTGACGACCGATGGATTTTGAGAAGACCCCTGAACCTAACCTATTTCTTTCTAGCCTCTTCGAATCTCGAGGGCGAGATTCATTTTAAGGGTGGTAGGTTTGTAACATCCCTAAATTCTAAATTCTGGAATGTTATATTTAAATAAATAGTTTTGATTTGATTGTTTGATTGTGGTGTGGTTGCTTGTGTGAAATTGAGTGAAATTTGAAACTTTATGAAAGTAAAATGAGAGGGAATAAAAGGACTTTCCCAAACTTTCATTTTTTTGCATTTATGATCTCCATGAATTCAAAATTCATTTCATCACAAAACCCTAGAGAGAAGATGACATGACTTCTTCCATTTAAATAAATGAAAAGGGTTTTGAAAAGATTTGAATTCCATTTGTAACTATTTCAAATTCAGAAACTTTAAGCAACTCAATGGTTTTCATGAGAGAAGATAAAATGACTTCTTCGAAACATATGAAATATTAGTTGAAAGTTTAAAAGAATCAAATTGGAAGTCTCTTTGAAATTATTTTCAATTTGGAGTTATTTGGTTTTTATTCAAATTATTTTTCTCCACAAATAAAATATATGGAAATTAGGGTAAAATTATTCCCTACATTAGAAAAATGGAGATAAATAAATTTGAAATCATTTTAGTATTTTTAAAATGATTTTTTTGAAGTCTTATTGCAACTGTCGCACTATTGGCTTTATTTTAATTTTTGTGAAATTTATTTGACTCTAGGAAAATATTCAGGTGGTAGAAAATCTTTTTCTGAAATTTTTGAAATATAATATGCCTATATAAAATTTTATTTTTATTTTCGTTATTCAGTTTTTCATTTCCTATTTCTATTAAAAAACAAACAAACAGCATGAGCGGCCTATAACTATCCGTCGTCCACGTGCGCAGCATAGTCAGTAGACAGGCCAGTAACTGTTTTTATTTATTTTTCGATTATGCTTGGAGAGAAAAAACATTATTTTCAGAAATATTTCTTTTTCTTAAAAAATAAAATAAATACTCTGCGCACGCACAGATGCGCGCACACGCGCAGGCCGACCGAAGGCCCATGCGGCGGCATTTCTTTTCTTTGTTTTCCTATCTCTTTCGTCTCTCTTTTTGTCTACATTTAGCCCCACATTGGCTAGGCTTCGACCCCTAAACCTATTTTCACCTATAAATATAGACCCATAGAGCCTTCAAAATATCATCCGATTCGGGTTAAATTAATATTTTGGTTTGACTAGATTCATTAAAGTAAAATATTTTTCTCCTCTCCGGCGGGATTTCTGAAAGTTGTCTTCTTTCTCCAAAGTCGTCTATTCTCTACCATATAAAGGTATCTTTCTTCGTTTTTTTATACTTCCGTAGTTTATTATTTCTAGACTAATATAGTAGAATAACTAGATCATCAATTAGTTTCTGTATTTATACATTAGACCTAGAAATCTTTTAGCCGTAGTTATATTTCTTCCGTAAAACAGCTTGGCCCTGATTTTTCAAATAGCCATAACTATTTACTCATTTATCCAAATTTGATGAAACCAGTGCCTATAGTTTCGTCTTGTTTTCACCTATCCAGTGAACCTGTCACATCAACTTTTTGAAATTTTTAAATTTAGAAATTTGTTCAGATTCATATTCAAACTTCTTTTGATCATAACTTGAGTTTAGTAAGTCCGATTTGGTTGATTCTTTTTGCAAATCGAAGCTTTTGACCTAAACTTTCTGATAAGACCAAATCCACCCAATTTTGGTACTGTTAGAAATTGTTTTCTGTTGCAAGAGTTAATTGCTTGTTTTTGAAGTTTTTCAAGATCTTTTCTTCGAATTTTATGCTTGAGTGCTTATGTATGCAATTGCTTGCTCTCGATAGATTGAACGGAGTGTGACGAATAGAACTATCAGGAATTATGAGTGCGAATCATTTTCATCACTAGCACAAGGCAAGTTCACACTTTGATCATATTTTTCATACCCAGTTTTTATGCATTAGTTTCAACCCTCAAACATTGCATGAGTAGGTTAGGTAACATGTGGGTACTAGGAAGTAGTTGATGAGGTAGGAACCTATTGTCCTATATTCAAAACCTTGGGTGTTACTACGTTATGCTTACTGTTATGCTATGCTCGTAGACGTGGTTGGGTTTTAAGAGAATTCATGAAAGACGCGAGAGTTATTGTTAACTAAGGTTTAACTTAAGGTGACAACTTCAATATACATCTGGGTGGAATGGTTGGGGCACCCTGGGAATATACCAGTGGTTTGCCTGGACACCTGAGGAATCCAGTGTTGTCCTAGGAGATCTAGGGGGAACCGTGTGATCATCCTATGGAATGCCACCCAGGCTCAAAGGGATCATAAGATTATTCATGCTAGAAACTTCCATGTCCAGCCACAAGCCATTATCGGCTCTAGCATAGTTGAGTAAGTTGCGTGGACTAGCAGATGTAGGGGGGTGTAGGTGGTACTGTCCTTCCGGAGTAGAGAGTAAATGTTTCTGAAAGACCGTGTCTCGATCATCCGTTTCTCAAACATCATGAAGTGCGAGAAATCCAATGGAGGAGATCGAGTCTTTTGGGGAAAAGTGCACAAACCTCTGCAGAGTGTACAAACTAATCATGATTAGCCGTGTCTCCGGTTATGGACATCTTGAGTATCTGGTTCTTTAATTATTTGATTGATCTCATCACGTTACTTACATAATGTGTTGGGTTATTGATGTTAATTTGGGATTGAGTTGAGGTTACCTTCTCAATATTTTCAACAAACTTTGTAGTTAAATAAAGTATATTCCTTTGTTGTAGGGAAAAACTAGCTTTCTGCAAAATTAAACCTAGAGCCTCCACCACCCAAATATGCATGTAGTGATAGCCATTTTTCAGCATTGCTCTACAGTGTGAAATTGCCAGTACATTCAATGTACTGAACTACATGGCTGCAATGTCTCATGTCGCAGGAATCTTACGACGAGTAAGTGATACGTTAGGGTTACGATGTCTACACTCAACTTTGCCGTTGGTGTTGTTTGGACTCGACAACTTTGTTGTTACTTCCTCTATATGGATTGAGGTAATAGTATTTATGTTATTTTATACATGTGATTTACCTCTATTATAAATCCTCGAATACTGTGTGTGTCAGCATACCGATCCAGGGATGACACTTAAGCATAGAGACTTGATCCATTCGGGTCGGGTCTCTATAGTCCTGATAGTGTTTTGCAAATTATGTTGTAGATCAATAACTCGCGTTATAGCTTCCCTATGTATTTTTATATGTTCCTAGAGAAAACTATGTTGAAAGATGATAGTAGCAATGATGCAGACTGGGTCGTGATCTGAGGTGTATCCTCATTGCTGCCTAGAAGAATTATGTCCTGGATGCACCGCTAGGTGATAGACCTATTGCAGGAGCAGATGCAGATGTTATGAATGTTTGACTAGCTCAATATGATGACTACTTGATAGTTTAGTGCACCATACTTTACGGATTAGAATCGGGACTTCAAAAACATTTTTGAAACATCACGGAGCATATGAGATGTTCCAAGAGCTGAAATTGGTATTTCAGACTCATGTCCGGCCGTGTCAAGAGGTATGAGACCTCTGACAAGTACTTTGCCTAAAAGATGGAGGAGAATTGCTCAACTAGTGAGCGTGTGCTCAGAATGTCTGGGTACTACAATCACTTGAATCAAGTGGGAGTTAATCTTCCAGATAAGATAGTGATTGACAGAGTTCTCTAGTCACCATCACCAAGTTACTGGAACTTCGTGATGAACTATAGTATGCAAGGGATGATAAAAACGATTCCCGGGCTCTTCGTGATGCTGAAATCGATGAAGGTAGAAATCAAGAAAGAGCATCAAGTGTTGATGATTAAACAAGACCACTAGTTTCAAGAAAAGGGCAAAGGGAAAGAAAGGGAACTTCAATAAGAATGGCAAGCAAGTTGTCACTCCCGTGAAGACGCCCAAAGCTGGACCCAAGCCTGAAACTGAGTGCTTCTACTACAAAGGAAATGGTCAGTGGAAGTGGAATTGCCCCAAATATTTGGTGGATAAGAAGGATGGCAAAGTGAACAAAGGTATATTTGATATACATATTATTGATGTGTGCCTTAGTAGTGCTCATAGTAATCCCTGGGTATTTGATAATTGTTCGGTTGCTAAGATTAGTAACTCGAAACAGGAGTTGCAGAATAAATAGAGACTAGTTGAGGATGAAGTGACGATGCATGTTGGAAGTGGTTCCAAGATTGATATGATCATCATCGCACGCTCCTTATACTTTTGGGATTAGTGTTGAACCTAAATAAAAGTTATTTGGTGTTTGCGTTGAGCATAAATATGATTAAATCATGTTTATTGCAATACAGTTATTCATTTAAGACAGAGAATAATTGTTATTCTGTTTACATGAATAAACCCTTCTATGGCCATACACCCAATGTTGATGGTTTATTGAATCTCGATCATGGTAATACACATATTCATAGTATTTATGCCAAAAGATGCAAAGTTGATAATGATAGTGCAACTTATTTGTGGCACTGCCATTTGGGTCATATCGGTGTAAAGCGCATGAAGAAACTCCATGCTGATGGACTTTTAGAATCACTTTATTATGAATCATTTGATGCTTGCGAACCGTGCCTTATGGGCAAGATGACTAAAACTCCGTTCTCCGGATCAATGGAACGAGCTAGTGACTTATTGGAAATAATACATACCGATGTATGCGGTCCAATGAGTGTTGATGCTCGTGGCGGGTATCGTTATTTTTTGACCTTCACAGATGATTTGAGCAGATATGGGTATATCTACTTAATGAAACACAAATCTGAAACATTTGAAAAGTTCAAAGAATTTTAGAGTGAAGTGGAGAATCATTGTAACAAGAAAATAAAGTTTCTACGATCTAATCGTGGAGGAGAATATTTGACTTATGAGTTTGGCCTTCTTTTAAAACAATGTGGAATAGTTTCACAGTTCACGCCACCTGGAACAGTGTGTCCGAACATCGTAACCACACTTTATTGGATATGGTGCGATCTATGATGTCTCTTACCGATTTACCATTATCGTTTTGGGGTTATGCATTAGAGACAGCTACATTCAGGTTAAACAGGGCACCATCAAAATCCGTTGAGACGACGCCTTATGAACTGTGGTTTGGCAAGAAACCAAAGTTGTCATTTCTTAAAGTTTGGGGCTGCGATGCTTATGTGAAAAAGCTTCAATCTGATAAGCTCGAACCCTGATCCGGAGGCAAAATCTTTGTTGCTAAGAATGGATCCTTTCTATAGAAGTAGTTTCTCTCTTAAGAAGTGAGTGGGAGGAGAGTAGAACTTGATGGGGTAATTGTACCTTCTCCCAAATTAGAAAGTAGTTCATCATAGAAATCAGTTCCAGTGATTCCTACACCAATTAGTGAGGAAGCTAATGATGATGATCATGAAACTTCAGATCAAGTTATTAACGAACCTTGTAGGTCTTCCAGAGTACAATCCGCACCAGAGTGGTACGGTAATCCTATTCTGGAAGTCATGTTACTAGACCATGATGAACCTACGAACTATGAGGAAGCGATGATGAGCCCAGATTCCGCAAAATGACTTGAGGCCATGAAATCTGAGATGGGATCCATGTATGAGAACAAAGTGTGGACTTTGGTGGACTTGCCCGATGATCGGCAAGCCATATTAAATAAATGGATCTTCAAGAGGAAGACGGACACTGATAGTAGTGTTACTATCTACAAAGCTTGACTTGTTGCAAAAAGGTTTTCGACAAATTCAAGGTGTTGACTACAATGAGATTTTCTCAACTGTATCGATGCTTAAATCCGTCCGAATCATGTTAGCAGTTGCCATATTTTATGAAATCTAGCAAATGGATGTCAAAACTGCATTCCTTAAATGGATATTTCTTAAAGAAGAGTTGTATATGATGCAACCAGAAGGTTTTGTCAATCCTAAAGGTACTAACAAGGTGTGCAAGCTCCAGCGATCCATCTATGGACTGGTGCAAGCATCTCGGAGTTGGAATATACACTTTGATGAGTTGATCAAAGCATATAGTTTTATACAGACTTGCGGTGAAGCCTGTATTTACAAGAAAGTGAGTGGGAGCACTACAACCTTTCTGATAAGTATATGTGAATGACGTATAGTTGATCGAAAATGATGTAGAATTTTCTGGAAAGCATAAAGGAGAGTTTGAAAGGAGTTTTCTAAAGAAATACCTCGGTGAAGTTGCTTATATATTGTGCATCAACATCTATAGAGATAGATCAAGACACTTGATAAGATTTTTCAATTAATACATACCTTGACATGTTTTTTGAAAGAGTTCAAAATGGATCAGTCAAAGAAGAAGTTCTTGCCTGTATTACAAGGTGTAAAGTTGAGTAAGACTCAAAGCCCGACCATGGTAGAAGATAGAAAGAGAATGAAAGTCATTCCCTATGCCACAGTCATAGGTTCTATAAAGTATGTTGTGATGTGTACCAGACCTATTGTGTTCCTTGCCATGAGTTTTGTAAGGGGGTACAATAGTGATCTAAGAGTAGATCACTGGACATCGGTCAAAATTATCCTTAGTGAAGACTAAGGAAATGTTTCTCGGTTATGGAGGTGATAAAGAGTTCGTCGTAAAGAGTTACGTCGATGCAAGCTTTTACACCGATCTAGATGACTCTAAGTCTCAATCTGGATACATATTGAAAGTGGGAGCAATTAGCTAGAGTAGCTCCACGCAGAGCATTGTAGACATAGAATATATGCAAAATACACATGGCTCTAAATGTGACAGACCCGTTGACTAAACTTCTCTGACAAGAAAAACATGATCACACCTCAGTACTCTTTGGGTGTTAATCACATAGCGATGTGAACTAGATTATTGATTCTAGTAAACCCTTTGGGTGTTGGTCACATGGCGATGTGAACTATGGGTGTTAATCACATACATATGTGAACTATTGGTGTTAAATCACATTGAGATGTGAACTAGATTATTGACTCTAGTGCAAGTGGGAGACTGAAGGAAATATGCCCTAGAAGCAATAATAAAGTTATTATTTATTTCCTTATTTCATGATAAATGTTTTTATTCATGCTAGAATTGTATTAACCAGAAACTTAGTACATGTCTGAATACATAGACAAAACATATTGTCCCTAGTATGCCTCTACTAGACTAGCTCGTTAGTCAAAGATGGTTATGCATGTTTCCTAACCATAGACATGTGTTGTCATTTGATGAACGGGACCACATCATTAGGATAATGATGTGATGGACATGACCCATCCGTTAGCTTAGCATTATGATCGTTATAGTTTCACGGCTACTACTCTCTTCATGACTTATACATGTTCCTCAGAATATGAGATTATGCAACTCCCAAATACCGGAGGAACACCTTGTGTTCTATCAAACGTCACAACGTAAATGAGTGATTATACAAATGCTCTACAGGTGTCTCCGAAGGTGTTTGTTGGGTTGGCATAGATCAAGATTAGGATTTGTCACTCCGTGTATCGGAGAGGTATCTCTGGGCCCTCTCGGTAATGCACATCACTATAAGCCTTGCAAGCAATGTGAATAATGAGTTAGTTGCGGGATGATGCATTACAGAATGAGTAAAGAGACTTGTCGGTAACGAGATTGAACTAGGCATGATGATACCGACGATCGAATCTCGGGCAAGTAACATACCGATGACAAAGGAAACAAAGTATGTTGTTATGCGGTTTAATCGATAAAGATCTTCGTAGAATATGTGGGAGCCAATATGAGCATCCAGGTTCCACTATTGGTTATTCACCGGAGATATGTCTCGGTCATATCTACATAGTTCTCGAACCCATAGGGTCCGCACGCTTAACGTTCGATGATGATTTGTATTATGAATTATGTGTTTTGATGACCGAAGTTTGTTCGGAGTCCTGGATGAGATCACGGACATGACGAGGAGTCTCGAAATAGTCGAGACGTAAAGATCGATATATTGGAAGGCTATATTCGGACATCGGAAAGGTTCCGAGTGATTCGGGTATTTTCCGGAGTACTGGGGAGTTACGGGAATTCGCCGGGGGAAGTAGTGGGCCTTAATGGGTCATAAAGGAAAGGAGAGAAGGGCCTCAAGGGGTGGCCGCGTGCCCCCCATGGGCTGGCCTGAATTGGACTAGGAGGGGGAGACGCCCCCCTCCTTCTTTCTCCCCTCTTCCCCCTTCCCTTTCCTTCTCCTAGTTGGAATAGGAAAGGGGAGGCCGAATCCTACTTGGACCGGGAGTCCAAGAAGGACTCCCCCCTTTGCCACGCCCCCTCTAGGCCGGCCTCCTCTTCCTCCCTCCTTTATATACATGGGCAGGGGGCACCCCAAAGGCACCCCAAGATTTGTATTAGCCGTGTGCGGTGCCCCCCTCCACAGTTACACACCTCGGTCACATTGTCGTAGTGCTTAGGCGAATCCCTGTGCCGGTAACTTCATCATCACCGTCGCCACGCCGTTGTGCTGATGAAACTCTCCCTCGGCCTCAACTGGATCAAGAGTACGAGGGACGTCATTGAGCTGAACGTGTGCTGAACGCGGAGGTGCCGTACGTTCGGTACTTGATCGGTTGGATCGTGAAGAAGTTCGACTACATCAACTGCGTTACTGAAACGCTTCCGCTTTTGGTCTACGAGGGTATGTGGACACACTCTCCCCTCTCGTTGCTATGCATCACCTAGATAGATCTTGCGTGATCGTAGGATTTTTTTTGAAATTACCGCATTCCCCAACATTTTGACACAAGTCCAAGCTTTGATGATCTTGTAGTTAAAGTGAGAAGTGTCTTACATTGGAATGACCCAAATGTCGAGGTTAAACTTATTGGGAGGTATGGCATTGAATTGGGAGTAAAGTCCCGATTAAAGAGTATGCCCATCACCTCCCAATTGCATTGGAATGTGTGTAAGGACAAAGTAGACGCATCACAAGACAAGTCTCTTGAGATATTTGCCACAAAGGTTGATCCTCCTCCTCCCTTACAAATTGATTTGAACCACAAGGCATCCTCCCCAATACATGATGATAGTGTTGAGGTGTATACTCCCAATTGTTCTAGCCAACCACCAAGTAGCCAACCCAGTGAAGATCATGTCAATGCTAGCGCCATAGTACTTCGAGTTGATGCTATTCCTCTTGTTCAAGAAGATGCTAGTGGTCATGTTGATGTGAAAGCACAAGTGCCCCTAGGTGATTTTGGTAATTAATGTCAACATATCTCTTGTTGGACTAACACTTTTACCTAGTATATTTTCAGATAAGTTCAAAAATGAAGTGGCATGAACTAAAGGATGTGGAACCCCTTCAAGATGCTAAGGACAAAGGATTGGCTCAAGCTCAAAGCTCAAGACTCTACATTTTATATTTTAGTGATCCAAGATCAAATTGAGTCTATAGGAAAAGCCAATACTATCAAGGAGGGATGATGTGTTGCTTAATGAGGTTCTTGCTTCATCGTGCTTAGTGATATGCTCCAAAACCCTCAACTACTTTCCCACATCCACATATGACCTAAACCTAAAGTCCAACTCGGCCCCACCGATTCTTTCTATCCGGCGCCACCGAGTTCAGATGTCATAGCCACTGCCACAAACCCTAGGCAAATCGGTCTTACCGATAGGGATCTCGGTCTCATCGAGATGGGATTGTAATCTCTCTCTGTATGTCCATTATCAAAATCGGTCTCATCGAGTTTGTGTAATCGGTCCTACCGAGATTACAATGTAAACTCTCTGTTTCCTTTTCGTGAAGTTTCGGTCTCACCGAGATTATCAAACTGGTCCCACCGAGTTTACCTGACTAACTCTCTGGTTAGCTTTTTACCCAAATCGGTCTCACAGAGTTTGTGTAATCGGTCTCACCGAGATTACGTTATGCCCTAACCCTAACCATATCGGTCCTACCGAGTTGCATGTCAGTCCCACCAAAAACCCTAATGGTCACTAGGTTTACTGAATCGGTCTGACCGAGTTTGTTGATTCGGTCCCACCAAGATTGGTAAATTGTGTGTAACGGTTAGATTTTGTGTGGAGGCTATATATACCCCTCCACCTCCTCTTCATTCGTGGAGAGAGCCATCAGAACAAACCTACACTTCCAACTTACCATTTCTGAGAGAGAACCACCTACTCATGTGTTGAGACCAAGATATTCCATTCCTACCATATGAATCTTGATCTCTAGCCTTCCCCAAGTTGCTTTCCACTCAAATCTTCTTTCCACCAAATCCAAATCCTGTGAGAGAGAGTTGAGTGTTGGGGAGACTATCATTTGAAGCACAATAGCAAGGAGTTCTATCATCAACACACCATTTGTTACTTCTTGGAGAGTGGTGTCTCCTAGATTGGCTAGGTGTCACTTGGGAGCCTCCGACAAGATTGTGGAGTTGAACCAAGGAGTTTGTAAGGGCAATGAGATCGCCTACTTCGTGAAGATCTACCGCTAGTGAGGCAAGTCCTTCGTGGGCGACGACCATGGTGGGATAGACAAGGTTGCTTCTTCGTGGACCCTTCTTGGGTGGAGCCCTCCGTGGACTCGCGCAGCCATTACCCTTCGTGGGTTGAAGTCTCCATCAACGTGGATGCACGATAGCACCACCTATCGGAACCACGGCTCAAAAATCACCGTGTCTCCAAATTGCGGTTGAATTCTCCAAACCCTTCCCTTTACATTCTTGCAAGTTGCATGCTTTATTTTCCGCTGCTCATATACTCTTTGCATGCTTGCTTGATATGTATTGTGTTTGTTAAACTTCTGCCTAGACTCCACTTAAACTTAGAGAAATTAAAAACTGCTACTTTTAGCACTTAGTATCTAATCACCCCCCTCTAGACACCTCTTCTCGATCCTCTCATGATGCTATTCCTATTGTTGAAGAAGATGCTAGTGGTCATGTTGATGATGATGCTATTGTTGCTCAAGAGGATGTTTATGCGGAGAATGAAGAGATTCATTACAATCTCATTGGTAACTTGGATGTCATTGTGCGGAAACAAGACATGGACTGTACCCTCCCTTATAACTCTATGGGTGGGTATAACTCGGATGACGAGGGTCCAGAGGAAGAATTGGATGAGGATGGTTTGACTGCGCAAGAAAATCAAATCTACAAGAAGGTGACCAGCAAGTAAAGAGGGACACCGTTTTTTAGGGATTTGAGTTTTGCGGACAATGCCATTGTTAATAGTGAGCCGAGATTCAGGTTGTTTGAGCCAACACAGTGCCCCAAATTTAGTGATCCTCGGGCAGAAAATGAGGATGAGAATGCTCATTTGAAGAAAGGCATCAAGTTCGGTTCTTTGGTAGATTTCAAGATATGGTTGTGTGACTAAGCCATTAGGAGCCATAGGCCGTTTGTTGTTGGTCATTCAAATCAAAAAGTTCGGTACACAGTCATATGTGACCAAGAAGGTTGCAAATGGAAGGTCCGCGATAGAAAAATCAAAGAAACCGAGCAATGGATGTTGAAGAGTTATGTTGCCACTCACACATGCGTACCCCCGGACAGGGCCAACCAAGCAAAGGACACCGTCAACTCACGTCTGAGTATTTAGGCTACAAATTGTTGAATCAAATAGCACAGGATCCAACCGTCAAGGTCAACTTTCTTATGACTTTGATTGAGGAATTATTCGGATACCCGGTCAAGTATGGGAAGGCATGGATGGCCAAGGAAAACGCTATTAGGATGTTGCATGGAGATTATGAGGCCGCATATAACATTCTGCCCAAGATGTTGGCAGCCATTGCTCATCGAAACCCGGGCATGCGCCATCTGGTCGAGTCAATTGACGGAGTGTTTCGTCGTGCCTTCTGGAGCTTTGGACAATGCATCAAGGCATTCACGTATTATCGGCCGGTCTTGTCTATAGATGGTACATTCTTGACCGGCAAATACAAGGGCACATTAATGGTGGCGATGGCCCACTCTTCAAATGATAACGTGTTGCTAGTGGCATTTGCCTTGGTGCCTTCGAAGCACAATGATAATTGGGAGTGGTTCATGGGACATGTGAGAACCAAGGTAATAGGCAAGCGAGAGGTATGCATTATATAAGATCGCAATCATGGGATTCTCAAAGCAATAGACGTTGATATTCCTGGTCTTCCAAAGCTTCAACACCGTTGGTGCATGAGACACTTTGTTGCAAACTTTTACCGGGCATGCAAGACATAGGAGTTTTGCAAATACCTTACCCTTGTTTGCGTTGCATTCAACACCGGTATGATAAACTCCTCAAGGCTTTGGAGAAGAACAAAGGGGGGAAAGAATTCTTGCTTAGGCACGAGCCGGATAAAGAAAAGTGGTCACACGCTTACGATGAAGGAGGTATGCAATATGGGGACATGACAAGCAACATGGTGGAATGCTTCAACAATGTGTTGAAGGGTGTCCATTCCTTGCCCGTGACCGCAATACTCAAGTACACTTTCATCAAGCTCAACGAGTACTTCCTAAAGCATTATGAAAGCATGGCCAAGTGGATTGGCGAAAAGATGGACTATCCATTCAAGGTTCAAGATTGGTTGTTGCATCAAGCGCGCAAGTCTTCCAAACAACAAGTGATCAAATATAATGAAAAAGAAATGATCTATCAAATCGATGAGCCGGGTGGGACAACAAGGGACGATGGGTCTTATGGTGGAGTTGCTTACGAGGTGCACCTCAAAAACCGTTGGTGCCAGTGTGAGAGGCCACACAAGTATAATTGGCCATGCTCGCATTTGATGACCGCAACACGAGGGAGAAACTTGCCCGTATCCGATGGCACAACAGTGCGGTTGATGAGTTCACATTGGAACGAACAAGGTTGACGTGGGCGCCTCGGTTTAATCCTTTCCTTGATGCCTCACAGTGGCCTGAGTATCACGGCCCAGACATTGTGCCAGATCCCACACTCATGGTGCCTATGAGGGGAAGAAGAAGAAAGAAGAGGTTCAGGAGTGACATGGATGATCTAGCTGGATACACCGGAATGAAGCAATTTGGTAGTGGTCATTTCATGGAGGCACCGGACACCAACAATTGTGGAGAATGCAATGAAACATGACACAATGTTAGGAGATGCACGAAGAAACCTAGAACCAACACGGGCACTAGTCAAACACATGTAGGGAGGACTAGCCTTGGAGGAGGGCGTGGCCGTGGAGGAAGGACTAGCCTTGGAGGGGGCCATGGAGGAAGGACTAGCCTTGGAGTGGGCCGTGGAGGGGGTTGTGGCCGTGGAGGAAGAACAATACTTAGAGGGGGCCGTGGATCCGGTGGTTCTAGGACACGGTGGGTTAATAGGGGAAGTCCTATCGACGTGTTGCTCAATCCGGATGGTTGAAATAATGTGAATGGTACTACTTTTAATATGTTCATGTGTTGATATATTTGCCTCTTTACATGTCAATGTGTTCATTTTTTGACTTAATGCTACCTCTTGAGCATGCGTTGGTTTTTCCCTTGAAGAGGAAATGGTGATGCAGCAAAGTAGCGTAAGTATTTCCCTCAGTTTTTGAGAACCAAGGTATCAATCCAGTAGGAGGCTCCATGCAAGTCCCTCGCACCTACACAAACAAACAAGAACCTTTCAACCAACATGATAAAGGGGTTATCAATCCCTTCACGGCCACTTGCAAAAGTGAGATCTGATAGAGATAATATGATAAGATAAATATTTTTGGTATTTTTATGATATAGATTGAAAAGTAAAGATTGCAAAATAAAGTAGATCGGAAACTTATATGATAGAGAATAGACCCGGGGGCCATAGGTTTCACTAGTGGCTTCCCTCAAGATAGAATAAGTATTACGGTGGGTGAACAAATTACTGTCGAGCAATTGTTAGAAAAGTGCATAGTTATGAGAATATATAGGCATGATCATGTATATAGGCATCACGTCCGCGACAAGTAGACCGACTCCTGCCTGCATCTACTACTATTACTCTTCGACCGCTATCCAGCATGCATCTAGAGTATTAAGTTCATAAGAACAGAGTAACGCATTAAGCAAGATCACATGATGTAGAGGGATAAATTCAAGCAATATGATATAAACCCCATATTTTTATCCTCGATGGCAACAATACAATACGTGCCTTGCTGCCCCTGCTGTCACTGGGAAAGGACACCGCAAGATTGAACCCAAAGCTAGGCACTTCTCCCATTGCAAGAAAGATCAATCTAGTAGGCCAAACCAAACTGATAATTCGAAGAGACTTGCAAAGATAACCAATCATACATAAAAGAATTCAGAGGAGATTCAAATATTTCTCATAGATAAACTTGATCATAAACCCACAATTCATCGGGTTTCGAGAAACACACCGCAAAAAGAGTTACATTGAATAGATCTCCAAGAAGATCGAGGAGAACTTTGTATTGAGATTCAAAGAGAGAGAAGAAGCCATCTAGCTAATAACTATGGACCCAAAGGTCTGTGGTAAACTACTCACAACTCATCGGAGAGGCCTTGGTGATGATGTAGAAGCCCTCCGTGATCGATTCCCCCTCCAGCCGAGCGCCTTAAAAGGCTCCAAGATGGGATCTCACGGATACAGAAGGTTGCGGTGGCGGAAATAGTTTTTCATGGTGCTCGTAGTTGTTTTTGGGGTACGCAGATATATATAGGCGAAAGAAGTCGGTCAGGGGAGCCACGAGGGGCCCATGAGGCAGGGGATGCGCCCGCCCTAGGGCGCGCCTTGGACCCTCGTGGCCGCATTAGCTGCTTCTTGACGTCCACTCCAAGTCTCCTGGATTGCGTTTGTTCCAAAAATATCGTCCCCGAAGGTTTCATTCCGTTTGGACTCCGTTTGATATTCCTTTTCTGCAAAACACTGAAATTGGCAAAAAAAACAGCAATTCGGGCTGGGCCTCCGGTTAGTAGGTTAGTCCCAAAAATGATATAGAAGTGTATAGTAAAGCCCATAAACATCCAAAACGGGTAATATAATAGCATGGAACAATCAAAAATTATAGATACGTTGGAGACGTATCAAGCACCCCCAAGCTTAATTCCTGCTCGTCCTCGAGTAGGTAAATGATAAAAACAAATTTTTTGATGTGGAATGCTACCTAGCATATTTCTGAATTTAATTTTCTTTATTGTGGCATGAATGTTCAGATCCAAATGATTCAACATAAAAGTTCATATTGACATAAGAATAGTAATACTTCAAGCATACTAACAAAGTAATCATGTGTTCTCGAAATAACATGGCTAAAGAAAGCTATCCCTACAAAATCATATAGTCTGGCTATGCTCTATATTCATCACACAAAATATTTAAATCATGCACAACCCCGATGACAAGCCAAGCAATTGTTTCATACTTTTGATGTTCTCAAACCTTTTCAACTTTCACGCAATACATGAGCGTGAGCCATGGACATATCACTATATGTGGAATAGGATGGTGGTTGTGGAGAAGACAAAAAAGGAGAAGATAGTCTCACATCAACTAGGCATATCAATGGGCTATGGAGATGCCCATTAATGGATATCGATGTGAGTGAGTAGGGATTGCCATGCAATGGATGCACTAGAGCTATAAGTGTATGAAAGCTCAACAAAAGAAACTAAGTGGGTGTGCATCCAACTTGCTTGCTCACGAAGAGCATTTTGAGGAAGCCCATCATTGGAATATACAAGCCAAGTTCTAAAATGTAAAATTCTCACTAGTATATGAAAGTACAACATAGGAGACTCTCTATCATGAAGATCATGGTGCTACTTTGAAGCACAAGTGTGGAAAAAGGATAGTAACATTGTCCCTTCTCTCATTTTTTTATTTTGGTGGGCTTCTTTGGCCTTTTTTTGGGCTTCTCTCTTTTATTTTTCATAAAGTCCGAAGTCTCATCCCAACTTGTGGGGGAATCATAGTCTCCATTATCCTTTCCTCACTTGGGACAATGCTCTATAAATGAAGATCATCACACTTTTATTTACTTACAACTCAAGAATTACAACTCAATACTTAGAACAAAATATGACTCTATGTGGATGCCTCCGGCAGTGTACCGGGATATGCGATGAATCAAGAGTGACATGTATGAAAGAATTATGAAGGTGGCTTTGCCACAAATACGATGTCTACTACATGATCATGCAAAAAGCAATATGACAATGGTGGAGCGTGTCATAATAAACGGAACGGTGGAAAGTTGCATGGCAATATATCTCGGAATGGATATGGAAATGCCATAATAGGTAGGTATGGTGGCTGTTTTGAGGAAGGTATATGGTGGGTGTATGGTACCGGCGAAAGTTACGTGGCACAAGAGAGGCTAGCAATGGTGGAAGGGTGAGAGTGCGTATAATCCATGGACTCAACATTAGTCATAAAGAACTCACATACTTATTGCAAAAATCTACAAGTTATTGAAACAAAGTACTACGCGCATGCTCCTAGGACCGCCACTCATAAGCAAAATTCCATCGCCTGTCCCCGACCGCCACTCATAAGGAAGACAGTCAAAAAATAAATCATGCTCCAGCTTCATCACATAACGGTTCACCATACGTGCATGCTACGGGAATCACAAACTTCAACACAAGTATTCCTCAAATTCACAATTACTCCACTAGCATGACTCTAATATTACCACCTTTATATCTCAAAACAATTATCAAGCATCAAGTTGATCATAGTATTCAATTCACTTCCTATGATAGTTTTTATTATACCCAACTTGGATGCCCATCATTCTAGGCCCAATTTTATAATCATAGCAAATACCATGCTGTTCTAAAAGACTCTCAAAATAATATAAGTGAAGCATGAGAGATCAATAATTTCTACAAAATAAAGCACAAGTGCTCCCTCGGTGATTTTGGCAATTTATGTCAACATATCTCTTGTTGGACTAATACCCTTACCTATTATGTTTCAGATAAGTTCAACAATGGAGTGGCATGGACTAGAGGAAGTGGATCCCTCAAAATGCTAAGGACAAAAGGATTGGCTCAAGCTCAAAGCTCAAGACTCTACATTTTCTATTTTTAGTGACCCAAGATCACATTGAGTCTATAGGAAAAGCCAATACTATCAAGGAGGGATGAGGTGTTGCTTAATGAGTATCTTGCTCTAAGTGCTTAGTGATATGCTCAAAAGCCCTCAACTACTTTCTCACATCCACATATGACCTAAACCAAAAGTGTTGGGGGGATGAACCCCGAGCAGGCAACGGAACACGGATCCTTTTCAAAAACAGTGGGGCCCGCATCGCCCCGCGAACCGGCACGTGCCTGGCTGGGTCGCTTGACCCAGCAAGGCCCGCAACCCGGCCAAGCCCTTTGACTCGGCAAGGCCCGCAATCCGGCCAAGCCCTTCGACTCGGCAAGGTACGTCGACCCGGCCACAGCAGCTGGCGCAAGACAACTCAACCCGGCGCAACCATGGCTTCCCCAGCAAGCCAACCCACCCGTGCGTCCACGGCAACCCAGCCACGGGTCAGCTCCCGTCCCATCCAGGCCGTACGATGGACGAGACTTCAGTCACCGATGACCAAGACAATAGTGTTCCCACCCATGCCTATGGTCAGCCGGAGCGTGGCAACAGTGCCCCTTACCTACCCACTGACCAGGGCTGGCGTGGCAACAGTGCTCCCGCCCTTACCGCTGACGACAGCAAGCGGCAGCCTGACAGAGAGCACTGTACACGACTCGACTCGGCCACGCCTTGACGATCGACAAGACGGCGCACAGTCCCCCTAGGCGCGTGGGGCCCGCACCTAGGGGAACTCGGCGAACCACAAGCCCACAAGCGGGACCCAGCCCGGAACCCCGGACATCGACAATACGGACCCACCGACTCAGCATATTACCATTGTAACCCTAGGTGGGTTGATCTATAAAACCCCCCAGGAACCCACGCCTACAGAGGCATGATGAAGCATAGGAGAGTGAGACATATGTAAGAAACACCAGCAAGCATAGGACTAGCCACCCAACGGCGACACCGGGGAGAAGGAGCAGCCCAAGCCTTGGCCAGCTTCCTTCCTCCTCCATACAGCTCCAGGAGCGACATTGTACTATCGATCATCCAACTAAACTCGGCAGGACTAGGGGTGTTATCTCTCCGGAGAGCCCCGAACCTGGGTATGTCCGGCGTCCCGCGCCCGCGCATGCCAACCTCGCCTCTGGAGCCCACCAGCGCCCTCGAGCCTCCTCCTCTCTTTAGCCATCCCTTGGCATCTACCATGCGCCCACTATGACAGTTGGCGCCCACCATGGGGCGACTCGAGGAGCTGGTCGGGAGCATGCTTCAGACAGGGCCCTTCTCCTACTCCGACGAGTCCGTCGCTCTGGCAGACGACGTCATCTGCGCGCTCGCTGCCTCCTTCACCGTGCTGTGTATCTTCGATGCGTTCGCGGTCGATGAGTACCCCAACAAGGTGCTCAGCTACTCTGACTCTCTGCTCTCCCTCAGCGGCGGATTCACTGCCGGGGCGATGGATGCCCATGTGGAGGTTTTCATCACCGGCGATGGCGCCTCTTCCTCGTCGAGCAAGGCGAGGAGGGTCGCGGAAGCCGGGGCTGCTGCGGCACGGACCGAGCCATCCGATCCGCTGCGCTCCGTGATGCAGAGCCTCCGCATCCCCATCGGCACCGGCGTCGACACCACCAACATCGCCGAAGCCCGAACCCGGCTCGAGGATAGGCGCCAGCAGATGTTGGACCTGTCCGAGACGTTGGCCGCCACCAGGCATCGCCTGGAGGCCGCTCAGATGGAGCACGACGCCGCCCACGGATTCACGCCCGCCACGGACGAGCCAAGCCGGGTCGCCGATACTCGCGCCCGGGGAGGAGCGATCAGCCGGGCCTTCAGCGCCGTCCGGACCGTCTACGAGACCCTAGTGAAGAACATGCGCGCCGCGGAGGCAGCCGCGGTCGGCCTCGACCAACTCACGGGCGAGGAGCTCAAAGAACACATCGGGCGGATGCGCGAGCTCCTCCACGCCGCCAACACCCAGCAGGATCGCCTCAACTAGCTCGCCAAGCCGGCGGGATCCGGCTCCGCCCGCCTTGGCGGACCCGGCGAACTTCTGCACATGGCTTCCTCGCCGCCTGGCGAGGCGCACTTCGGCCAAGCCCGGACCCGACGCAACCCGGCCGCCACCGTCGCCGACGCTCTGGGCAACGAGCCCGCCCCAGAGACCCGGCACGGACCCGTCCAGCCTGGCCGGCATCCGGCTCCAACCGACCCGGCCCCTCGGGGCCTGGCCGCCAGTCAACTCGGCCCGCGCGCCATCGACGACGCCGACGCGTGCCACTGCCTCGATCAGCTTGCTCGCTCCCTGGAGGTGGAGGAGAGTGGCGCTATCGGGCCGGTGTGCTTCGGCCCATGCATCCGGGAGCAGCCCTTTCCCAAGGGGTTCGTGCTCCCCCGCGATAACCCCAAGTACAATGGGATCGTGAAGCCAGAAGACTGGCTCACCAACTACACCACGGCCATTGGCATCACCGGTGTCAATAGTCGTCTCGCCGTGCGCTGCGCACCGCTCATGCTCCAGGGGTCGGCCCGCACATGGTTGAACAGCCTGCCGATGGGCAGCATCAACGCTTGGGTCGACTTTGAGGAAGCCTTTGTCCGCAACTTCACGGGGACATACAAGCGACCCGTCCGCCCCAGCCAGCTCGCCATGTGCGTGCAGGGGCCGATGGAGACCGGCCGCGAGTATCTCGCACGCTGGACCAAGCTCCGGAACAGCTGCGAGGGTGTCCATGAAGTCCAGGTGATCCAGTACATTGTCAGCAGGTGCCGAGACGGCACCCTCCTCAAGCACAAGCTCCTACGCTCCGAGCCGGCCACCATGGCCGCGCTCATGGTGATGACGGACAAGTACGCCAACACCGACTCCGCCATGAAGATCCATGTGGCGCTGGATGAGGCCGGCAAAGCAAAGCCGGTTCCTCCCCCGAAGCCGGCCGGCGAAAGCAGCTGGCAGCAGCATCACCAGAACAACAAGCGCAAGGCCGACCAACTGGCGCAACGTCACGACAACTGGCTCGTCGCGGCCGCCAAGCCCGCGGCAGACCCGGCGGCGAAGCGCCGGCATACCGGCAAGATGGCGTGGCAACCCGCCATGAGTTTCGAAGAGATGCTCGACGCCCCCTGCAAGCATCACAGCGGCGCAAGACCCTCCATGCACATGCTTCGGCAGTGTGCCATCACCAAGCGCATCATGAGGGGAGACGTTCCGCCTCCTCTGGCTCCGGCTCCAGCTCCAGGCGCAGGACAGCCGCCTCCGCCTCCACCGCCGCCTCCCGCCGGCGGCGCAATGCGGAATGATGCCTACCCGGACCAGAACGCGGCCTACATTGTCTTCACCAGCCTCGGCAACGACAAGCGCAGTGAGCGCCTCCTTCGGTAGGAGGTGAACACCGTCATCCCGGCCAAGCCGGATTTCATGCACTGGTCGGATTGCCCGATCACCTGGACCCGGGAGGATCGCCCAGCAGTCATGCCGAGTCCGGGTGGATACACCCTCGTCCTCAACCCCACCATCATCGCATGACGCACATGCAAGTTCTCTTGAGTTCTCATCGATGGCGGCAGCAGCATCAACATCCTCTTCCACGACACGATGACCAAGCTCAGCCTCAAGGCCGAGGACCTGGAGCAAACCCGGACAGTCTTCCACAGCATCGTACCCGGCCTCTCCTGCTCGCCCATTGGCTGGGTCCGGCTCGATGTCCTGTTCGGCGACAGCAGCCACTTCCGACGCGAACCGGTCTAGTTCGAGGTGGTGGACCTGTCCAGCGCATATCATGTACTGCTGGGCCGACCCGCGCTCGCCAAGTTCATGGCGGTTCCACACTACGCGTACCTGAAGATGAAGATGCTGGGTCCCAAGGGCCTCATTACCGTCACCGGCGACTACCACAAGTCTCTGGAGTGCACCCGAGACGGCGCCAAGTTGGCTGAGTCGCTGGTCATTGCCAAGGAGCGGCGCCAGCTCGACCGAATCGCCGCCTTGGCAGGAAAGGCCTCCGCGGCATCGATTCCGACCCTGAACCCGGCAGACGAGGCTGCTTTCAAGCCCTCCAAGGAGACCAAGAGAGTGAAGCTCAACCCGGAAGACCCAGCTGCAGCAAGTACGTTGTCATAGGTGCTCGCCTCGACAGCAAATAGGAAGGGGAGCTCATCGACTTCCTCCGTGAGAATCAGGATATCTTCGCATGGACCCCCAAGGACATGTCGGGTATCCTGAGGAAGTACGTCGAGCACAAACTTCCCATTCACAAGGACGCCAAGCCTGTCTGTCAACCCCTCCGACGATTTTCCGAAGAGAAGAGAAGAACCATTGGTGAAGAGGTCGCCAAGCTTTTGGCGGCCAGCTTCATAATGGTAGTGTTTCACCCCGAGTGGCTGGCCAATCCAGTCCTTGTCCTGAAGAAGAACAAGACCTGGTGCATGTGTATCGACTACACCAGCCTTAACAAGGCCTGTCCCAAGGATCCGTTCGCTCTCCCGCGTATTGACCAAGTCATCGACTCGATCGCCGGGTGCGAGCTCCTGTCCTTCCTAGACGCTTACTCTGGCTATCACCAGATCAAGATGGACCCGGCCGATGCCCTGAAGACACCCTTCATCATGCCCTTTGGGGAGTATTGCTACATCACCATGTCGTTCGGCTCAAAGAACGCCAGCGCCACCTTCCAACGCTGCATGCAGAAATGCCTTCTACCGCAACTCTGCCGCAACATCCACGTGTACGTGGACGGCATCGTGGTGAAGACCAAGCAGAACCTCACGCTCCTCGACGATTTGAAGGAAACATTCGCCAACCTCCGCGAATACAAGGTCAAGCTTAACCCGGAAAAGTGTGTCTTCAGCGTCCCGGCCGGAAAGCTACTCGGCTTCCTTGTCTCGGAATGCGGCATTGAGGCGAACCCGGAGAAGATCAAGGCCATCGAGTGCATGCGCAAGCCAGCACTGCTGCGCGATGTCCAGAAGTTCACCGGATGGTTGGCCTGGGTCAGCCGGTTTCTAAGCCGGCTGGGCGAGAGGGCGCTACCCCTGTACCAGCTGATGAAGAAGACAAGCCCGTTCGAGTGGAACGGCAAGGCAGACGAGGCCTTCCAAGACCTCAAGCGCATGCTCTCCACTGCACCAGTCCTGGCCACGCCAACCAACAAGGAGCCACTGTTGCTCTACATAGCCGTGACCAAGCGGGCGGTCAGCACGGTGCTGGTGGTCGAGCGACCAGAGAAGGGCAAGATCCAAGCCGTCCAACAACCAGTCTACTACTTGAGCGAGGTGCTCTCCATCTCCAAGCAGAACTACCCACACTACCAAAAGATGTGTTACGGCATGTACCTCACCGCCAAGAAGCTGAAGCGGTACTTTCAAGAGCACGTCGTCACCGTCGTCAGCACGGCGCCTATCGGAGAAATCATCGGGTGTTGGGACGCCTCCGGCCGGGTCGCCAAATGGGCGATCAAGCTAGCCGTCCACACCATCCTCTAGGAGCCTCACACCACGATCAAGTCTCAGGCCCTGGCCAATTTCCTCGTAGGCTAGACCGAGACCCAGTACTTGCTGCCGCCTCCCGACTCGACGCATTGGCGCATGCACTTCGACGAGTCCAAGATGCGACTCGGCTTGGGGGCCGGCATCGTACTGTCATCTCCAAAGGGCGACCGACTCCGGTGCGCACTCCAGATCCACTTCGTCACCTCCAACAACGTCGCCGAATATGAAGCCCTTGTGCACGGCCTCCGGCTTGCCAAGGAACTCGGCAGCCGGCGCATCCTGTGCTACGGTGACTCGGACCTAGTGGTGCAGCAGTGCTCCGGCGAGTGGGACGCCCGTGACTCCAACATGGCAAGCTACCGCTTCCTCTTCCAGAATCTGTCCGAATCCTTCGAGGGCTGCGAGTTCCTCCATCTCCCGCGCGCGGACAACGTGGCAGCCAACACGCTCGCCAAGATCGCCTCGTCTCATCAAGCCATCCCGTCCGGCATCTCCCTCGAGCACCTGCGCAAGCCATCCGTCAAGCCATCACCGGACTCCGAGTCCATCCACATTCCAGATGAGCCGGTCACGCCGCAAGCCGGCCCGGGGGTGCTGAACCCGGCCCGGTGGCTGCTGAACCCGGCCCGGTGGCTGCTGAACCCGGCCTGGTGGCTGCTCAGCTCAACCCGGCCACCATCACCCCGGACCCGGCCGTCGCCGTCCCCAACCCGGGGGCTGCCCAACCCGGCCTCGGGGCCGCCGACTCGGAACCCACCCAGGTGGCTGCTACCTCTTGAGCACTGCGTTGGATTTCCCCGAAGAGGAGAGGATGATGCAGTAAAGTAGCGTAAGTATTTCCCTCTGTTTTTGAGAACCAAGGTATCAATCCATTAGGAGATCACGCACGAGTCCCTCGTACCTACACAAGACGATAGCTACTCGCAACCAACGCGATTAGGGGTTGTCAATCCCTTCACGGTCACTTACGAGGGTGAGATCTCATAGAGATGATAAATAATATTTTTGGTATTTTTGATATAGAGATACAAAGTAAAAAGTAAAAGGCAAAGTAAAAACAAAGCAAGTAATAAAGTAATGGAAATTGATATGATGAGAATAGACCAGGGCCATAGGTTTCACTAGTGGCTTCTCTCAAGAGCATAAGTATTCTACGGTGGGTGAACAAATTACTGTTGAGAAATTGATAGAAAAGCAAATAATTATGAGATTATCTAGGTATGATCATGTATATAGGCATCACATCCAAAAGAAGTAGATCAAAACGATTCTACATCTACTACTGTTACTCCACTCATCGACCGCTATCCAGCATGCATCTAGAGTATTAAGTTAAAAACAGAGTAACGCCTTAAGCAAGATGACATGATGTAGAGGGATAAATTCATGCAGTATGATAAAACCCCATCTTGTTATCCTCGATGGCAACAATACAATATGTGCCTTGCAACCCTTTCTATCACTTGGTAAGGACGCCGCAAGATTGAACCCAAAGCTAAACACTTCTCCCAATGCAAGAACTCAATCTAGTTGGCCAAACCAAACGGATAATTCGAAGAGACTTGCAAAGATAACTCAATCATACATAAAAGAATTCAGAGAAGAATCAAATATTGTTCATATATAAGCTGGATCATAAACCCACAATTCATCGGTCTCAACAAACACACCGTAAAAAGAAGATTACATCGAATAGATCTCCACAAGAGAGGGGGAGAACATTGTATTGAGATCCAAAAAGAGAGAAGAAGCCATCTAGCTACTAGCTATGGACCCGAAGGTCTGAAGTAAACTACTCACACTTCATCGAAGAGGCTATGGTGTTGATGTAGAAGCCCTCCGTGGTAGATGCCCTCTCCGATGGAGCTCCAGGACAGGCCCCAAGATTGGATCTCGCGGATACAGAAAGTTGTGGCGGTGGAATTAGGTTTTTGGCTCCGTATTTCATCGGACGGGGATACGTAGGTATATATAGGAGGAAGGAGTACATCGGTGGAGCAACAGGGGGCCCACGAGGCAGGGAGCGTGCCCAAGGGGGCGCATCCTCCACCCTCGTGACCTCCAAGGCTGTTCCTTGGAGCAGGGTCCAAGTCTCCTGGATCACGTTCAGTGAGAAAATCACGTTCCCGAAGGTTTTATTCCGTTTGGACTCCGTTTGATATTCTGTTTCTTCGAAATACTGAAATAGGCAAAAAACAGCAATTCTGGGCTGGGCCTCCGGTTAATAGGTTAGTCCCAAAAATAATATGAACGTGGAAAATAAAGCCCAATATAGTCCAAAACAGTAGATAAAGTACCATGGAGCAATCAAAAATTATAGATACGTTGGAGACGTATCAAGCATCCTCAAGCTTAATTCCTGCTCGTCCTCGAGTAGGTAAATGATAAAAAAGAATTTTTGATGCGGAGTGATACATTGGCATAATTTCAATGTAAATCTTCTTAATTGTGACATGAATATTCAGATCCGAAAGATTCAAGACAAAAGTTCATAATGACATAAAAGTAATAATACTTCAAGCATACAAATTAAAGCAATCATGTCTTCTCAAAATAGCAGGTTAAAGAAAGTTATCCCTACAAAATCATATAGTCTGGCTATGCTCTATCTTCATCACACAAAGTATTTAATCATGCACAACCCCGATGACGAGCCAAGCAATTGTTTCATACTTTAGAAATCTCAAACTTTTTCAACTTTCACGCAATACATGAGCGTGAGCCATGGACATAGCACTATAGGTGGAATAGAATGGTAGTTGTGGAGAAGACAAAAAGGGAGAAGATAGTCTCACATCAACTAGGCGTATCAATGGGCTATGGAGATGACCATCAATAGATATCAATGTGAGTGAGTAGGGATTGCCATGCAACGGATGCACTAGAGCTATAACTATATGAAATCTCAACAAAAGAAACTAAGTGGGTGTGCATCCAACTTGCTTGCTCATGAAGACCTAGGGCACTTTTGAGGAAGCCCATCATTGGAATATACAAGCCAAGTTCTATAATGAAAAATTCCCACTAGTATATGAAAGTGACAACATATGAGACTCTCTATCATGAAGATCATGGTGCTACTTTGAAGCACAAGTGTGGAAAAAGGATAGTAGCATTGTCCCTTCTCTCTTTTTCTCTCATTTTTTTATTTGGCCTTTCTCTTTTTTTTTCCTTTTTTATGGCCACTCTTTTTTTTATTTGGGCTTATTTGGCCTCTTTTATTTTTCATAAAGTACAGAGTCTCATTCCGACTTATGGGGGAATCATAGTCTCCATCATCCTTTCCTCACTGGGACAATGCTCTAATAATGATGATCATCACACTTTTATTTTCCTTACAACTCAACAATTACAACTCGATACTTAGAACAAAATATGACTCTATATGAATGCCTCCGACGGTGTACCGGGATATGCAATGAATCATGAGTGACATGTATGAAAGAATTATGAACGGTGGCTTTGCCACAAATACAATGTCAACTACATGTTCATGCAAAAAGCAATATGACAAAAGTAATGTGTGTCATATGAACGGAACAGTGGAAAGTTGCATGGCAATATATCTCGGAATGGCTATGAAAATGCCATGATAGGTAGGTATGGTGGCTGTTTTGAGGAAGGTATATGGTAGGTGTATGATACCAGCGAAAAGTGCGCGGTATTAGAGTGGCTAGCAATGGTGGAAGGGTGAGAGTGCGTATAATCCATGGACTCAACATTAATCAAAAGAACTCATGCACTTGTTGCAAAAATTTAGAAGTCATCAAAAACCAAAGCATTAAACGCATACTCCTAGGGGGATAGATTGGTAGGAGAAGACCATCGCTCATCCCCGACTACCACTCATAAGGAAGACAATCAATAAATAAAATTATGCTCCGACTTCATCACAAAGCGGTTCACCATACGTGCATGCTACGGGAATCACAAACTTCAACACAAGCATTCTTTAAATTCATAATCACCCCAACTAGCATTGCTTTGATATTATCACCTCCATATGTCAAAACAATTATCAAGCATCAAACTTATCTTAGTATTCAACACACTCAAAAGAAAGTTTCACAAATCTTGAATACCAAGTATATTAACTTTAAGCAAATTGCCATGCTATCAACAACTCTCAAAATAATCTAAGTGAAGCATGAGAGATCAATAGTTTCTTTAAAACAAATCCACCACCGTGCTCTAAAAGATCTAAGTGAAGCACTAGAGCAAAAGTTATTATGCTCAAAAGATATAAGTGAAGCACTATGAGCAAAACTATCAAGCTCAAAAGATATAAGTGAAGCACATAGAGTATTCTAGAAAATTCTAAATCATGTATGGCTCTCTAAAAAGGTGTGTACAGAAAGGATGATTGTGGCAAACTAACAAGCAAAGACGCAAATAATACAAGACGCTCCAAGAAAAACACATGACATGTAGTGAATAAAAATATAGCTCCAAGTAAATTACCGATGGAAGTAGACGAAAGAGGGGATGCCTTCCGGGGCATCCCCAAGCTTTTACTTTTTGGTGTCCTTGGATTATCTTTGGGGTTCCATGGGCATCACCAAGCTTAGGCTCTTGCCACTCTTTGTTCCATAATCCATCAAAAGAATTCACCCAAAACTTGAAAACTTCACAACACAAAACTCAATAGAAATCTCGTGAGCTCCGTTAGTGAAAGAAAACAAAAGACTACTTTAAGGTACTGTAATTAACTCATTCTTTATTTATATTGGTGTTAAACCTACTGTATTCCAACTTCCTTATGGTTTATAAACTAATTTATTAGCCATAGATGCATTGAAATAAGCAAACAACACAAGAAAAACAGAATCTGACAAAAACAGAACAGTCTGTACCAATCTGTAACTAACGCAAACTTCTGGAACTCTAAAAATTCTACAAAAATAGGACGTACTGGAAATTTTGTTTATTCATCAGAAGCAAAAAGAATCAATGCAAAATCACGTTTCTGTGATTTATTGAATTTTTTCTCGTGAGCACAAAGTTTCTGTTTTTCAGCAGAATCAAATCAACTATCATCATAGCTTGTCCTATAGGTTCTACTTGGCACAAACACTAATTAAAACATAAAACCACATCTAAACAGAAAGTATATGGATTATTTATTCCTAAACATAAGCAAAAACAAAAAACACAAAATAAAATTGGGTTGCCTCCCAACAAGCGCTATCGTTTAACGCACCTAGCTAGGCATAAAAGCGAAGATATATCTAAGTTTTGCCATCTTTGGTGGGCAATCCATAAGTGGCTCTCATGATAGATTCATATGGTAATTTTATTTTCTTTATAGGGAATTGTTCCATACCCTTTCTCAAGGTAAATTGGAATCTAATATTCCCTTCCTTCATATCAATAACCGCACCAATCGTTTTAAGGAAGGGTCTACCACGAATAATAGGACATGAAGGATTGCAATCTACATCAAGAACGATAAAATCTACGGGCACATAATTCCTATTGGCAACAATAAGAACATCATTAATTCTTCCCATAGGTTTTTTAATAGTGTAATCCGCAAGATGCAAATTTAGAGAGCAATCTTCAAAGTCACGGAAATCTAGCAAATCACACAAAGTTTTGGTAATAGTGGAGACACTAGCACCCAAATCACACAAGGCATGAAACTCATAATCTTTAATTTTAATTTTGATAGTAGTTTCTCACTCATCTTAGAGTTTTCTAGGGATAGAAACTTTCAACTCAAGTTTTTCTTCATAAGATTGCATCAAGGCATCAACAATGTGTTCGGTAAAGGCCTTATTTTGACTATAAGCATGAGGAGAATCTAGCACGGATTGCAACAAGGAAATACAACCAATCAAAGAGAAACTTTCATAATTAAATTCCTTGAGATCCAAAATAGTGGGTTTAGCAACATCAAGATTTTTATTTCTTTCAATCCCACTTTCATCAATTTCATCATCAAGATCTAGAAACTCCGAATTCTTAGAACACCTTCTAGCTAAAGGAAGATCATATTCAGTTTCATCAAGATTCATATTGCAAAACAAAGATTTAATGGGGGACACGTCAATAACTTTTAGATCTTCATCTTGATTTTCATAGGAATCGGAAGAACACGCTTTAATAAAGGCATCTTTGGAAGCACGCATCCTGGCGGTTCTTTCCTTGCACTCATCAATGGAAATTCTCATAGCTTTGAGAGACTCATTGATATCATGCTTAGGAGGAATAGATCTAAGCTTTAAAGAATCAATTTCAAGATAAATTCTATCAACGTTCCTAGCCAAATCATCAACTTTAAGCAATTTCTCTTCAAGCAAAGCATTAAAATTCTTTTGTGAATTCATAAACTCTTTCACTACTCTCAAATTCAGAGGGCATTTTATTAAAATTTCCATAAGAGTTGTTGTAGTAATTTCCATAATTATTAGAAGGATTACTAGGATAAGGCCTAGGATTAAAATTCCCTCTATCGCTTTATTTCCAAAACTATTCCTACCAACAAAATTCACATCCATAGATTCATTATTATTCTCAATCAAAGTAGATAAAGGCATATCATTGGGATCAAGAGAAGTATTTTTTGTAGCAAACATCTTCATAAGTTCATCCATCTTTTCACTCAAAACATTGATTTCTTCTATAGCATGCACTTTTTTACTAGAAGATCTTTCGGTATGCCATTGAGAATAATTAGCCATAATATTATCAAGCAATTTTGTAGCATCCCCTAATGTAATTTCCATAAACGTGCCTCCCGCGGCCGAATCTAAAAGATTTCTAGAAGCAAAATTTAATCCGGCATAAAAATTTTGTATGATCATCCATAAATTTAAACCATGAGTAGGGCAATTGCGAAGCATCAATTTCATTCTTTCCCAAGATTGGGCAACATGCTCAGGATCAAGTTGTTTAAAATTCATAATATTGTTCCTAAGAGTGATGATCTTAGTGGGAGGAAAATACTTAGAGATAAAAGCATCTTTGCACTTGTTCCAAGAATAAATACTATTTTTAGGCAAAGACGAAAACCAAATTTTAGCATGATCTCTAAGTGAAAACGGAAATAACTTCAATTTGACAATATTGTTATCCGTATCTTTCTTCTTTTGCATATCACACAAATCAACAAAATTGTTTAGATGAGTAGCAGCATCTTCACTAGGAAGGCCGGCGAATTGATTTTTCATAACAAGATTCAGCAAAGCGGTATTGATTTCACAAGACTCATCATTATTAAGAGGAGCAATCAGAGTACTAAGGAAATCATTATTATTGGTATTCGAGAAATCACACAACTTGGTATTATCTTGCGCCATGGCGACAAGTAATCCAACACACAAGCAAACAGAAGAAGGCAAGCGAAAGAGAGAGAGAAGGAGATTGGGAAAGAGTGGGCGAATAAAACGGCAAGGGTGAAGTGGGGGAGAGGAAAACGAGAGGCAAATGGCAAATAATGTAAATGCGAGGGAGATGAGTTTGTGATGGGTACTTGGTATGTCTTGACTTGAGTGAAGACCTCCCCGGCAACGGCGCCAGCAATCCTTCTTGCTACGTCTTGAGCTTGAGTTGGTTTTCCTTGAAGAGGAAAGGATGATGCACCAATAGTAGCGTAAGTATTTCCCTCAGTTTTTGAGAACCAAGGTATCAATCCAGTAGGAGGCTCCTCACAAGTCCCACACACCTACACAAACAAACAAAGAACTCGCAACCAACGCAATAAAAGGGGTTGTCAATCCCTTCACGGCCACTTGCGAAAGTGAGATCTTGTGCCATGGCAACAAGTAATCCAACATACAAGCAACAAAAAAAACGAGAAAAAGGCAAAAGAGAAAGAGAGGAGGAGATTGGGAAAGAGAGGGCGAATAAAACGGCAAGGGTGAAGTGGGGGAGAGGAAAACGAGAGGCAAATAATGTAATGCGAGAGATAGGGATTGTGATGGGTACTTGGTATGGTTGACTTTTGCGCAAACTCCCCGGCAACGGCGCCAGAAATTCTTCTTGCTACCTCTTGAGCACTGCGTTGGATTTCCCCGAAGAGGAGAGGATGATGCAGTAAAGTAGCGTAAGTATTTCCCTTAGTTTTTGAGAACCAAGGTATCAATCCAGTAGGAGATCACGCACGAGTCCCTCGTACCTACACAAAACGATAGCTACTCGCAACCAACGCGATTAGGGGTTGTCAATCCCTTCATGGTCACTTACGAGGGTGAGATCTGATAGAGATGATAAATAATATTTTTGGTATTTTTGATATAGAGATACAATGTAAAAAGTAAAAGGCAAAGTAAAAACAAAGCAAGTAATAAAGTAATGGAAATTGATATGATGAGAATAGACCCGGGGGCCATAGGTTTCACTAGTGGCTTCTCTCAAGAGCATAAGTATTCTATGGTGGGTGAACAAATTACTGTTGAGCAATTGATAGAAAAGCGAATAATTATGAGATTATCTAGGTATGATCATGTATATAGGCATCACATCCAAAACAAGTAGATCGAAAAGATTCTGCATCTACTACTATTACTCCACTCATCAACCGCTATCCAGCATGCATCTAGAGTATTAAGTTAAAAATAGAGTAACGCCTTAAGCAAGATGACATGATGTAGAGGGATAAATTCACGCAATATGATAAAACCCCCATCTTGTTATCCTCGATGGCAACAATACAATACGTGCCTTGCAACCCTTTCTGTCACTGGGTAAGGACACTGCAAGATTGAACCCAAAGCTAAACACTTCTCCCATTGCAAGAACTACCAATCTAGTTGGCCAAACCAAATGGATAATTCGAAGAGACTTGCAACGATAACTCAATCTTACATAAAAGAAATCAGAAAAGAATCAAATATTGTTCATAGATAAGCTGGATCATAAACCCACAATTCATCGGTCTCAACAAACACACCGCAAAAAGAAGATTACATCGAATAGATCTCCACAAGAGAGGGGGAGAACATTGTATTGAGATCCAAAAAGAGAGAAGAAGCCATCTAGCTACTAGCTATGGACCCGAAGGTCTGAAGTAAACTACTCACACTTCATCGGAGAGGCTATGGTGTTGATGTAGAAGCCCTCCGTGGTAGACGCCCTCTTCGGCGGAGCTCCGGAACAGGCCCCAAGATGGGATCTCGCGGATACAGAAAGTTGCAGCGGCGGAATTAGGTTTTTGCCTCCGTATTTGAACGGACGGGGATACATAGGTATATATAGGAGGAAGGAGTACATCGGTGGAGAAACAGGGGGCCCACGAGGCAGGGGGGTCGCGCCCAGGGGGGCGCCCTCCACCCTCGTGACCTCCACGGCTGTTCCTTGGAGTAGGGTCCAAGTCTCCTGGATCACGTTCAGTGAGAAAATCATGTTCCCGAAGGTTTTATTCCATTTGGACTCCGTTTGATATTCTGTTTCTTCGAAATACTTGAATAGGCAAAAAACAACAATTCTGCGCTGGGCCTCCGGTTAATAGGTTAGTCCCAAAAATAATATGAAAGTGGAAAATAAAGCCCAATATAGTGCAAAACAGTAGATAAAGTAGCATGGAGCAATCAAAAATTATAGATACGTTGGAGACGTACCAGTGGCCGTCTTCACCGTGGTCGCAGCCCCATCTTGGGCCCTGCCGATATCATAATTTCTGGAGAACGGGGTTCTCCCCATGGACGAGACCGAAGCTCGGCAAGTTCAGCGCTGGGCGTTGGCCTACAACATCATCAACAACGAGCTCGTCAAGCGCAGCTCAATCGGCGTGTTCAGTGTTGCGTCGAGCAGGATTGCGGCATCGACATCCTCCTCGACATTCACCAAGGCGAGTGCGGACACCACGCCGCATCGCGATCCCTGGTGGCCAAGGCATTCCGCCACGGTTTCTACTGGCCCACGGCCCTCGAATATGCCGAGTCACTCGTCCTCAAGTGCGAGGGGTGCCAACGCTTTAGCAAACGTAGCCACCAGCCGGCATCGGCACTCTGCACCATACCGATCGCCTGGCCCTTTGCGGTTTGGGGACTCGACATGGTGGGACCCTTCAAAACCACTCGAGGCGGCATGACGCACTTACTGGTGGCAGTGGACAAATTCACCAAGTGGATCGAGGCAAGACCTATCAAGAAACTGGACGGGCCAACAGCCGTCCGGTTCATCAAGGACATAGCGGTGCGCTACGGCATGCCGAACAGCATCATCACCGACAACAGCACCAACTTCGCCAAGGGCGCGCTTGATCAATAATGCTCCGTCTCTGGCATCCTCCTCGACCTGGCCTCTGTGGCACATCCGCAGTTCAATAGGCAGGTCGAGCGGGCCAACGGACTCATCCTGTCCGGCATCAAGCCGCGACTCGTCGAGCCACTCATCCGCTCACCCGGCAGTTGGCTTGACGAGTTGCCAGCAGTTCTCTGGAGTTTACGCACCACACCGAACCGGTCGACCGGGTTCACCCCATTCTTCCTTGTTTATGGTGCCGAAGCCGTCATCCCAACCGACGTCGAGTTCGACTCGCCGCGCGTCGTGATGTACACCGAAGTCGAAGCCAGGGAGGCATACGAAGACGGTGTCGATCTGCTCGAGGAAGCGCGCCTCCTGGCACTCAGCCGTTCGGCCATCTACCAGCAAGGCCTGAGGCACTACCACAACAAGAAGATCAAGCCTCTCGCATTCCACGAGGGTGACCTCGTCCTCCGACTCGTCCAAGAGCAGGGAGGCCAGCACAAGCTGTCCTCTCCATGGGAGGGCCCATTCATCGTTAGTAGGGCCTTGCACGATCGCAACGCCTACTACCTCATCGATGCACGCAAGTCAAAGAAGCGCAAGAAGGACACCGCCGGCGAAGAAACAACCCAGCCGTGGAACTCGGAACTCCTCCGCCCGTTTTACAGTTAGCTGCACGAGTGTATGTATCGTCGCCTTTTGTAAACGCAGGAAACTATGGGGTCCTCGAACGAGACTCGGGGGCTGCCTTTTGTCGACCAATTTATTGTGTCCCTATTTTTCTGCATCACTTTACAACTGAACCCGGCCGCCGGCTCGACTCGCTCGACCCGGGTGCTTGGGGGCAGGCCGGCTCGGTCGCCACCCCGCTGCCATACTTGGTGATTCCTGATAAAGTCGGGACGCCGCGGTCCCCCACTTCACCCTAAAACCGCAGATCCAGCTTTGGCTGTCGGCGGGCAAGCACAACGGGCCAAAGCTACTCTACGATTCATACACTAAGTCAAAGGCCGCCGGGTCGATCAACCCGGCCCGTCAGTCATCAATTAAGTAGCCGCACGACCGGCTGCTCACCAATCGGCCTCACCAGATTGCCGCCAGCCGGCCTAGTGGGTGCTTCGCTCGCGCTCAATGCTTCTAAGGACCCAAGTCCTGCGCGCCCTTCTCGAAGAATCGAACTCCTTGTCACGAACCGGAGCCTCGGCCGTCTGACTCGCGGTGGGGAGGTTTGAGAGAGGAAAAGCATATGAAATCGGTTCGAAAAAGCGGAAGGCAAAGAGCAAAAAAGCACTCACGACATTTACACACAAATATTTAAAGTAAAGGCCCACGACCCGAGTTCATTACACCCTAAAACCCCCAGTGGGTGGGTGGACCTGTTACTTAACAAATTTTTTTACACAAAAATGTCTCAGGCATCTCCAACGCCGTGTCGCGACGTCGACGGCTCTCCCCTGCCGGCCTCCGGGTCCAGCGAGGCACCGGTGTCCTCCTCGGCATCCGCGTCGCCATAGACGCCTGTCTCCTCCGAGCTCCCCTCCGGTTCGTGAAGAAGCAAGCCGTAGTCATCGCCACCCACGGCCCTGCCATCTTCCGTTCGCTCTGGATGGAACTCGTCATGGAAGGCGAACTCGGTGATGTAGCTGGCCCAGGAGGCGATCCGGTCGGCTTGCTCCTGCAGCAACCGTTGCGAGCCGGCGCGCTGGCCCATCAGTGCATCCAGTTGAAGATCCGGATGCCAAGACAGCGCGAACCGGAGTGCCATCTCGGCATCGGCACGAGCGGCGGAAACGCGCCACTCGCCAAGGCGGTCCAGGCCCATCTCCAACCAATGCGCCAAGCGTGAGAAGCTGCGCGGATGAACGGAGTCCGGCCACAAGGCCTCGGTCATCGTGGTGTCGGCCCGAGACAGCCGCTCCATCTACGTCCCTAGGACCCGCAGGCGGGCCTCGGCAGCAGCGATGATCTCCGGGAAGGTCCAGGCCGTCAGCGGATCCGTTCCAGACCCGGCAACACCGGTCGGATCACGCTGATAGCGGACGGCTTCCTTCGCCAGCCCTTGCGTCTCTGGGAAGGCCCCTGTCGCGAAGAAAGAAGCAAGTTAAAAGAAGAAGAACAAGGAAGAAAGGTTGGGTCTCGACCCGACAAACTACAAGAAGCAACACTTACTGGAAAGGGATTCTTCCAGGTGCTGCGCGTCGAGCAATGTACCACACCGCTCCCGCTCCATGATGCGGTCGTGCTCCCCGAGTGCCTTCTCCTGATTGGCCGCCTTAGCAAGGGCCGCCTTCATCTCGGCGTCCTTTTCTTTGGCCGCCTTCTCGGCCGCCTCGCGGCGACGAGTCTCGGCCTGACGGGCCTCCTCAGCCGCGGTGGCCTGCTCCCACAGGCGATCTACCTCGGCCTGGAGCTGGCCCTTGTCGTCAGCCAGCTGGTCGCACTACTGGTCCGCCTCAACCAGCGCCTACTCCGTCTCCACCACCTTGGCGGCCTCCGCCTTAAGGAGCTCCACCTCGGCCTCAAGGCGGCTCTTGTGAACCGCCAGCTGCTCATGCAGCCGGTTGGCCTCATCAAGAGACCGCCGGGCGGCGGCCGCCTCCGCCCTCGCCTACGCCGCCTCGACGCCAAGACGACCGGTATCGGCAACAAGCCGGTCGTAATGATGACCGGCCCGGAACAGCCGGGTCCGCCAAGACAGCACCTCAGCCACAAAGAAGAAGAATTCAGCAGAAGAAAGACAAGACTTAAGATTTGGCCCAACTGTTAGACAGTTGGTCCGAATCTCGGGGGCTACACCCAGTGGGTGCGCCAGCGCGCCCCCACTAGAAAAGAGCACAAGAGTACCTGTGGTGATGCGAAGCTCCTCCTCCTTGGCAGCAAGTTGCTCCTTGAGCTCCCGATGCTTGCCCAGGAGACGGTTGAAAGCGGCAACCCGGAAGGCATCAAGATGCTGAAAAAAGACAGAAGTCAGAACAAGGCCGACGATCTAAAGATTCGACCCAACTACTATGTAGTTGGTCGGAACCTCGGGGGCTACACACAGTGGGTGCGCTGGTGTGCCCCCACAAAGAAGAAATTGCAAGGAAACAAAAGAAAGAAGACTTAGCAGAACGACGCGCTCCAGGTCACGCATCCGCTCCACCTCAGCCTGGGCGAAGGCCTCAAGCCGCTCCGTCCGGCCTCGCAGGCGGTGGCTGACGGCGTCCAACGCCGCATCCTCCTGGGTCTGAGGCCCGAAGATGGCCGCGCCCCTGCTCTGCGTGGGCTATGGCACGGCAGCTCCGCACCCTCCCTGCCGGGGCACCAAGGCGTGCCCCGCTGGCAGCTTGCGACGCGGCCAGCGCCTCCTCTGACGCCCCTCCTGGCGTCGCCGGCAACCCAGATGCCGGGACGCCCTGCGTCACCACCTCAGGCACCGCCGCCCGCGGCGCCTCCTCCAAGACGCTGCCGCCTCCAAAACCATCGGTCCCCGCGCGCTCGACCACGTCGGCCCGCGGCGGGGTGTCACCCCCCACCTCCACGACCTCCCGTTCGAGGATCACCACCTCAGCTCGGCCTTCACGGCCGCGCTCCCTAACCGACGACGGCTCAAAGAATGTTGCCACCACCATCTTGCCCTCTGGCATATTGCGCCAGGTCGGCTCCACGCCGGCTCGCGCCCATGCCGCCGCTGCCTCGATCCAAGCCTGGACCGACGCTGCCTCCAGCTCCGCCTCGGCCAGGTTCCTATCCCGCCAGGACAAGGCTTCAGCGTTGTTCGGGTCCAGGCCGAGGTCTGGGTCGCCCCGTCCCTCCTCCTCGGCCAGGCCGCCGAGGTTAGACCGGCTCCTGCAAAAGCGGCCCCTTCAGCGGTCGCGGCCTCCGCCGCCGACCTCGCCAGCGCGATTGGCGACCTGACGAAGAAGGCAAAATAAGCAAAAAAGAGACAAGAGTGGCTCAAGAAATCCAGGCGCAAGCAGGAAATGAAGCTTACCCCGTGAGACCGGGACCGAGGTCGGCCTCCCGCGCTTCTTCTTGGCCGACCTCCTAGGCTCGGCCGGGTCCGCTGTGCGCTTCTGGGCCCAGGGTCGCGGCGCGACGCTGCCTTTCCCATGCAGGCGGCCCGGCGCCGCCCCATGCAAGGACCCGGCTCCGCCCGTGTCGCCGCCTCCCCCGCCCAACGCCGCTACACCAACAACCAGCGTCAGCGTCGCCTACACCGTGACATGATCAACCATTCAAGACAAATGAAGGAGGAAAGATTCAAAACTTACCCGTGCGACGCCTAGCGCCGATGTTGGACTCGGCCGCCTCCTCGCCACCTTGGGGCGCGGGCTCCTCTGGTGCCACCGGCGCCACCTGCGACGGAGCCTGGGCGTAAGGATGCCGACTCGCGTTCAGAAGTATCTCCCGTGTCACGTCAGGACAAATAAGAAGATGCGCGGCAGCAAAATAAGAAGACCAGACGCACACCTGCAGCGCCGGATTCAACTGGTTGTACGGCGCCTTGCTGAATCACCAGTCCTCTCCAAGGTTGGCCTTGGAGATGTTGTTCAGACCGCACGCGACCTGCTCCGCAGACAGCCGCGTTGACCCCATCCGGTTGGGGTCCTGAAGCCCGATCATTTTGCCAATGAGGCAGGAGCGCCTCTGAAGCGGAAGGACCCGGCGGGTGATGAATGCGGCAAGGAGGTCGGTGCCCGTGAACCCCTCTTGCGTCTACATCACCGTCACCCGCTCGCAGAGATTGACGGTTTCCTTCGACGGGCGCCGGAGCGAGTAGCCCCAGTTTGTTTTTGCCCGCGGCGGCGCGATGGCGAAGGGAGGAAGATTGATATGATCTGCATCGTGGTTGCGGACATAGAAGAAGGAGTTCTGCCACTTCTTGGCAGAATCTTCCAGCGGAATCTTGGGGAAATCAGCCCCCGACCGCTTCGAGATGATGGTGGTGCCGCAGTCGGCGAACTCCCTGGCCGATGGGCCCTGCTGCTTCAAGGAGAAGAAGCGCGCCCAGAGGTCGATCGTCGGCTTGACCCCCAGGTACCCCTCGCACAGGGTCACGAAGCTGGAGAGCTGGACGATGGCGCCGGTGCCAAGATGATGCGGTTGGAGCCCGAAGAACTCCAAGAACACGCAGAAGAAGGTGCTCGCCGGCAGCCCGAAGCCATGCTTGAAATGCGTGAGGAAGACGACGCGCTCCTGCCCCTTGGGCCGGGGCCTCTGCTCGCCGCGCGACAGACGGACGCCAACATCCGTCTCCCGTGGCAGGCGCCACCAAGATCGAAGATAGGTGATGTCGTCGGTGGTGACAGTCGAGCCCATCCAGGAGCCCGACGGCAGCGACATCGACGGAAGAAGAAGAGAGAGGATGGACGACGGAGGAAGCTCTGCTCCGGGCTGCGGGCGCAGCTGTGCATCGGTGGCAAAGAGCGGAGCAGGAGCAGGGGGACAGGAGGGTGCGAGCAAGAATAATGTCTGCCTCCCCCTTGCCCCCCTCAATTTATAACCCCCGGTTCAAACGTGGGGGTGTGGGATCGTCTGCACACGCCCGTTCCACTGTCCCACAATAAGTGTGCACATACACGCGCACTAACTACTCGGAGAAGTGCAACCGGCCCCCAGACGCTGCAATAAATCAGCGCGCATGGGCCAAGGGCGTGCGGCGGCAGGCCCCGACCCATCGCCCAGTCGCGTCATGCGCGTGGTCTGTCAGGCCCCTCCGACTTCCGGGCACCACGTGGCGCCTGCGCAAAGCCAGAGGGATTGCCTCAAGATTCGACGGACTCCTCGGTTCCCACCACAGTCGGGATGCCGCGATCCAGTTTCCGAGAAAACCGACACACAGGGGTGTTACCGGACCCGGCGCTCGCAGAATCCGCCTCGCTCAAGGGGGAAACTGCGAAGGCCCACTCATCTGAAGACAACAGACCTTCACAGCTTCAGGGACTACTATTGGGGGTATGAACCCCGGGCAGGCAATGGAACCCGAATCCTTTTCAAAAACAGCAGGGCCCGCATCACTCGGCGAACCGGCAGGCGCCTGGCTGGGTCGCTCGACCCGACAAGGCCCGCAACCCAGCTAGCCCTTTCACTCAGCATGGCCCGCAACCCGGCCAAGCCCTTCGACTCGTCAAGGTACGTCGACCCGGCGCAGCAGCTGGCACAAGACAACTCAACCCGGCGCAGCCATGGCTTCCCCAGCAAGCCAACCCACCCGTGGCATCCACGGCAACCCAGCCACGGGTCAGCTCCCGTCCCATCCAGGTCGTACGATGGGACGAGACTTCAATCACCAATGACCAAGACAACAGTGTTCCCACCCATGCCTATGGTCAGCAGGAGCGTGGCAATAGTGCCCCTTACCTACTCACTGACCAGGACTGGCGTGGCAACAGTGCTCCCGCCCTCACCGCTGACGACAACAAGCGGCAGCCTGACGGAGAGCACTGTACATGACTCGACTCGGCCACGCCCTGACGATCGACAAGACGGCGCATAGCCCCCTAGGCGCGCGGGGCCCGCACCTAGGGGAACCCGGTGAACCACAAGCCCACAAGTGGGACCTAGCCTGGAACCCCAAACACCGACAATACAGACCCACCGACTCGGCATATTACCATTGTAACCCTGGGTGGCTTGATCTATAAAACCCCCCCAGGAACCCACGCCTACAGAGGGATGATGAAGCATAGAGAGCGAGACATATGTAAGAAACACCAGCAAGCATAGGACTAGCCACCCAACGGCGACACCGGGGAGAAGGAGCAGCCCAAGCCTTGGCCAGCTTCCTTCCTCCTCCATATAGCTCCAGGAGCGACATTGTACTATCGATAATCCAACTAAACTCGGCAGGACTAGGGGTGTTATCTCTCCGGAGATCCCCGAACCTGGGTATGTCCGGCGTCCCGTGCCTGCGCATGCCAACCTTGCCTCTGGAGCCCACCAGCGCCCTCGAGCCTGCTCCTCTCTTTAGCCATCCCTTGGCATCTGCCGTGCACCCACCACGACAAAAAGTCAAGCTCGGCCCCACCGATTCTTTCTATCCGGCGCCACCGAGTTCAGATGTCATAGCCACTGCCACAAACCCTAAGCAAATCGGTCTCACCGATAGGGATGTCGATCTCACCGAGATGGGATTGTAATCTCTCTGTTTAGCTAATTACCAAAATCGGTCTCATCGATTTTGAGTAATCGGTCCTACCGAGATTACAATGTAAACTCTTTGTTTCATTTTCGTAATGTTTCGGTCCCACCGAGATGAGCGAATCGGTCCCACCGAGTTTACCTAACCAACTCTCTGGTTAGCTTATTACCAAAATCGGCCTCATCGAGTTTGTGTAATCGGTCTCACCAAGATTACGTTATGCCCTAACCCTAACCATATCGGTCCTACCGAGTTGCATGTCGGTCCCACCGAAAACCCTAAGGGTCACTAGGTGTACTGAATCGGTCAGACCGAGTTTCTTAATTCAGTCCCACCGAGATTGGTAAGTTGTGTGTAACAGTTAGATTATGTGTGGAGGCTATATATACCCCTCCACCTCCTCTTCATTCGTGGAGAGAGCCATCAGAACATGCCTACACTTTCAACTTATATTTTCTAAGAGAGAACCACCTACACTTGTGTTGAGGTCAAGATATCTCATTCCTACCATATGAATCTTGATCTCTAGCCTTCCCCAAGTTGCTTTCCACTCAAATCTTCTTTCCACCAAATCCAAATCTTGTGAGAGTGAGTTGAGTGTTGGGGAGACTATCATTTGAAGCACAAGAGCAAGGAGTTCATCATCAACACACCATTTGTTACTTCTTGGAGAGTGGTGTCTCCTAGATTGGCTAGGTGTCACTTGGGAGCCTCCGACAAGATTGTGGAGTTGAACCAAGGAGTTTGTACGGGCAAGGAGATTGCCTACTTCATGAAGATCTACCGCTAGTGAGGCAAGTCCTTTGTGGGCGACGACCATGGTGGGATACACAAGGTTGCTTCTTCGTGGACCCTTCGTGGGTGGAACCCTCCGTGGACTCGCGCAACGGTTACCCTTCATGGGTTGAAGTCTCCATCAACGTGGATGTACGATAGCACCACCTATCGGAACCATGGCTCAAAAATTTCCGTGTATCCAAATTGCGTTTGCACACTCCAATCCCATCCCTTTACGTTCTTGCAAGTTGCATGCTTTACTTTTCGCTGCTCATATACTCTTTGCATGCTTGCTTGATTTGTATTGTGATTGCTAAACTTGTGCTAAAACTCCACTTAAACCTAAAGAGATTAAAAACTGCTACATTTGGTACATTGTGTCTATTCACCCCCCTCTAGACACCTCTTCTCGATCCCTTTCAATTGGTATCAGAGCCTTGGTCTCCATTGCTTTGGTTTAATCACCATTGGAGGAAGATGGATGAGTCTACTTTGGGGAGTCTTAGACATAGAGTGCCTATACTTGATGGAGAGTACTTTCATGAGTGGAAAAATGAGATGCTTGTGATCTTCAATAATTATCATTTGAACAAGTACATTGCTAGTCCTTGTGCACCTCAAGCTGATCCTATGCATCCTACCCTTGATGAGTCAATTGACATGATTAGAAATCTAAGAACTGTTAATCTTATCACTATAGGCTTACCTAGAAACTTTATTGTAAATTTGCCTACTCTTGAGTGTGACTACACTATATGGAAATTTCTTGAGGAACAATTTACGAATCACTCCTTGAAAAATCTAGATGAAATTCTCCATAAATCTATTGCCTTGAGTAAGATGAATTCCAATAATCCTATGTTTGGTAATTTTCTATTTGAACTTACAAACCTTATGTGTGTCAAAGGAAATGTTGGAATCATTAGCGACATTATCTCTAAAGCTACTAGAATTCATAAAGGAAATCATTGTCAAACTCATTCTAACGAATCACCCTCTCTAGGAATTGATCCACAACATGACAATGTTGAACATGGATACTATGATGAGGACGAGGATGATGACTCTGATCTTGATGATGCAATGAGACACTTTGGTCTTATGGCAAATCTTCGGGGACATATGGCAGGTGGAAATGAATGGGTTCTTGATAGTGGATGTACCGATCACATGACCGGAGATAAAGACATGTTTCGTGAGCTTGCTGAAAACAACGGTCCTCGAAAGTTTGTCACCTTCGGTGACAACTCAAAGGGTAAGGTGGTTGGCCTCGGTAAGGTGGCCATATCACATGATAGCTCCATAAAAAATGTTATGCTCGTTGAATCTCTTGGATACAACTTACTTTCATTATCTAGACTTGCTGATTTCGGCTTCAATGTCCTATTTACTGAAGTAGATTGCCAAGTGTTTCATATAGATAATCATAAAATGGTCTTTACCAGCATTTGTAGAGGTGATCTATGCATTGTTGATTTCACTAAAAAGGCTCAACCTAGAACTTGCTTCATTGCTAAATCTTCTAAAGGTTGGTTATGGCATAAACGATTAGGTCGTGTGGGTATGTGGAACCCTGACAAGCTTATTAAAGGTAATCATATCCTTGGCATTAACGATGTCATATTTGATAAGGATAGACTTTGCAGCACTTGTCAAGCAGGTAAACAGGTTGGAGGAAGGCATCCCGTGAAGAACATCATGACCACAAGGAGGCCACTCGAGCTACTTCATATGGATCTTTTTGGTCCCAACGCTTACAAAAGTCTCGGTGGAAATTCTTTTGGTCTAGTTATAGTTGATGATTTTTTAAGATTTACGTGGGTGTTCTTGCTCAATGATAAATCACGGGTCCAAAAGATCTTCAAAAACTTCACGAGGAAAGCCCAAAATCAGTTTCAGTGAAGATCAAGAAGGTTCGTAGCGACAGCAGAACGGAGTTCAAGAACGCAAATGTGGACACCTTTCTTGACGAAGAAGGGATTTCACATGAGTTCTCGGCTACGTACACACCTCAACAAAATGGAGTTGTTGAGAGGAAGAATCGGACGCTCATCGAAATGGCGAGAACGATGCTTGATGAGTACAAGACGCCAAAGCACTTTTGGGCGGAAGCGGTTGAGACAGCTTGTCATGCAACAAATCGCTTGTATCTTCACAAGCTACTCAGCAAGACGACATACGAGCTCCTCATCGGTAACAAACCTCAAGTTGGATACTTTCGAGTATTCGGCTCAAAGTTCTACATTCTTGATAAGCATCATCGCTCTAAATTTGCTCCTAAGTCTCATGAAGGATTCTTACTTGGTTATGGCTCAAACTCTCACACTTACCGTGTCTACAATAATTTCACCCGAAAGGTTGAAGAGACGGTAGATGTGAAGTTTGATGAATCTAACGGCTCACAAGTAGAGAAATTTCCAATTGATATAGGAGATAAAGATCCTTCGGAAGCAATCCAAGACTTGTCTATTGGCAAAGTTCGTCCAACGGAGGTGAAGGAGAGTACTTCATCTGTCCAAGTGGAAGCTTCTACCTCACGACAAGCTGAACCAAGAGTTGATACGGAAGCATCCACAAGTGGGACACATCAAGACGAAGAGAACGAGGAAGTACACCAAGATGAACATCAACAACCTGCTTCTCCACCACGACAAGAGAACGACAACATTAACAACAATGAGGAAGGACAAGACGAAGAACAAGATGAAGAAGATGTTCAACCAAGATCCAAGCAAAAGCTTTCACAAGTTCGAGCAAGAGTTGCCAGAGACCATCCCATCGAGCAAATCAACAATGATATCGAAATCGGAAGAATCACTCACTCTAAAACTCGTTTAGCTAACTTTTGTGAACACTATTCTTTCATCTCTAGCATTGAACCTATGAAGGTTGAAGAAGCATTGGAAGATCCGGATTGGATAAATGCCATGCATGAAGAGCTACACAACTTTGAGAGAAACTAAGTTTGGACATTGGTTGAGAAGCCCAACAACAACCACAACATCATCGGTACCAAATGGGTGTTTCGTAACAAGCAAGATGAAGATGGACAAGTCATTCGCAACAAAGCACGTCTCGTCGCCCAAGGATACACTCAAGTCAAAGGTATGGACTATGGTGAGACATATGCCCCCATTGCTAGACTTGAGTCCATTCGCATCTTACTTGCCTATGCTAATCACCATGATATCACCATGTACCAAATGGACGTTAAAAGTGCTTTTCTAAATGGTGAAATAGAGGAGGAAGTTTATGTTAAGCAACCCCCTGGCTTTATCAATCCTAAGAAATCTAATCGTGTTTACATACTTCACAAAGGTCTTTATGGTCTTAAGCAAGCTCCTAGAGCTTGGTATAAATGCTTAACCAAGTTCCTTATTGAAAAAGTCTTTGATATTGGAAAGATTGATTCTACTCTTTTTTACTAAAAGGGTTAATGGAGAATTATTTGTATGCCAAATTTATGTCGATTATATTATATTTGGATCAACTAACCCTCATTTTAGTGAAAAGTTTGGAAAGCTAATGTCGGAGAAGTTTGAGATGTCTATGATGAGTGAACTCAAATTCTTTCTTGGTTTGCAAATCAAGCAAACTAAGGAAGGTACTTTTGTCTCTCAAACGAAGTACACAAAGTACTTATTCAAGAAGTTCAACATGCAAGAATGCAAAGGTATGACTACACCCATGCCTACTAGTTGACATCTTGATTTGACCAAAGATGGTGAACCGGTTGATCAAAAGGTTTATCACTCTATGATCGGTTCATTGTTATACCTATGTGCTTCACGTCCTGATATTATGCTAAGTGTGTGCATGTGTGTACGATATCAAGCTGCTCCTAAGGAATGTCATCTTAAGGCTGTGAAAAGGATATTGAGATACTTAATTCATACACCAAACTTTGGCATTTGGTATCCAAAGAGGGCCTCTTTCGATCTTGTTGGCTACTCCGACTCGGACTATGCCGGTTACAAGGTTGATATAAAGTCCACTTTCGGTACTTGTCAATTTCTTGGTAGATCTCTTGTCTATTGATCTTCCAAGAAACAAAACTCGGTATCCTTATCCATCACCGAAGTGGAATACATTGCCGCTGGTTCATGTTGTGCTCAATTACTTTGGATGACCCAAACTCTTAAGGATTATGGGATATATGTGAAACATGTTCCATTACTTTGTGACAATGAAAGTTCTATCAAGATTGCTCACAATCCTGTGCAACATTCTCGAACTAAGCATATTGAAGTTCGACATCATTTCATTCAAGATCATGTTGCCAAAGGGGACATTGACCTTAAGCATGTTCGCACCGACAAACAATTAGCGGATATATTCACTAAACCACTTGATGAGAAAGTGTTTTGCAGGTTGAGAGGTGAACTGAACATCATTGATGCTTCAAACTTGGAGTAGGAACTCCATTCGAATACATGCAATGCTTGAACCTATGACAAATCCTTGATATTTCTCTTATGATGAAAATCTTGTGTCTTAGATATATTTGCACCTTGCATGTCATCTAACCCTTGTAGGTACTTGGATGAATCAAAATCTATGAGATTGCAACTCACTTACATCTTGAGCAATCTCTACATCACCAAGTCTCTACACAACCATGGTTGAAGACAAGGAAGCACGGAACCATTTAAACATATCCTTTTGACAAATTCTAGTTTGAACTCTATGACTGTCATATTGGATACACAAGTTCTCTTCCTTGCAAAAACTAACCCATGTAGAAAGATGAACTCAAACTTCAAAGTGGTGCTCCCAACTCTTGATAAGCTACATCAACCTTGAGCAATCCACACAAGTTCAACTACATGATCAACACCACCACCCAAGGTATCTTATTCCATCTTAGAGAAGCTTTACTCCAAGACATGAGATAAAGCCACTCTACAAGATGCGAATACATCAAAATGCTTAAACAAAAAATGGTAACCCCATTTTGAGCTTAAACGATGAGTATGACCTATGATCAAGTGACATCACTTAACTCCTTTGTCAATATACTCTAACATAGGTGACTTTGTCGCCGACCATATCTAGATGAAGTTCTCGCATGTTCTTTTCTGTGCTCTTGCATTTGTTTCTTGCATATTTGTTTCCCTATGAAAAAAAACTTCATCTAGATTTCATTTCTTTATATTCTGTTCTGCATTTCCTTGCATCCAATTCATTGCAAATCCTTGTGAGATCTTACTTGTCTAAGTGAGCTGAGGTGACAAGTGTTTTCTCTGTGATGAACTCGGTCACACCGGCCTGTTATTTTTGGTCCCACCGAAACCTTTCGGTGCTACTGAAGAATACAACTCGGTGCTACCGATTAAGAACAGGAAAAACAGCTTGCCACTTATTCTTGTGTTCTTTTGATCCAGCTCCACTCAATGAATCTTGTCCTCGACCAGCATCACATTTTTCTTGCTGCTTTGATCTATGACTCAAGGACCAAACCCATGTGACAATAAGTCCAGAAGACCCTTCTTGGAAATTGATGTCAAAGGGGGAGAGAGAGAGATCACATCAAAACTTTATCTATAGAGAGACATCACATCAAAACTTTATCATATCTCTAGGGGAGAGAATACTCAAAGAGAGAGAGAGTCATTTTCAAGGATCCCAGATGCTTGGTGTTCAAGAGGAGAGAAGTCACATGTCTTGAAGAGGGAAAAAGACATGTTCATATTTATATGGCTTCTATGCCTCGTATTCTTTGGCTCTGATTTTCTGTTCCCTGTATCCCATGCTAGATTCAGAGGGAGCAATACATCCAAGGGAAGAAAATCCTTGAATTCATTGCACATCTTTACCTTTGGGGACATGTCTATATCAATGGAGTACTCAGTACTTACTCTCTACATGTCATCCCAGTCTTGGTTCTCTTGTGGTTCCTTTTTGTTTGCTCTGGCTAGTAGGCGTATCTGTGTTATCTAACCTTGTTTACGCAGGTTCATTCCATCCTAAGCCAAATCAAGATCACAAGGTAAGTATATGCATCATAATCATGTGTATGAAGATCTCTTGCTGATGTACATACTGTTTGCAAGAGGGACTCATGAGCATGAGGGTACTTTTCCCATATTTACATCTTTTGCTCTGATGCATATAGCCAAGATACATGTAACTCATTGCCTTCTCTGTTATGCTTATGCATTCACATGCTCCTATATTCCATACTTACATGATTGCATACTTGTAGGGGGAGCCTATGCTTGTTACATGTCTTTCCAAAGCTTTACTTGTCATTCTCTGTATCTTTATCTAAAGCTTTGATGTATGTTGTCATCCATTACCAAAAAGGGGGAGATTGAAAGCACAAGTGCTCCCTGGGTGATTTTGGTAATTTATGTCAACATATCTCTTGTTGGACTAATACCCTTACCTAGTATGTTTCAGACAACTTCAACAATGGAGTGGCATGGACTAGAGGAAGTGGATCCCTCAAAATGCTAAGGACAAAAGGATTGGCTCAAGCTCAAAGCTCAAGACTCTACATTTTCTATTTTTAGTGATCCAAGATCACATTGAGTCTATAGGAAAAGCCAATACTATCAAGGATGGATGAGGTGTTGCTTACTGAGGATCTTGCTCTAAGTGCTTAGTGATATGCTCAAAAGCCCTCAACTACTTTCTCACATCCACATATGACCTAAACCAAAAGTCAAGCTCGGCCCCACCGATTCTTTCTATCCGGCGCCACCGAGTTCAGATGTCATAGCCACTGCCACAAACCCTAAGCAAATCGGTCTCACCGATAGGGATCTCAATCTCACCGAGATGGGATTGTAATCTCTCTGTTTAGCTAATTACCAAAATCGGTCTCATCGATTTTGAGTAATCGGTCCTACCGAGATTACAATGTAAACTCTTTGTTTCCTTTTCGTAATGTTTCGGTCCCACTGAGTTTACCTGACCAACTCTCTGGTCAGCTTATTACCAAAATCGGCCTCATCGAGTTTGTGTAATCGGTCTCACCAAGATTATGTTATGCCCTAACCCTAACCATATCGGTCCTACCGAGTTGCATGTCGGTCCCACCAAAAACCCTAAGGGTCACTAGGTTTACTGAATCGGTCTGACCGAGTTTGTTGATTCGGTCCCACGAGATTGGTAAATTGTGTGTAACAGTTAGATTTTGTGTGGAGGCTATATATACCCCTCCACCTCCTCTTCATTCATGCAGAGAGCCATCAGAACAAACCTACACTTCCAACTTACCATTTTTGAGAGAGAACCACCTACTCATGTGTTGAGACCAAGATATTCCATTCCTACCATATGAATATTGATCTCTAGCCTTGCCCAAGTTGCTTTCCACTAAAATCTTATTTCCACCAAATCCAAATCCTGTGAGAGAGAGAGTTGAGTGTTGGGGAGACTATCATTTGAAGCACAAGAGCAAGGAGTTCTATCATCAACACACCATTTGTTACTTCTTGGAGAGTGGTGTCTCCTAGATTGGCTAGGTGTCACTTGGGAGCCTCCGACAAGATTGTGGAGTTGAACCAAGGAGTTTGTAAGGGCAACGAGATCGCCTACTTCATGAAGATCTACCGCTAGTGAGGAAAGTCCTTCGTGGGCGACGGACATGGTGGGATAGACAAGGTTGCTTCTTCGTGGACCCTTCTTGGGTGGATCCCTCCGTGGACTCGTGCAGCCGTTACCCTTCGTTGATTGAAGTCTCCATCAACGTGGATGTACGATAGCACCACCTATTGGAACCACGGCTCAAATATCTCCGTGTCTCCAAATTGCGTTTGCACACTCCAATCCCATCCCTTTACATTCTTGCAAGTTGCATGCTTTACTTTCCGTTGCTCATATACTCTTTGCATGCTTGCTTGATTTGTATTGTGATTGCTAAACTTGTGCTAAAACTCCACTTAAACCTAAAGAGATTAAAAACTGCTACTTTTGGTACATTGTGTCTAATCACCCCCCTCTAGACACCTCTTCTCGATCCCTTTCACCGCCGTGCTCTAAAAAGATATAAGTGAAGCACTAGAGCAAAACTGTCTAGCTCAAAAGATATAAGTGAAGCACATAGAGTATTCTAATAAATTCTGAATCATGTGTGTCTCTCCCAAAAGGTGTGTACAGCAAGGATGATTGTGGTAAACTAAGAATCAAAGACTCATATCATACAAGACGCTCCAAGCAAAACACATATCATGTGGTGAATAAAAATATAGCTCCAAGTAAAGTTACTGATAGTCGAAAACAAAAGAGGGGATGCTTTGCGGGGCATCCCCAAGCTTAGGCTTTTGTTTGTCCTTGAATTATCTTGGGGTGCCATGGGCATCCCCAAGCTTAGGCTATTTCCACTCCTTATTCCATATTCCATCAAATCTTTACCCAAAACTTGAAAACTTCACAACACAAAACTCAACAGGAAATCTCATAAGCTCCGTTAGTGCAAGAAAGAAAAACCACCACTTAAGGTACTATAATGAACTCATTATTTATTATATTGGTGTTAAACCTACTGTATTCCAACTTCTCTATGGTTCATACCCCCCGATACTAGCCATAGATTCATCAAAATAAACAAACAACACACAAAAAACATAATCTGTCAAAAACAGAACATTCTGTAGCAATCTGTAACTTGCGAGTACGTCTAGAACTCTAAAAATCCTACCAAACTAGAAAGTCCTAGGCAATTTGTCCATTGATCTACTGCAAAAATAATCAACTCAAAAGCACATTTCTGTGATTTATTAGATTTTTTCTCGTGAGCTCAAAAGTTTCTGTTTTTCAGCAAGATCGAATTAACTTTCACCCAAGATGATCATATAGGTTCTACTTGGCAAAAACACTAATTAAAACATAAAACCACATCTAAACAGAGGCTAGATGAATTATTTATTACTAATCAGGAACAAGAAGCAAGGAACAAAAATAAAATTGGGTTGCCTCCCAACAAGCGCTATCGTTTAAAGCCTTTTAGCTAGGCATTGATAATTTTAATGATGCGCACATGAAAGACAAGAATTGAAGCGCAAAGAGAGCATCATGTAGCATATGAAAAACACATCTAAGTCTAATATACTTCATATGCATAGGCATATTATAAGCAAACAAATTTGCAAGGCAAGCAAAAACTAGCATATGCAAGGAAGAAGAAAGAGACGATAGAAATCTCAACATGACGAGAGGTAATTTAGTAACATGAAAATTTCTACAACCATATTTTCCTCTCTCATAATAATTACATGTGGGATCATAAGCAAATTCAACAAAATAGCTATCACATAAAATATTTTCAACATGATCCACATGCATGCAAAGTTGACACTCTTCCAAAATAGTGGGATTATGATTAACTAAAGTCATGACCTCTCCAAACCCACTTTTATCAAAAAATTCATAAGATTGATCAAAATCCAAATATGTGGGATCTAAAGTTGACACTCTTCCAAACCCACTTTCAATAATATTGCAAACACTATTATCAATCTCATATTCATCATGGGGCTTAAATAAATTTTCAAGATCACAAAAAGAATCACCCCAATCATGATCATTGCAACAAGTAGTAGACATAGCAAAACTAGCATCCCCAAGCTTAGGGTTTTGCATATTATTAGCACAATTGACATCAAGAGAACTTATAGTAGCATCATTGCAATCATGCTTTTCATTGAAGGAACTACCAAGTATGGATGCAATAGCAATGATCTCATGTTTAACATAAGGAACTATAGCAAATTCATCTTCATAAATATTGGCATCATGGCCACAAGAATAGCAAGCATCATGTTCATCAAGGGATATTTCAATCAAATCAACGGAATCATTATCTATAGATTCCTGCATATCATTATTTTCTTGCAAAGCAACAGTCATTCTCTCAATATATTCTTTGACATAGACATTATGAGCATAGTTTTCATAGCAATATTTAAGTATGTCAAAATTTTCAGAGTAATGTCATACTTTTCAATCAAAGAAGCAACTTCATAAGCACCATTAAAAGCAACAAATTCTTCAATTTGTTCGATATCAAAGTAACTATAAACACCCTTTGCATAAGAAGATAAGATTTCATTTTCATTAAACTCACATAGGTAGGGAAGGTGTTTTTTAGAGTTCTTAGAGCAACAAGTAAAATCATAAATTTCACAAAGATTCAAAGCATAACACAACAATATGTTTATTTGATCCCATAAGAGTCTTCCTTTTTCAGACAAATAGTGACGCACAAAATAAGCATGCTCATCTAAAGATTTCCCATCAACTAGGCTAGTTGGGGTTTCAGCACGAGCGCATAAGGATCGAAGATGATCCAAGTAGAACACTTTAAGTGGATCCATAACAATAGATTTTTAGCAAGCAAAGATGCAAGCACACAGAAGGCACATGGAGACACAAGCAATCATAAGATCGAACGAAAGAAGGCCAGATAAAACGGCAAGGGTGAAGTGGGGGAGAGGAAAATGAGAGGCAAATGGCAAATAATTTAATGCGAGGGAGAAGAGTTTGTGATGGGTACTTGGTATGTCTTGACTTGAGTGAAGACCTCCCCGGCAACGGCGCTAAAAATCCTTCTTGCTACCTCTTCAGCATGTGTTGGTTTTTCCCTTGAAGAGGAAAGGATGATGCAGCAAAGTAGCATAAGTATTTCCCTAAGTTTTTGAGAACCAAGGTATCAATCTAGTAGGAGGCTCCACGCAAGTCCCTCGCACCTACATAAACAAACAAGAACCTCACAACCAATGCGATAAAGGGGTTGTCAATCCCTTCACGACCACTTGCGGAAGTGAGATCTGATAGAGATAATATGATAAGATAAATATTTTTGGTATTTTTATGATGTAGATTGAAAAGTAAAGATTGCAAAATAAAGTAGATCGGAAACTTATATGATGGAGAATAGACCCGGGGCCATAGGTTTCACTAGTGGCTTCTCTCAAGATAGCATAAGTATTACGGTGGGTGAACAAATTAGTGTCGAGCAACTGTTAGAAAAGTGCATAGTTATGAGAATATCTAGGCATGATCATGTATATAGGCATCATGTCCGCGACAAGTAGACCGACTCCTGCCTACATCCACTACTATTACTCCACACATCGACCGCTATCCAGCATGCATCTAGAGTATTAAGTTCATAAGAACAGAGTAATGCATTAAGCAAGATGACATGATGTAGAGGGATAAATTCAAGCAATATGATATAAACCCCATCTTTTTATCCTCGATGGTAACAATACAATACGTGCCTTGCTGCCCCTGCTGTCACTGGGAAAGGACACCGCAAGATTGAACCCAAAGCTAAGCACTTCTCCCATTGCAAGAAAGATCAATCTAGTAGGCCAAACCAAACTGATAATTCGAAGAGACTTGCAAAGATAACCAATCATACATAAAAGAATTTAGAGGAGATTCAAATATTTCTCATAGATAAACTTGATCATAAACCCACAATTCATCGGTTCTCGACAAACACACCGCAAAAAGAGTTACATCGAATAGATCTCCAAGAAGATCGAGGAGAACTTTGTATTGAGATTCAAAGAGAGAGAAGAAGCCATCTAGCTAATAACTATGGACCCGGTAAACTACTCACAACTCATCGGAGAGGCCTTGGTGATTATGTAGAAGCCCTCCATGATCGATTCCCCCTCTGGCGGAGCACCGGAAAAGGCTCGAAGATGGGATCTCACGGGTACAGAAGGTTGCGGCGGTGGAAATAGTTTTTCGTGGTGCTCCTGGATGTTTTAGGGGTATGTAGATTTATATAGGCAAAAGAAGTCGGTCAGGGGAGCCACGAGGGACCCATGAGGCAGGGGGCACCCCCAGGACGCACCTTGCACCCTCGTGGCCGCCTCAGCTTCTTCTTGACGTCCACTCCAAGTCTCTTGGATTGCGTTTGTTCCAAAAAGATCGCTCCCGAAGGTTTCATTACGCTTGGACTCCGTTTGATATTCCTTTTCTGCGAAACACTGAAATAGGCAAAAAAATAGCAATTCGGGTTGGGCCTCCAGTTAGTAGGTTAGTCCCAAAAATGATATAAAAGTGTATAGTAAAGCCCATAAACATCCAAAACGGGTAATATAATAGCATGGAACAATCAAAAATTGTAGATACATTGGAGACGTATCACTTAACATCTTTAATTGTGGTAGGCATGGCTTCATCTGGTTCCATGACGAGGCCACCGTGTGCTAACCAAGAAGACATGCCACACAGGTGGGAGAACGCATCTTTGGACAAGGTGAAGGAGAAAGATGTGAAGATTTGGCCATGTTGGTGTGGAGATGTTTGCAAGGTGAAGGTATCCACCGACCGAAAGAAGTCATGGACGGAAGGAAGGAGATACTTTGTATGCCCCAACTATGTTTATGATCGTGCGCTTCCAACTCACGCCTATGACCAACCACCGGTATGCTAGAGAAGTAACATGTTACTCTAAAATGTGTGTCAACACTACATCCATTTTGTATGCAATCACCGTCTCCTCTATGAAAGTACTTCACATGGATAGATCATGGAGTGCCAGAAGATGTCCAAAAGGACCAATATGAAGATTGTCTTAGGCGCCAGCGGCTGTTTGAAGAAAGGTTTCAAAGAGGCTTGGAGGAAGAGCGTCGTCAGAAGGAGAGGATGGAGCGGAAGCAACGCGAGGAGGAGAAGGAACGCCAAGCAAAGCTTGCTCGTGAGGAGGAGAGGGCAAGAAACCTGGCAAAGGCTTGCAAGGCACCTGAGGAGGACGAGGCACGTGACAAGAAGGGGAAATGACCCCGTATGACTCAGTAAAGCCTTCGCTTTGGTGGACTCATCATGTAACCGGATGAAGCCATGCCACCTTTATCATTTATCATGAATTATGTACTACTAAGGCAAGAAGACATGTGTCGTGAACTTGTCGTGGATGAATTTGTATTGAATTTGTCGTGAGAACTAAAGTTTGTCAACAATTTCTGTGATTTGTCAGCATTTTCTATGATTATAAACTGTTGTGCTAAGATGAGGGGCAGAACAAAGTAGGTACTCTATTTTAAACCCTACCACCACATCCCCTAGCGGTAGGTTGTTGAACCCGACCACCAGGGCCCATGGCGGTAAGGGGGTGGCACAGATAGTGTTTCGGTACTGTAACAAGATTAAAGCCCCCCTTGGCGGTAGGGAACACCCTACCGCCAGAGCCTAGGTTGTGCCCTACTGCCAAGGGGGGCTTTAATCTCGTTACACTACTGATTCACGCCCGGCGCCACCCCCTTACTGCCATGGGCCCTGGCGGTAGGGTTCAGCAACCTACCGCCAGGGGGTGTGGCGGTAGGGTTTAAAACATAGCACCTCCTCTGTTCTGCCATCATCTAAGGCCTAACTCAACTCAAGCACATACATAACTCAACATAGTTCATTATGCTCATACTTTATAACATAGTTCATTAACTCAACATAGTTCATAACTCAACATAGTTCATCTAAGGCCAAATCTTAGAATGATCAACTAGCAAGCACATACATAACATAAATCAACTCAACATAGTTCATTACATCCACGAATAACACATGTTCAAACTAATTAAAACATGACCCGGTTCGAACGACATTGGTTAAAACTAGTAGCTTAAGCTCGATGACACATTTTCTAAACAGGTAACATAGCTCTCATACTTATCAGACGTTCAATTTGATCGTCACAAGCTTGATTACTCTTCAGTTGAAAGTCGGTGGATCCTGCCCAATGACCCAACACACCATTCGTTTTGCGGAACCAGGCCCATGCAGCACGGTGGGCCAGATTCTCTGACACGCCTTGTTCGATTGCCCATCCTATGACCTGGCCGGGTTTCCTCAAGTCCATCTCACGGAATTCTTCTTTGCTGGCAGTGAACGCATTCTCAATTGCCAAAGTGTGTCTGCAAGCATATTCCCGGTCTTGCAGCACATCAAGCATCCTCCTTTTTTCATTCACAAGCTTTCAGAAAGCTTTTTTCTCCTTAGCATCACAAGGTTCCTCGATAAAGTGATACTTTTTGAAATCCTTCTTGGCCGCATTTGCCTCATCACAACTCTTCAACCATGCTTCACATTCCCTCTTCAAACAACGGTGTCGCTCCATCATGAGCTTCTCACATGCTATGTTCATAGTCATGGATCGAATGTCCATCCTAGATGAATATACGGGTTTAAGATGACATACAACAAAACACAAAATAAATTCAGCGAAGTACAACACTTGGTTACTTGATATGACATACAACACCAAGTTCTTAATGTGTTCAAATGTTAAGGGTACAAGTCATAGTAGTTCAAATGACGACCAAATATTAAGGGTACATGTCATTGTAGTCCAAATGACAAAGATTACATAGCCTCATTCAAGTCTATTTGGCGTACGGTCCCGGGTTGCAACAAATAACATCATTTCTTTCTTGGACCCATACCCAACGAGAAGCCCGCTTCTGGTCCGACGAAAATGGCTGCCTCACTAACCAATCAATGACCTGGCCATGATTTCCCATGTCTATCCTAGCAGCTTCTCCCCTTGTCGCACACAATGCAATTTGCATCGCAAGATCACGCCTACAATTTTTTTTCCGCCGTCTTGAGCTTGGTCATCTTCCTCTCCTTTTTTTGATTAAATTTTTGGAACAGTCATCAGTGAAATAATAATGTTGAAAGGCCCTACACGCCGCATTCAAAGCATCAATGGCTTCCATCCAGAAGTTCATCTTTTCCTCAATCACTTCGCGTTCACACTGCGTCGTCCCCTCAACAGAAAATTCAACGAAAACGGATGGTGCCATCCTACATTTCAACAAGCTGCTATGAAAGTGAACTTAGGGTGTGTTTGGTTTCTGTCACCAAGTGGAACGACACGGGTCGGTTCCGTTCCCAGACCCCATTCCTGCCTTTGGATCGTCAAAGGAACCGGAACCACTCGATTCCAGGGATGGCATATTCCCTGTTTATGCCGTTCCGAGCGGTCTCTCGAAATCGAGCGGACCACGTGGAACAACCCGCTCCCACGACCTCCTTACTCACTCGCTACAGAGACCAATGGTGTAGCGGGGCAACCGCAGCAGCAAGAAGCCGCAGCCACCACGAGGCATCCAGCACGAGCTGCCAGGCACGTCACATCCAGCCGGCCATCGCACTTGAGCACACGTTGACGGGATTTGCGGTCGTGCAGCGTCCGGAGCATCGGCGTCCAGCCGTGCCGGCCGGCGTACAAGGTCGCAGGATCTGTCCAGCATTGGCATGAGGGACAGGATGTATGGGGTGGGAGGAAGCCCGAGGCGAGCTCCAGCCTCCCAACGTCCTCCTCTTCAGCTAGCATGGTCACCGTGCTTTGGCGGTTGGTGCTTGCTCAAGAATGGTGTTGGCGTTGTAGGCAGCAACAAGTTCACATAAACTGCGCAGTTGTTAGTTCAGACTTCGGATTTTTCAGATTTACTGGAAATGTTGGCATTCTGTCCCTGGGAATCATTCCATCCTATCTCATTCTCTTCTAGCTTAACACCAAGATGGAATCATTCCGTTCCTTAGGAATGGAACAGTTCCATGACATTCCACTTGGTTCTGAAACCAAACACACCCTTAGGTTTAATTGCTTTGTTAAGCCTAACCCAACCCCAATTGTGTACACTAATACTAGCACTAGATCTAGGTACACAAACAAATCTACAAACAATTCTAGGCATATCATACATAAGAAAATCACAAACATAACCCTAAATGGATCATAGTAATTGATTTGACCCCACCAAAAAGATGAACTAGGGTTTGTAACCAAATGAGCAAATGCAAACTAAACAAAGATATCAACCAATCAAAATGAGGGGAAATGAGCGAGCTACCTTGGGTGATGAAAATGGTAAGAATCCACCGTAGAAATCTCTAACAAATGAGAGAGATTTGAGAGGCTCTTGTGCTTGAAAGAGAGAGGGGGATACTTGAGCTCGGGGGAGTGGTGAGGAGTGGGTGGGCTGAATGAGTGCATGAGGAGTGGGGGAGGAAATATCCAGCCCCTCCCACCCTTATCCACCTCCTAGGACCCTACCGCCAGGGGTACTGGCTGTAGGCTTCAGTACCGTACCGCCATGGGCCCTGGCGGTAAGCCATTTTCCACGTCAGCACGGGCAAATAGCCGTTAGTCGCCGTCGAGGGACCTACCGCCAGGGCCCATGGCGGTAAAGGGTCAGATCTCGAAATTTTTCCATAGGGGGGGCAGATCCTGAATTTGTTAGCAAAAAGGGTCAAAACACGAAATTTTGCCGCGTATGGCCGACAACCTGACTACTCTTTTGAGGAAGGGATGATGGCGTCCAGACAACGGTTTCTCAGGAGCTTGCGAGGCTCGTGTTTGGCTCCTACGCCGAGTTCGGAGCCCTGCAGACTCTGACATCCTTGCACGCACCGGCAAGCTCGCCCTCAAGAGGCAGAGATCACTGGACAACGACGGCGATGGCAATGGTGGCAACGCCGAGGCCAAGCAATCACGGAGAACCCTCACCGTGTCATATTGATCGATGGTGTCAACCGACTGGATGGCGATTCGGAGATGCACATCAAGAACGCGATCGTGGGAGTAACAATGGTGGGAGGATGCAACAGCGACATGGTCAGTCTGGAGGATGCCATCGTGGTGCTGAGCTCCGACATGTGTCACTCGAGGATGTCTGTGGCTTCCGCCTCCTCCCCACAGGTGGAGTAACGACATGACAATGAGGACGAGGATGACGTAATAGACATGGAAGTGGCCCACGTCTTCGTATTTGATGGGACATGAACGTTTGTGTAGTGCATGGGAAAGAGGAGGAAGACAGTTTGGCTGATGATGATGTATCCTGAATGTGGTGGATGATGTTTTCCTTTTCAATTAGCAGAGGGTGTTCTTTCAAACCATTCCAGGTGGTTTCAACGGTTTGGAAAATGGACGGCAGGTATTAGTCGGACCAATTATCATATTTTTATAGTATTTTTTCAAAGATCATAGTTTATAATGTCTAATGTGAGCATTTTTCACACCAATGTCCTAGGCCAGGCCGTTGTAATAAGCATTGTGAAACCTCCTGCTTCCAGAACATCGGCTGCTTTGCAGTTTAGTTTCAGATATATATTCAGGTGGGGCAGCTTGCGCCTATGGTGATTCCTAAAAAAGCATTTGTACCATAAAAAGATTCTGGTTCTGTCAACTTTTTCTTTTCTGAGATTTTTTTTTTGAGAATTTTCTGAGATTATTATGGTTCTATGAACTCATATATGTTTTTTTTTGTTTCTTTGGCCTCATATAGGTTGTTTTTTGCCAGCACTCCGCGTCACTCGTCCACAAGGGCGGCACAAACCAATGCACAGAAAAACTATTTAACGCGCACTTCGTCAAGTAGTCAGTGATTCGCCTAGGGGCACCCACGACAGGGCCGTCCCGTTGTCAATTTTTTCTGTTTCTATTTTTTCTTTTGCTTTTTTCGTTTTCTTTCCCGTATCTTTTTTTCAAGTCTAGTTCTATTTTCTCAAAAAATATCAGAAATTTAGTAAAATGTTCACATTTTCAAAATTATTTCAAAATTTCAAAAACATTCCCATTTTCAGATTTCCTTCTGATATTTTCAAAAATGATTATTAATTCAAAAAGTTTATAATTTTGAAAATTATTTGCTTCTTTTCAAAAAAATGTTCACAATTCAGAAACAATTATAATTTTAAAAAATCACCTTTTATTTATTTTTTAACAAATCCAAAAATGTTTGGGAATTTAGAAAAAAGTTCCTGTTTTTTCAAATTTGTTCAAAACTTAAAAATATGTTCATGTTTTCAAAATTTGATTGGCAATTCAGCAAATATTTGAATTCAAAAAAGTTTGGAATTTTTGTTCAAAAATAACTTGCGTGTCCAAAAAATATTGAGGCATTTAAAAATTGTTCGCAATTTTCAAGAAATGTTTCTAAAATGTTTTTGAATATGAACACTGTTGTGTGTTCTCATATATTTCATGCTTCCCATGATCATCGGTAGCCGTCAGGTCGAGGGGTTAGCAGATCGCATCAGGACTGCAAAGTCATGAGTTCTAATCCTTGCAAACTCGGTCCTTCACGCGTTAAAAAAACAGATGTGTTCCCGCGAGTGGGTCGGCGCTGAAAAACAGGAGCTTTTACATTTGTGCCCCTAACTTGAACTCACTACTCAGATTTACCCCTAATTTTGAAGCATGCTCAAATTTACTCCTCTGTCGTTTGGTGCACTTATAGAAATGCCCTTCCGTACCGTTTTTCATCTAGTCAAAGGCCTTTGACTGTTTAGAAACATTATTTGAACATTTTTGCCCCTCTATACATGTGTCACTTACATGCAAGACCCACTCGAAGGAAAAAGAAAAAAGAATCTATTCTCTCTTCCCTCCTTGTCTCTTTCTCACTTTACTCCGACGTGTACAAGGAACTTGAAGCGGCCAGCAACAAGCGGCGGTGCCAGGCTCGCCGATGTGGCCCAAGTGAGCTCGCCATCATTCCGTCATGCGTTGATTGACATCAGTTCGGCACGCAGGATGCCACCAGATCCAGCACCAGACGTAGTCCAGCGGCGCACGGAGATGGTCGTCGTGGGGTGCTCACAAGAGACGTCTGAGCGCAAAATTGACGAGCGTCAAGGAATAAGGAGCTCGAGGAGGCCCCCCTGCCGCTAGGAATTGGAGAGGGGCACGCCAGAATCGATGGCAAAGACCTCCGACGACCGGCGGCCCTCATCGCCCGACCTCCTCTGATGTGCTACCCCAACTTCTTCTGAGAGCATACTCGAGTTCCTGGCGAGCCATAGGACGTTTCCTGCTTTTTTTCCTAGACCTCGTCGTGTCCGTAGCTTCTCCCTGCCTAGCAACGCCGCTCGCCGTCGCGAGAGCTCACCGCTGTCGTGGTATTTGAAAGCCCCGCTGAACCTGACCACCCCACGCCAGTCCAGCTTCGCGCCAGCATAGTCGCAAGCCTGTTTCGCAGCCCCTTGACCGCTCGGTCATCTTCCCCCTACATCGCCGTCGTGCCTTCGCGCGCGGGCGCCGGCATTCGGCCACTGATAGGTAAAATATATTTTTGACAGGAATAATGACGTAAATAAATGCCTGGTTAGGCTAAGCAACTGTTATTTGTGCCATTGCTAATTAAAACTATTAATTTGTGCCAGTGACATGTGGGTCCTGGGGCTTAACAAAAACATTTAAAAATGAATCTTATTTTTGGTTGGGTTCCGCGTGTTAGCGTGTGTGAGAGAGTTTTTTCCCTTTTCTTTCTCCTATTGTTCTTTTTACCGATTTCCTTTGGTTCATTTTCCTTTTCAAGTTTTTTTTAGAAAAATGTTCATAAAATTCAAATATTTATCAATATTTTTTAAAAATGTCGTGTTTCAGTTACTTGCTGCGATATAATGGCTTTTATTCGTCATGCCAGTTTCTAGGTCGTTCAGGACCCCTCCCTGTTGTAAAAAAATTTGATACGGCATGCAATTTTTTTTAGGGTGGCATGCAACTTATTAATGGGGAGAACATTGGTCCAATATTAACTGTCTTGTAAATGCTCCAGTGAGTAGCCAGTCGCAGCGCTACTACAGCTGCTGCTCGATCATTTGGGCTCAGCACTTCAACTAGCTCCATTGGACGGTGGTGTCAGTTGTGGGCTGGGGCAACCATCTCTACTGCAAGAGGTTGTCTCAAAAAAAAAAATCTCTACAGCAGGAGAGAGTAAAGATTGGCTGAAGGTACACTTTCAAGATTGTCTCTGGCAATGGAGGATGGGGCTGGTTGCAAGTGCAACGCTGCGAGCCAAGATCAGAAAATATTTGGCGTAAATGACTCCACCTGCATGCCTTTACTACCGTTGGCTGTCTTTTGAATAAGTGCCGCCAGTCAGACCATTTAATAGAGGAGGAACTAATGTTAGATCAGGATATGTTTAGCTGGCCTGGATACGGCACAGTGCTCTCACGTTGCTGCTGCCACACTGCCGGTGAACATCAGGTTGAAAGCTGATATCGTGTGTGTGCATACGGAGCAGTGCACGCTTAAAAGCTGCTGCAGCATGCTGCCTGCCATTTGGGAAGATTATAGGCAGCGGAGTAAATCGTTTTTCTGTTTTTAGAATTTATATTGCACATGTGTGTTAGGTTTGAAAAATGAAGATGGATGGCACTACTTCAGATTTGAACATGCATATCGTTAACATGTATAGTCTTGCATAGCAAGTGCCACTCCAGTCATTGTCCAATCTGACTCAAGTGAGGCGTTGTCCAGTTTAACTGCGGATGGGTTAGATCGTTCTGCCTATGGTCATCTCGTGGCTGAAACTAAGGAGTTGATGAAAGTCAGGGAGTTTATTCCACAAAAGTTAACTAGGGTTCAAAATAGAGTTGCCGACTGCCTAGCAAAGTATAGTCGTACTGAGTGTACCATGGCTGTGTGGATGCATCAAGGACCACCATGTATTGAGGATCTGTTGTCTCTCGACTGTAACTCTTTAAATATGGAACAAAGCTCCTTTGATTCGCAAATAAAAAACATGCATAGTCTTGCTTTTTGATAAAACACTAGTAAGATATAGTGCACCGGGACTGCTATATTCAAACGTCTATTTCATGCTATTAGATATAGCTTAAGATATACTACATGGGGACACTAAGATAATCCCTCTTTTCAGGTTTAAAGGGTTCATCTTAAAGTTCTCAACAACTAAGATAGATGGTGAGTGGAGGACACGGGTTTCGCGGGTTCAAAACTGCCTAATGAAATATGTCCCACATGTTCGACTCTCGAAGCTATAAGTGCATCATCCTCCCAGTTATTCATTGGATTTGCATGTACATGTCAAATAAGAGTGCATGTGTGGCCTCTAATTCTCCCTCTCATCTCAATGGATTAATATGGTGTGAGACTCAAAACACAACTGAATGAGACCAAACGTGGGGCTAATATAGTGTAAATCTGAAAATTTTGACATATGCCCTTTAAACCGAAAGGGAGAGAGTATTTGTGAAAAGGTTCTCAAAACCACTTCAGGGCCACTTCGGGGATGATTTATTTTGTTTTGTAAACTCAGGGGATTAAGTAACCAGTTTTAGTGCTGAGGGGCTAACCGTGAAACCATAATGGTACTTCATTCTGCACATAATGATACATGCACATGCACACACAATATTGTTTTGTTGTACAAACACACGTACTGCTACTCACTTCATTTCAGTGATTTGCCTCGTCCCTTATATATTAATCATTTTTTTAAATGGAGACAAAGATTTGCCCCGTCAATTAATCAAGAAGAGAATTTCTAAATTAATTAACTGGAAATGCGCAAAAACCGTTATAAACATGTCCACATGCAAACTACTACCAAAGCATAGAATCCCACGCCCGCAAAGATGGCCCGGTAGACACTATGAACACGCATCAACTTCAAGCCCGTGCCATATATATGGAACATAACATCGCAAAGGAACCCCTGGCGGGAACCCGTCGAGAAATACATCGGACAAGAAAGTTATACCATTGAAAAGCTTTTCCGTATACAAGCTTACTACTTTTGTCGCATAGAGCCCACATGTTATTGGCCAAACTTGATTCTCAAAATACGTGTCTTTCTCGATCACGCAACGGCGCCGTATGAAACAGAGGGAGTATATACTACTCCCTCTCGAGGGTCGGACATAGTCACATAGATAGATATATGTGACTTGACTAGCAGAAAATGTATTCTATGTTATTAAAATATATATTTAGATTATTCATCGGATGAAATTTCTAAATATATTTTTATTGTATATTATACGTGTTTTGATACTTACATTGACGACCTGAGTTCCCTTGTACCAGACTTATATTTCCATCCGAAGGAAGCACTGTGGGTAATAATCCAGTAAATTGTAGCTGGTGTTTTCGGCAATAATCACTCGGTCGTGTCCACCAGAGTACCGCCGATGGCCACATCCACATGGATATGAATAGGCCCAGATATAAATAGGCCCTTCTGCCATGACTGCATGTACATGGATGAGGGGATGATGTACGGTCGATCGTGTGCCGGGATTAGTGACCACAAAGGATTTGCGGGGTATACACACTGGCGAGGTCCTCGGATCTATCGTACGCTCGTAACCGAAATAATGCATCAAGAAAAGCACGACATAATTCGGTCACGGCCTCACACCTGCATAAATCTCCGCGTGGGAGTATGTCGACTACACGTCTACACCCGAAGAGTACGTAGAAGTAGCTAGCTAGCGCGCGTGGGACGATCGGTCTAGCATGCGGGTCACCGGCGGGCAGGAGCACGCGCTGGGGGAGGAGGCGGCGGCCGTGGTCCGGCAGGCGGTGAGCCTGGCGAGGCAGCGGGGCCACGCGCAGGTGACCCCTCTCCACATCGCCAGCGCCATGCTCTCGGCGTCCCCGGCAGCGGCAGCCATCCTCCGCGCCGCCTGCGCCAGGTTCCAGTTCCATTCGCTGCAGCAGCACAACGCGCTCGACCCCCGCCTAGACGTGGCGCTCGGCCGCCTCCCCTTGGCCAGGCCAGCGTCCGTGGTCCACCACAGTGGCGACCGCGTCGAGCCGGCGCCGTCGAACGCGTTCCTTGCCGCGCTGAAGCGGGCGCAGGCGCACCGGGGGCGCAGGGGCGCCTTGGTCGGCGAGCTCGAGCAGCTCGTCCTCTCCATCCTTGACGACCCGAGCGTGGACCGTGTCATGCGCGCGGCCGGCTTCTCGAGCTCCCAGTCCCAGGCCGGGGCCAGCGTCGTGGGCGCCGCCATCTCGTGGGAGCAGCCGATTAGGGCAAGTTGTGACGTCCCGAAACTCCAGCCATCGGTTGTCGCCCACGTCGTCCCGGACGGAAGGTATGTAGCCTACTAGCTCCAGAGTGTGGCATGTATGCACGTCTAGCTGATTGATTTTTTTTTCTTCTTCCTCGGCTTGTTAGCCTTGTAGAATGCTAGATGCGTAGGGAGGTGTTTAGGAAAATAAATCAGAATTTTCTGAAGCATCAATGCCTATTTTATACACGAGAGACGCCTAATTAAGCATATGTCCTGAATAAGCACGATGCTTAAAAAAGTCTGATTTATTTCTCCAAGGACCTCTCTTAAGCACCTAGCATTGATCAAGGCCTTATGACCCATGGCCATCTCGTTGAATCATGTTTAGGTTGGGTGGGGGGGATATTGTGAACATATATGTGAAATATTAATAATGGTTAGGGCTGAGAAATAGAGTAATTATGCTTTTTTTTCTTGCAGTGAATGTCAAGCTGGCAAAGCAAAATTAGGAACAGCGCAGACGGCTTTCTTATGCGGCACCGAGGTGGTCGCAACGACGGCGATCCTGCCTCCATGGCTCCACCGCTACAAATGTACAAAATACACCAGTACAACGTACTGCGGCGCCAGTCTTCAAGCAAACGTACGTATAACACGTTCAGATAGACATTGTGTCTAATGTATCATGCACGCATGAAGTCAAGAACTCACGATTTGATTATCCGTGACACGTGACGCATGCAGTCTGCTTCCCGCCGGCCGAAGTTCACGGAGCTCACCGCGCAAAATTTCAAGATCCTGTGCGACGCGCTCGAGCTGCGCGTTCCGCGGCACGCGAATATCATTCCCGGCATATCGAGCACAGTGCTTCGGTGCCGGTCGGGCGTGACGAGGCGGAGGGCGGGCGTATGGCCGACGACCTGGCTGCTCTTCCGAGGAAGGGACAGCGGGGGCAAGACGGCGGTTGCTCGGGAGCTCGCGAGGCTCGTGTTTGGCTCCTATGCCGAGTTCACCACCCTGCAGGTTCAGGGTAACCCCGACATCCCGGCACACACCGGCAAACTTGCCCTCAAGAGGCAGAGACCACCGGACATCGACGGAGACGGCAATGGTGGTGACGTCGGGGCGAGGCTGTTTGAAGCTATCGCGGAGAACCCTCACCGCGTCATATTGATCAATGGCGTCAACCGACTGGATGGCGATTCGGAAATGCGCATCAAGAATGCGACCGCGGGAGTAACAATGGCGAGGGGATGCAACGACGACGTGGTTGGTTTGGAGGATGCCATCGTGGTGATGAGCTCTGACGTGTTTGACTCGAGGTTTGGGCCTTCCGCTTCCTCCCCACGGGTGAAGCGACGACGTAACAACACGGACATGGAAGTGAGACCACGTCGTGGTCCTTGCTGGGATCTGAACGTTTGTGCAGTGGACGGGGAAGAGGAGGAAGACAGTTTGGCTCATGATGAGGGGGTCATAAGTGTCGTCGATGGTGTTTTCCTTTTCAATTAGTAGACGATATTCTTTCAAACCATTCCAGGTGTTTTCACCCATTTTGAAAACGGTCGGCTGGTGCTAGTCAGAGTGTCAGATCAAGTACCATATTTTAGAGTTCATAGTTTATAAAGTCTAATATGAGCATTTTTTTGGACAAAAGCCTCTTGCAAAGCTTATTTATAGGGGTGCCAACAGAGACTCCGTCAGCTCCGACCCCAGGAGCACCATGGACAACAGGGAGCTACCACCAGCCACCACGTGCTAGCTGCTCGCCTGCTCCAGCGGCTTCTTCCCTTGGGCTAACGTCAGTCTTCCATTCCACATGAGAAGTCCCACGTCTACCACTAATAGTAATTATACAAAAACACAACACGTTGCTGCGGAAATTTAGGAATAATGTAAATTTTATACTAAATCCAAATTTCAAATAAGAATCATCAGGTAGTTGCTTATGAAATACTCCCTCCGTCTCAAAATAAGTGTCTCAACCTTAGTACAACATATAAAGTTAAGACACTTATTTTGGGACGCAGGGAGTAATATATAACAGTGATCATAGAGATATAATTCATAGTTTATAGCAAATGCTATTATTAGCACATAATTTTCACAACATACACGCCGGTAAAGCATACCTTTAAATTGCTTTGGAGCGATTCTTCTAAAATATATAATACATAAACCTTGGGATCTGACCAAATCCTACAACCAAAATAGTGCATATGACTTGGTTTTCTGTTTGTTGACTTGGTATTCTGTTGTAATCTATAAAAGCTGCTTTGGATGGGAAAAAAACATCACATGGTTTGATTGTTTCTTAGTTAACAACATACATAGATGAATGACGGGGATAAAGCATACACACTATTGTCTTGTTGTATCTTCGTATGTTGTGGACCAGATGAAGAGAAGTTGAGGCCGGACCGATAGGCCGGCACTCAGGCGGCTGTTCAGGGCCATGTGCGCCGTGCAGACCTGGGCATAGTGAATGAGCAGCACTGGGAAATTCCAAGGAGCCAACCGCATGCAGTAGCTAAATGTTTAACTAGTCTTGACGGTAGCTCGGCATGAACAATGGGGAAGTGAGGAATTCTATGGGGAGCAAAAGAGACATGAACATGAAGCGCATGAGAATTAGAAAGGACGGTCGGTTGGGCTTTCAGAATCGAATGATCGCATTAGCAACACGTGAAGTCCAGCCAAATGGCTGGTCAGGAACTTGTGTCTGACGTCTGGACTGGATCGGACCACGTCAACACATGTACACATAGCAAAAGAAATGTAGGATGATGTGGATGCTTGAGAGTGCACAAAAAATGGTTATTTGTGGCAGGTTGCGTGCGTGTGAAGAGGTAGTGAGAAGCGTATAATGATGCCCCCCCCCCACTGGCCGGCGAGGCTGCTCAGAGGAGAGAGAAGGGGCCTGGGCCAAGTTGTCGACTCTCAAGAAGGATCTATGAACAGAACTGCCACTGCATATGCGCCCACAGAGGTGCCGGATATACACGTCCCGAACACCAAGCGTGAGATACAGTTTCCTCTCATACACCCGGGAGGAGCCACATGCCTCGATGTATCACATTTGCCACTAGGTCCACATGTTGGCCTCCCGCCACGTCAACGCTGGTGGGCCATGTACCTACACCCGATCAACCTTCCATGCCCAAATACCACCGTCTGCAAGCAATGAAGCAAAGGTAGATTCCCTGCCGCCGCAAGGGCTTTGCCTGATGACTCTGAGGAGGGTTTGGTGTTGAGAAGTGCTGGCGGGGAGGGTTGTCACTCCCAGGTCATTGTAGATTTGAACCATCCGTATGCTATGGCAAACTCTAGCCATATTCCTCGGTTCTACGACCATTGATTGAACTTCCATATTTCTTCTATTTTACCAGGCCTGTCTTCTTTTCTTATCGTTGTCACCCCCGGCGATGTCTATTTATTGATACTAGTGTCATAATTGTGAAAATCGTCCTATTGCAAATCTAGTCAGCAAAGAGTGCAACAACAAGCGAGGAACCGTAGAGAAAATTGGAGAACCGACAAGGAGAGCGGTGTTGGTGGAGGCATACGGAAAAAAACGACTTGTTTCCTTTAGTCCTTTCACAAAACAATGAGCATATCTATAGCTATTCTTAAGAAACACTACCAAAAACAGAAATTTTCCTGTGGGCTGGAAACCGACAGGAAAAGGCTGCAAAACGACAGGAATAATATTTCCTGTCCGCCAACTGTCAGGAAAATCTGACAGGCATAGCTTGACAGGGAAATTACACTATGTCTGTCGGCCGGCCGACAGAAGCATTTTTCCTGACGGCCATTTCTGACGGTGACCGACAGGAAAATACTTTTTTGTCAGCTTTAGGTTTGCCAGGGTTATGGGTCATTCCTGTCGGTCACAACCGACAGGAATTTTGTTTCTATTTCGCTATGAGTTCAAGGCCGACAGGAATATGCTTGCATTTCGCTGTGAGTTAGTGCCCGACAGGAATTAGCATGCATTTCACTATCAGTTCATGCCCGACAGGAATTACTGTGACACAGCAAGAGCATATTTACACTGTATCTAATCATCAATACAAATCATAATCATTAGATACATCCATCAGCCACAGTCACAAATTGGAAGGATAAGCTTCAATTTTGCACATCCAAAGCATCAGAAGCAATGTACATAACACTTCTCAGAGACAACAAAAGATAAATTGTTCAGTTCGCAAGCATAAGCTTCAGCTTTGCATATCCAAAGCATTATAAGCAAATTATATCACAGTTCATCTAAAGTCTTGCAACTACCAAAATGTTATCTTGTTGTCAACACCACCATTAGTTCTAAAGTCTTGCAACTACCAAAATGTTGCTTTGTTGCCAACACCACCATTAGTTAAAAAGTCTAGCTCTAAGTCAACAAAAGGCACTGCCAACGTTAGTTGTGCAAAGGTTAGTTGCGTCGATGGCCTGGTCACTGGTATTCCCACTGGAGTTGTCAGCACCACCATTTGTACCCAAATCATCATCACCAGTGTTGTCATCGGCGGCTTGGGGTTTCATATGAGATGAATTAGGTGTCCCCTACATAAGAGCACTAATTTAGACACACCAGGAGATAATCTGGATATGTTCCTTAGTTGGTAAAGTAATTGGATATCATAATTTCACAATGCGCAGATTGTTTCAGGAACCATGCAAAGTGGTAAGAGACATATAAGATACTAATCAGTCTACTACTTCTGAATCCTGGTCTTCACACGACCTTTTATCATCACTGTTGAGACTGAGAATATACACTAAGTATATGAGGATGTACAGTCCTGTAGTACAGGAATGGCACAAAGGTTAAAATTATTTCTTTAAAATCTTCTCATGGACAGGATTGACATTGTAGCTTAGGGTTGTGTGTCAATTTAATATAATATGAAAAAAATCAATCCCGAGCAAGCCTAGTACAAGAAAAATTTAGCTAATGGTTAAGCAAATAGGGTTTGCACAACATTAACTTGGCACGGATCCTTAAGAAAACAGAAATAGATCCAACCGCGCTGAGCATAAGTTTGGGTGCTTTAAGTTCTAAAGTCTCAAGGTTGCAATTGGGAAATGTAGTATGTTGAGAAGTCATGTGCAAAAACTTACATGTGGTTGGGAACTCGCTCCTTGGCGTAGCTCCGCTGGTAGTTCTTTTCCCATCTCCTTAAAAAGGGCCTATGAAAAAAATATGCAGAATTACAATAACTAGTTTTTTTAATCACCAATTTGGAATATGTGGACAAATTTAAAAGTACCACTAGGATTCGTTCATGCATATCAACTTTATGTTGCAGGTTCTCATTATGTCGCTGCAGGTTCTCATTATGTCGCTTCAGCTCTTCATTTTCTTGAACAGTTCGTTGATGTGCTGCTGAAGTTGACAGCCTCAATTTCTTTTCTCTAGCCGTTGAGATAACATCAGCCTTCTTGATTGCCTCACCTGCTATTGCTAGTCGCCCATGGGGAATGCCACCTAATGATTCATATAATATTTGCCCATCCAACTCTCGCTGCTCCCAATCATCAGGATGTGCGGCTCTAGCCAAATCAGAGTAATCATTCTAGAACACTAGCGATATTAACTTGTATAGATGCATGTTGAACAAGTACTTAGTGAAAAGAAGATAAGCAAGAACGTACGAAAGCTTTTTTTTGCCTTCCCGCTGAGGGTCGTGCTGGTGCTACCACTGCCATCCCAATTCTTGAGTCCAGATTTCATTGCAGCATGGACACTTGATTTTACAACCTTCGGCTACGCCAGGAAAAGAGAATGCATGGTCTAGAAATCGGTTGGTTTGTTCAAGCCATAGGTTAGAAGTAATTTCACCAAACTGCCAACCACTATACATCCATGTACGATCTGCCATTTAACAAATTCTGTGTTGAAAATGGAATATATCAACTATTTGATAATTTAAGCTGAAAAAGAGGAGCACATGACCAGAGGAGCTGAAAAAGAACACACGCACAGATCCAATGAATAAATACTGAAACACTTCCGTCCGGAAGAGATGCGACGGTGCACACAGCCGGGGAAAGAAACTGAGATGGAGAGAGCATGTAGTGGAGTTTCATAGCTAGGCACCTGGATGGGGAATGGCCGTGGTTGGAGGAGGATGGGGCGGCAACGGCGGCTAGAACGGTGACGACGACGGCTCGGACGAGGACGGCCATGTTCGATGCAGAGGCGACGGGTTGGTGGTCAACAACCCAAGGAATAGAGCAAGGGCGTAGATGAGAGGTTGGGGAGGCTACGGATTTGAGGAACAGCCGGCGGCGAGGGATTTGGGGTGCAACCGGCGGCGAGGGATTTGGGGTGCAGCCGGCGGCGAGGGATTTGGGGTCGCTAGGGATTGGGGTCGCTCTCGTTCTAGAAAGGACTCGGTGAGACTGGAAACCGATTTGGGGATTTTTCTTACCATAGGCTTTGACCACAGGTGCGACCTTGGGCCGAAATATTGGTAAGCAGCGGGACAATTTGGCGTGCATCGCGAATCCATGGCGCGAAATGGGCTAATCCTGTGGGCCGTGCGCGGACCGACAGCCATAGGGCTATTCCTGTGAGTTTCTTTGCTAGCGCACAGGTAAATGATACCCTTCCTGACGTGGAGGTTTGGGCCGACAGGATAAGCGATCTATCCCTGTGAGCCAGTGCGGGCCCGACAGGAAAATAAATGACGCACAGTAAAATTTCAGTTTCTGGTAGTGAAAATACTGATTTTAGCATGATAAACATACATAAATGCTTGTCCACTGAACTATTCAAAAACAAAGTTATACACATACCAAAACAACAAATCTTAACATCTCAAATTGTTGGAACATACAAACATGCCACATACATACATACATAAATACATACATACATAAGTTCCTACATACGTATGTACGCACATATATATGTACATACATGCATGCATACATACATACATACGAGTGGTTACATGCATACAGTTCTGAAGCGACCGACCCCTTAACCCTTTGTCTACTTCAGAATTTGTTCAATTTTCCATTGACGAGTAAGGCACTGTACTTATTTATTTTTTATTTCACACCGCTTTTCATAAGGAACACACGCCAGATGAGCATTTGCAGCAACCTTATGGATAGACCTCGATGACACCTCGATGGCCAAGTTTCTTGACAATCTTATAGTCGCTAAACCCTGCTTTCGTAAAGATCGTGCTCCACTCCTTTTCATCCCGTTGCCGTCCTCTGGTACATATGAACATCAGCATGTCCATCAAAAGTTCGGTTTCAGTTATTGTCTCTAGAGAAGATCCAAGCACTATGTCTATGATGATCACTTTTCCCCCCATTTCTCGGGAAGGTATGGCCTTCTTGCATTGAGCAAGGATTTTGATGCAATCCTCGTCGCTCCAAAAGTGTAGAACAAGCTGGAATGGAAAGAATCTATATTGTTTAAGCAATGGATAATGAGGGATATGGAAGTTATCGACATAATGTAATTATGCATAGGTATTGGTAGTCCAGCGGAAAACCAATACCGAAACAAGAAAAAATTGGTGCAATCCAAACTCTTAGTTCCCTTTGTCCTATGTGGTATGTTGTATGGAAGAGCAATTTTAAGATGCTCCCACTTACCTCCTTAGAGGCAAGAAGAATATTAATTACATTGGCAAAGGGTAAGTTTGTGTATAAAAATGCTCCAATTATAGCAATATGTTGGTTGTTTGTTAGAAAAAGGAAGGCTCCAACGAACTAAATTACCATTTGCTCTTCACTTGGTTACTACCATATGTATCCATAACACATAATTTCAAATCGCATGAATTTCATGTCATGTGTATTTTTAATTTTGGTTCATGTGTTATTAATCTAAGTATTTATATTCCACACATCAAATCTCATAAAAATATATTGCAACCGATTGCCGCAACTCTAGTTGGTTCATAGTATAAAGTCTATATTGTCTTTGTTTAGTCAAGGACATAGCTATTACCGCCTTCATTCCATCTTGTATAGAGCACTTTGGGAATTAACGGACCATATTAGTTTGGTTATATCTCAAAATTCCTTTGTATATCCATGCATGCCAAAAAGAAGAAAAATAAATATTAGAACATTAATTAAATGTGGAGAGGCGTCATATATATCGTCGTACCTTGAGCATGACGGCTTGAGCAGGTGGGACGGTATGGAAGAGGTCGCCAGCGACATAGTTAACAACACCATCACTCGGGACTTTGTCGATCACCTGTGGAAGGTCCAACACATTGCACTTGATATGCGGGTAGGCCTTGACGATGGCCCTGGCCGTCGTCCCGTCACCACCACAGCAGTCGGTGAGTGACTCCAGACCATTGAACAGCCCACGGCATTCCCGCACAACCGTGCCGATCCCCATATGGTCATGGGCGGCCAAGGCCTCATAGAAGAGCTTGTCGGTCTCATGATCGAGGAGCGTCATGCTCTCGTCGAAGGGCGCCGCCGCATGCACATGCTCAAATGGAGACGGCACTGGTAGCGCACGATCGTTCTTGAACCAATCGGCCAGTCCTAGACCTGACTCCATGTGGTACCGCGACGTCACGGCCAGCGGGAAGGCGGTCTGCCTAGCCTCGCCGTCGATGAGCACGCCGTCCACTAGGATGTAGGACAGCGGGGTGAGGCTGTAGATCCCGGCCTCGGTGCACGCCAGGGCGTCGGATTTGGCCAGCAGCCGCAAGACGCGGCTGAGAAACGGCTCCTTGGGTGGCGGAAGGGACAGCGCGGCCATCAGGTCGGGCAACGACGCGGTGCCGCCAAGGCGGTGGATCGCCGTCGGGATGCCGAGCTCGATGGCGCACCTGAGCGACATGGACGTGAGGTAGGTGAGGCTGTGGCGCTGCAGGTCAGCCTGCGCCTTAATCAGCTGGGCGTCGCTGGGGACTGTCATGTGAGCTGCCATTCTTGCTCTATCACTTTCCAGTCTCAGGGCTGTGTAGTGGGTGTACATTGCTCAGCTGGCTAAGAGGATTTATATAGCATGCGTTTGTGTTACTGCTAGCTAGTAGTACTACGCAGGCAGCAACTAACATGATTTAATATTTCGCTCGTGGAACCCGTGGAGGGCCATGCTTTTGTGGACATGTACGTCTTGCGTACACGCCTCGTGGGAGCACAGCCGGGAGCTGTTTCTTGCACGGAAGATGATACGACCAGGCCGGGCTCCTTACTGTTGGAATTAAAGGACGCGTCTACTTAACTTCTAACTACCTCCTACGACAGCAACTAATACGGATTTAAAATTTTCACTCGTGGAACTCGAGGTGGGCCATGCTTGCGTACACGGATCTGAGCAGAGCGGGACCTGTCTCTTGCAGGGAAGATGAGCGTCTTTTTTTTTTTTTGCGTGTGCAAACAAACTAGTACTATTAGCTTCAGAGCAGCACATATGTGGATTCATTACTAGTACTCCATCCAACCCATATTACTTGTCGCTCAATCGAATGTATCTAATGTATGGACCGGGGGAGTAGCTCAAACGAATTCATCACAGGAAAAATTACCTAGTTTACTGTAGGAGCAACTTTTTTTTTTTGAGGGAGTATCGTAGGAGCAACTATGCCTCACAAAAAGATCTGTTTTATGTGAGTGTCTAGCCCAGAGGAAAAATAATTTGGGCCCAGCCCGCCGTTGCACCACCGTGAAACGGGCTCTAGCGCCCGAAAAATCTTACTTCACGTGATTTTTTATCCTTTTGGGGCTTGAAAAAACGACATTGTTTGTTAAGGGGTACCCTTTACACAGATTACTCACACCTTGAGAGTTTCTACAAATGACAGCCTGCATGTGTGATACTTATCGTAACTTGAGAATTTTGGTGGCATATTTTCCCACGCAGGGAGATATGATTGGGTTTGTTTGTGCCTTTTTGTAGATTCAATTTTAAAAAGGCTTTATCTCTTTTACTGTGCATCCAAATCACGAACCATTTTCATTGTTGCACTACTATGGAAAAGCTTATAGACAGACACTTACTAGTAGCACGGGTTTATAACCCTCGCTACTGCTACTTACTAGTAGCGCGGGTTTTTATCCCCCGCTACTACTAAGTTGATAGTAGTAGCGCGGGTTTATAACCCTCGCTACTACTAAGTGGTCTCTACCGTGCCCCCCGGGGACATGCCATAGTAGTAGCGAGGGGTATAAAACCGCGCTACTACTATCAACTTAGTAGTAGCGCAGGTTTATACCCCTCGCTACTAGTAAGTACAAGGTAGGTGAAATCCTCATATCCTCGGCCGAATCCCTCCTTTCTCCCTCACTCTCCTCCCTCTCTCCATAGGCTCTCCCATGGTGCTGCACACCTCCTCCTCCATGGCGCCCAACGAGTTCACCTCCTCGCATCACGTGCCTCCTCCTCCATGGCGCCAAAAGAGGGAGGCCACCTCGCGCCGCCGGCGTCCTGGAGCTCGCCGGTCTTCCCCGCATCTCCATGCCACCATGTCGGACTACCTCATCACCGGTGACGAGCCCCGATGCGCCCTCCATCTCATTCCTTTCTTACTTGTTTCTCTTTTCCCTCTCCATGTCCCTCCGATTTTACTCACCTCCCATGCCCATGCCTACGCAGGTCGTCGACATGGCCAACGAGGAGCTCTCTGCCTTGGCCGTGAAGAGGACCCTCACACCGTTGTCTTGCTCTCCTCTGCACTGGATCCGGTCCCTCTACAATAGCTGTCGCTGGATCTGGTCTCCGCTGCCCGTCCGGACCTCCGGTGATCCTTGTCATCCCTGGATCGAACCATTGACACCATTGACAGCACGCATGGGCTCGAGAATTTTTTTTGGTTTTGGAATTAATAGTAGTAGTGCGGGTCACAGACACGCGCTACAGATAGTTAGTAGTAGCGCGTGTCGAACCCGCGCTACTACTAACACACGTACTAGTAGCGCGGGATGCACCGCGCTACTCCTACTAGTTAGCTGTAGCGCCGTAGTAAGGGTGATGAGCAGGAAAAGGAGGGTTGGGAAAGTTGGTAGAAAAAATGACGAGAGATATCCACGAAAAACATTTAGCTTGAGATACTGGCAGAACAAACTGGCCGAGAAAAAGGGCGGCAAAATGTGAACGGGCCTGTAGCCTAGTGGTTGCAGCGATTTTAGTAGCACCCGAGGTCTTGGGTTCGACTCCCGGTGGGAGCGGATTTAAACAGGCATGGGCAAAAATTTCTGGAATAAAAAGGACTGTGGGGCTGTTGCTCTACAGTAAATAGTCAAAAAAAAGGACGGCAAAATTGGGCGGGAGGGGTTCAAATGACTTAGTCATTTCGCGGTGTAACGTTAGGACAATTCATGTCCATCCATAACACGGATGACATGCTCAAACCATACCATGGAAAATGGCATGTTGTTAATTATGGTTTGGTGCAGTGATTATTAAGGGTCAGTGCATGTGAATAATGTGGTTAGTGTGATATTTTTTAAGGGGTGGTTAGTGTGATATTGATGCTCACTAATCTGCTTGATCAATTATTTGTTAATACCCGTATAAGCTATCATTATACTTGAAATAAGGGTTGTCTGATATGCCCATGATTCTTTAAGTAGCCAGAGCGTTATTGCATGTTAGATTATCTATAGTGGTTAGTTACTTAAGTATTGCAGTTTAATACATATAATTCACGTATGTTTGGCAGAACCATCAGGCCAGAAATAGCCCAATCCGTGCATGCGTCGCTCTTGCGGTGGCTCGGCCAGAACTCTAGCCGCCGTAGCTTCCCCGTGCCTCCTCCCCCTGGTGACGACCATTGGAGGATGCCATACGAGATGCCACAATGCAATGCCCCACCATGCAGGTCGACGCACCTTGGAAAACTATCAACGTCGTCCGAGACGACAGACCTGAGCTAGCGTTGCTGCCCCCCACGCTCCGCACAACCATTGTTTCGGATGAACATCCCGAGCTAGCGCCGCCGCCCCCGCATGTTGGGTTCACGCCCGTCCCCACGCTCCCCGCCGCTCTGGGCGACGAACTGGTCTCGCGGACGATGTGCTGCCCCAAGAGTGGGACCGGGCCTGGGCCAGTTTGGTGGGTTTTCAGCCGTCATCTTAGGCGAGGCTTCTATGGAGACTGGCGTGAACTCATCGAAAAATTAGTTATTATTTGATGTGAAAATAAATGGGTACAATAAAAAATGATTAATTATCAACGATTCAAGTCGCAACTAAAGGACTACAAAATCATCAAATGATGAACAAAGTTAAGGAAAATGAATTACAATGAATCACCAATCCGTTCATCATATGCTTGCATTTGCATAGAATAATAACTACTGGTTGATGAGATGGAGCAATGGGTCGACATCAACAAAGATTAAGTCACAGAGATGGTTTGGTTTTCTCCACGAAGAAGTGAGGCTGGTACTTGTGCACGGGGAGGCATTCAACATGATGAATGGGAGCTCAGTTGCGAGGCCGAGTCAATCGGTATGGTTCTTAATTAGGCCATTAGTAGGGAGGTGGAGCAGAAGAACAAAACATTGATGTGACAAGTAGGGTTAGCTCCTCCTCCTCCTCCTCATCGTCCACTTACAACATGGATGTCGATGTGTCCTTCAACTCGACGAGTAGAGCCTATGGAGTTTGGCCTTGCTTTTCTAGTTTTCTGGAGTACGAGAGAGTCATTGGCATAATGTACTCATGTTCACAAATTTAATGTTGTTTTATTATGCTTATAAATTTGGCCCCTCCACCTACCGCATTGCAGGAACGAGCCACAGATCCATCCTAAAGGGTGACCACCATGATGGGACGGGAACTCAAGATCCAGATCAGGGCTAGGCCGCCACCATCAGCGACAACTTTGCTAGGACCACCAACAACTGCTCACCCACATGGACATAGCACACTGCCAACACGTACTAATACGCTGCTCACCGGAGAGCCAAGATGTGTAGCCCGCATTCTAAGGTCACCACCCATGATTGGAAGACAATTCACTTGGGAGAACAGTCTTCCGGAACCGACATATGAGAAACTAGATCGCGTTTTAATGGATACCGATTGGGAATCAAAATTTCCTAAGGTGTTTGTTCGTGCTCTACCTCGTGTCGAGGCTATATCAGACCATGCACCCATTTTCCTAACTACTGGTTTGCCACGACCACAACATAGACGCAAGTTCAAGTTCGAACTTGGGTGGTTGCTTCGGGATGACTTCCATGACATGGTCAAGGAGGTGCAGGAGAAACCGGTGGCCGGTTCTACCCCAATACACAGATGGAATAACAAAATGTGTGCATTACGTAAATTCCTTGGTGGTTGGGCTAGGCATACGGTGGGCATCCTCAAAAAAGAGAAGTTTCGTCTTTCATCCTCAAAAAAGAGAAGCTTTGGCAGAGGTTTAGACCTCTATCTGAGTATGAAATTGAGATCAAGAATCATTCGAATGCACAGATAGCTGATAACCCACAAGTGTAGGGGATCGCAACAGTTTTTGATAAGTAAGAGTGTCGAAACCAACGAGGAGCTAAAGGTAGAATAAATATTCCGTCAAGTTCTATCGACCATCGATACAACTCTACGCACGCTTGACGTTCGCTTTACCTAGAACAAGTATGAAACTAGAAGTACTTTGTAGGTGTGATAGGATAGGTTTGCAAGATAATAAAGAACACGTAAATATAAACTAGGGGATGTTTATATAAAGAAGTAATAAAGTAAATATAGCGAGTGTGGAAAAGTGGTGGTAGGAGTTGTGGAATTGTCCCTAAGAAATTGACTATGTTACTAGACCGGTAATCACTATTGCAATTCTATTTGAGGGAGAGGCATAAGCTAACATACTTTCTCTGCTTGGATCATATGCACTTATGATTGGAACTCTAACAAGCATCCGCAACTACTAAAGATTCATTAAGGTAAAACCCAACCATATTATTAAAGCATCAAGTCCCTTTTATCCCATACGCAAACAACCTACTTACTCGGGTCTGTGCTTCTGTCACTCACGCCACCCACCATAAGCAAATCATAAACATATTGCAAACCCTACAGCGAGAATCCCTCACGCTTGCGCGACACGGAGGGCACAATAGGACAACACCAATAATAAAACATGCAACTCAAACCAATCATAGCAATTCATCAATCATCGATAGGACAACGAAAATCTACTCAGACATCATAGGATGGCAACACATCATTGGAAAATAATATGAAGCATAAAGCACCATGTTCAAGTAGAGGGTACAGCGGGTTGCGGGAGAGTGGACCGCTGGATATAGATGGGGGAAGGTGATGGAGATGTTGGTGAAGATGGCGGAGGTGTTGGTGAAGATCGCGGTGATGATGATGGCCCCCGGTAGCACTCCGGCGCCTTCGGAAGCAAGGGGGGAGAGCCCCCCTTCTTCTTCTTCTTCCTTGACCTCCTCCCTAGATGGGAGAAGGGTTTCCCCTCTGGTACTTGGCTCCCATGGCTTGGGAGGGGTGAGAGCCCCTCTGAGATTGAATCTATCTCTCTGTTTCTGCGTTCTCAGATTCTATCCCTTCACCGTTTCCTTTATATCTGGAGATCCGTAACTCCGATTGGGGTGAATCTTTCGCCCAGATTTTTCTCATAAAATTAGCTTTCTTGCGGCAAAAGAGGAGCGTCAACCACCTTACGGGGGGCCCACGAGAGTCCAGGGTGCTCCTACCTCCCTGGGGCGCGCCCCCTGTCTCGTGGCCCCCTCGGGCACTGTCTCGTGTTGATTCTTCTTCCCAAAAATCACAAATATTCAAAAATAATTCTCCGTCTGTTTTTATCCCGTTTGGACTCCGTTTGATATTGGGTTTCTGCAAAACAAAAAACATGCAACAAACAGGAACTGGCACTGGGCACTGGATCAATATGTTAGTCCCAAAAATAGTTTAAAAAGCTGCCAAAAGTATATGAAAGTTGAAGAATATTGGCATGGAACAATCAAAAATTATAGATACGACGGAGATGTAGCAGCATCCCCAAGCTTAATTCCTGCTCGTCGTCGAGTAGGTAAAAATAATAATTTTGATGTGGAATGCTACCTAGCATAATCTTGATCATATGTCAAATCATGGCATGAATATTAAGACATGAGTGATTCAAAGCAATAGTTTATCATTTAACATAAAAACGATAATAATTCAAGCGTACCAATAAAGCAATCATGTCTTTTCAAAACAACAAGGCCAAAGCAAGCTTATCCCTACAAAATCATACAGTTTGGCCATGCTTCATCTTCGTCACACAAAAATGCTCCCATCATGCAGAACTCATATGACGAGCCGAGCAATTGGTTCATACCTTTTAACGCGCTTCAGCTTTTTCAACCCTCACGCAATACATGAGCACAAGCCATGGATATAACACTATAGGTGGAATAGAATATAATGATGGAGGTTATGTGGAGAAGACAAAAAAGGAGAAAGTCTCACATCAACGCGGCTAATCAACGGGCTATGGAGATGCCCATCAATTGATGTCAATGCGAGGAGTAGGGATTGCCATGCAACGGATGCACTAGAGCTATATGTGTATGAAAGCTCAAACTGAAAACTAAGTGGGTGTGTATCCAACTTGCTTGCTCATGAAGACCTAGAGCATTTGAGGAAGCTCATCGTTGGAATATACAATCCAAGTTCTATAATGAAAATTCCCACTAGTATATGAAAGTGACAACATAGGAGACAATTTATATGAAGAACATGGTGCTACTTTGAAGCACAAGTGTGGAAAAAGGATAGTAACATTGCCCCTTTTTTCTTTTTCTTTTTTTCTTTCGGTGGGCTTCTTTGGCCCCCCTTTTTTATTTAGGCTTCTTTGGCCTTTCCTTTTTCTCTTCTTCTTTTTCTTTTTCTTTTTTTACGGGGAAATGCTCTATAATGATGATCATCACACTTTTATTTACTTACAACTCGATATTACAACTCGATACTAGAACAAAGATATGACTCTATATGAATGCTTCCGGCGGTGTACTGGGATGTGCAATGATCTAGCGTAGCAATGACATAAAAAAACGGACAAGCCATGAAAACATCATGCTAGCTATCTTACGATCATGCAAAGCAATATGACAATAAATGCTCAAGTCATGTATATGATGATGATGGAAGTTGCATGGCAATATATCTCGGAATGGCTATGGAAATGCCATAATAGGTAGGTATGGTGGCTGTTTTGAGGAAGATATAATGAGGCTTATGTGTGATAGAGCGTATCATATCACGGGGTTTGGATGCACCGGCGAAGTTTGCACCAACTCTTGAGGTGAGAAAGGGCAATGCACGGTACCGAAGAGGCTAGCAATGATGGAAAGGTAAAAGTGCGTATAATCCATGGACTCACATTACTACATTAGTCATAAAGAACTCATATACTTATTGCAAAAGTTTATTAGCACTCAAAGCAAAGTACTACTACGCATGCCCCTAGGGGGATAGATTGGTAGGAAAAGAGCATCGCTCGTCCCCGACTGCCACTCATAAGGAAGACAATCAAAGAAACACCCCATGCTTCAAATTTTTCACACAACGATTACCATACGTGCATGCTACGGGACATGCAAACCTCAACACAAGTGTTTCTACAATCCACAACCACCCACTAGCATGACTCTAATATCACCATCTTTATATCGCAAAACTATTGCAAGGAATCAAACATATCATATTCAGCGATCTACATGTTTATGTAGGATTTTATGACTAACCATGTGAATGACCAATTCCTGTCATCTCTCTAAATTGATATAAGTGAAGCAAGAGAGTTTAATTCTTTCTACAAAAGATATGCCCACGCTCTAACAAATATAAGTGAAGCAAAAGAGCATTCTACAAATGGCGGTTTTCTATGTGAAGAGAAACAGGCAATACAGACTTCAAATTATATAAGTGAAGCACATGAAGCATTCTATAAATCCATACTCAAAAGATTTAAGTGAAGTGCAATGAGAATTCTATAAATCAACCAAGGAATATCTCATACCAGCATGGTGCATAAAAGAAAAATGAAAACTAAATGCAAAAGACGCTCCAAGACTTCCACATAATGCATAAATGAAACGAATACAAAAACATACCGATACTTGTTGAAGAAAGAGGGGATGCTTTCTGGGGCATCCCCAAGCTTAGACGCTTGAGTCTCCTTGAATATTTACTTGGGGTGCCTCGGGCTTCCACAAGCTTGAGCTCTTGCCTCTCTTCCTTTTCCTCATATCGAAACCTCCTCGTTTAGACACTTCATCCACACAAAACTTCAACAGAAAACTCGGTAAGATCCGTTAGTATAATAAAGAAAATCACCACTCTAAGTACTGTTGAAAACCAATTCATATTTTGTTTTTGCATTGTGTCTACTGTAATATAACTTTTCCATGGCTTAATCCACTAATATAAATTGATAGTTTCATCAAAACAAGCAAACTATGCATCAAAAACAGAATCTGTCAAAAATAGAACAGTCTGTAGCAATCTGAACATCAACCATACTTATGGTACCCCAAAAATTCTACAAAAATTAATAAAACTAAACAAGTTGTATATAAAGACAGTGCAAAAAGAATCAGAACCATTTGACGTTCCAGGTAAAAATGTAAAATCATGCACTACAGCCAAAGTTTCTGTCCTGCACCGTACAAACCAACAAGCATTGTAAACATCCTAAAGGCAAACCTTGGCACATTATTTTTATAATACAATGGAATTTTACAAGGGGATAATTATTTTTGTTGAAAAGTTTCTGTAATCAAGATTCACAAAGTTTCCGTGAGCATGAACAACGTACAAGGCTAGCTCCCACTTCAACAATGCTTATCTTTCTCACTTTCACTTTCCGTTTTGAAAAGTTTTTAGGTTCCCCTCTTTATTTTTTTGTTTTTGAACTATATGAAAGCACTCAACAGAAATAAATGACTCTCTAAAACTTCCGGGTTGTCTCCCTGGCAGCGCTTTATTTAAAGCCATTAAGCTAGGCATTTAGTGCTCAAGTAATGAATCCACCCGGATCCCAAGGTATATCAAAGCCAATTTTAATTAACAATGATTTGTAATTTAGTAGTGAGCACAAAGTGACATATATCATGCAACAACGAAGTCTAACTCTCTTCCTATGCATCGGCATGTCATAAAAGAACAATTCATGCACACCAAGTACAGGCCAATGCATAGTATAAACGGCTTCTTGCAATTTTATCGTATTGGAAACATAGAGAGGTGGAGATATAGTTCCTCTCTCATAATAATTGCAAGTAGGAGCAGCAAGCACATGCATATTACATTCATCAAAATCATCATGTGCAATGGTAAAAGGCAACCCATCAATATAATCCTTAATAAGCACAAACTTCTCCGATATAGTGTAGTAGGGAGAATTCAAAAAGATAATAGGACTATCATGCGTGGGTGCAATAGCAACAGTTTCATGTTTAACATAAGGAACTATAGCAAGTTCATCTCCATAAGCATAATTCATATTGGCATCTTGGCCACAGGCATAGCAAGCATCATCAAAAAGGGATATTTCAAGAGAATCAACGGGATCATAGCAATCATCCTTCAGTAAGCACGAAGGGGAATTAAACAATGTATGAGTTGAAGTGTTACTCTCATTAGAAGGTGGGCACGGGTAGCTAATCGGCTCTTCCTCCTTTTTTTCTTTGCTCTCCTCATCATCTTTTTCATCCAATGAGCTCATAGTTTCATCAATTTCTTCTTCCATAGCTTCCTGCAAAATATTAATCTCTTCTTGGACAGCGGGGTAGGCCTCAATATATAGTTTAACATGGGCATTAGAAGCATAATTATCATAGCAATATTCAAGTATGGCAAAATTTTCAGATTTGTAGAGAGTAGCATCATACTTTTCAATCAAAGAAGCAATTTCAAAAGCACCCTTAAAAGCAACAAATTCTTCAATTTGTTGAATATCATAGTAATTATAAACACCCTTAGAATATGAAGATACGATTCCATTATCGCTAAACAAGCATTGGTAGGGAAGGTGTTTCTTAGGGTTTTCAGAACAACAAGTAACATCATATAATTCACATAAAGTCCGAGCATAGCATTGCAAATATTGAATTTGATCCCATAATAGTTTCCCTTTTTCAGATATACGGTGTCGCACATAACAGGCATGCTCATCTAAAGTTTTTCCCTCAACTAAGCTAGTTGGGGTTTCAGCATGAGCACAAAGGGATCGAAGACGATCCAAGTAAAAGGCTTCAATAGTGTGATAGATTTTGAGTGGTTCTTCAACCATTGGTGCAGTAGGTACAACTATTTTTTTTGGTATTTTACGTTTCCTACCATAACTAAAGATAGAAAACAACTAAGAACAACAAATAAAAATTACTTAGTGATAAAGCAAACAAGCACACACGAGAATATTCACCCCACGCTATGACTCTCCGGCAACGACGCCAGAAAAAGGTCTTGATAACCCACAAGTATAGGGGATCGCAACAGTTTTCGATAAGAGTGTCAAACCCAACGAGGAGCTAAAGGTAGAATAAATAATCCCTCAAGTTCTATCGACCATCGATACAACTCTACGTACGCTTGACGTTCGCTTTACCTAGAACAAGTATGAAATTAGAAGTACTTTGTAGGTGTGATAGGATAGGTTTGCCAGATAATAAAGAACACGTAAATATAAACTAGGGGCTGTTTAGATAAAGAAGTAATAAAGTAAATATAGCGAGTGTGGAAAAGTGGTGGTAGGAGTTGTGGAATTGTCCCTAAGCAATTGACTATGTTACTAGACCAGTAATCACTATTGCAATTCTATTTGAGGGAGAGGCATAAGCTAACATACTTTATCTGCTTGGATCATATGCACTTATGATTGGAACTCTAGCAAGCATCCGCAACTACTAAAGATTCATTAAGGTAAAACCCAACCATAGCATTAAAGCATCAATTCCCCTTTATCCCATACGCAAACAACCTACTTACTCGGGTCTGTGCTTCTGTCACTCACGCCACCCACCATAAGCAAATCATAAACATATTGCAAACCCTACATCGAGAATCCCTCACGCTTGCGCGACACGGAGGGCATAATAGGACAACACCAATAATAAAACATGCAACTCAAACCAATCATAGCAATTCATCAATCATCGATAGGACAACGAAAATCTACTCAGACATCATAGGATGGCAACACATCATTGGAAAATAATATGAAGCATAAAGCACCATGTTCAAGTAGAGGGTACAGCGGGTTGCGAGAGAGTGGACCGCTGGATATAGATGGGGGAAGGTGATGGAGATGTTGGTGAAGATGGCGGAGGTGTTGGTGAAGATCGCGGTGATGATGATGGCCCCCGGTAGCACTCCGGCGCCTCCGGAAGCAAGGGGGAGAGAGCCCCCCTTCTTCTTCTTCTTCCTTGCCCTCCTCCCTAGATGGGAGAAGGGTTTCCCCTCTGGTCCTTGGCTCCCATGGCTTGGGAGGGGCGAGAGCCCCTCCGAGATTGGATCTATCTCTCTGTTTCTGCGTTCTCAGATCCCTTTATATCTGGAGATCCGTAACTCCGATTGGGGTGAATCTTTCGCCCAGATTTTTCTCATAAAATTAGCTTTCTTGCGGCAAAAGAAGAGCATCAACCGCCTTATGGGGGGCCCAGGAGAGTCCAGGGTGCGCCTGCCTCCCTGGGGTGTGCCCCCCTGTCTCGTGGCCCCCTCGTGCACCGTCTCGCATTGATTCTTCCTCCCAAAAATCACAAATATTCCAAAATAATTCTCCGTCCGTTTTTATCCCGTTTGGACTCTGTTTGATATTGGGTTTCTGCGAAACAAAAAACATGCAACAAACAGGAACTGGCACTGGGCACTGGATCAATATGTTAGTCCCAAAAATAGTATAAAAAACTGCCAAAAGTATATGAAAGTTGAAGAATATTGGCATGGAACAATCAAAAATTATAGATACGACAGAGAAGTATCAATAGCTAACATGCTGCGTGAGGAGGAGCTCAAATAGTACCAACATTCCAACTCTCATTTTATCGTGAAAGGTGATTCAAATACTAGATATTTTCATGGAGTCGCCAATGGCAGCCACCGGAAGAAAATTATTCATTCACTACAACAGGATGAGGGCACGATTGAGGGACATGAGCAACTTAAATCTTATATCACTAATTATTGCAAAAATCTGTTCGGAGCACCAGAGGAAGGAAACTTCTTGATGGATGAATCCCGAACAGATGACATCCCCTAGGTCCCTCATGAGGAAAATAACCTTCTAACAGCCCCGTACTCCGAGGAGGAAGTTAGAAAGGTGGTTTTCCTAATGGAGCATAACAAAGCTCCAGGTCCGAATGGATTTCCCGCAGAGTTCTATCAGAACTTCTGGGAAGTCATCAAACTGGATCTCCTACTTTTGTTTAGCGACCTTCATGTTGGCCAACTAGAATTGTTCCGCTTATACTTTGGTGAGATTATTTTATTACCTAAGGTTAATGAGGCTGAAAGGATACAACAATATTGACCTAAGGTTAATGAGGCTCGGAGCCCACCCCATGCTGAACTTAGCGCCACTGAGCACCACAGGGTAGGGTGAAAGGTCCACTCTTTCCCGTCCCTAGACTACACCCATCCCCATGACCACACGCGAGCACGAGCAAATCTGGCCAGCGGTTAGTGCCAGCGGAGGCTCTTGAGTCATCAGATCCATCCCTTCCCACTGCAGAAGCCAGATATCGATGTCACATGCTCGCACCACCGTTCCCACCCTGCACAGAGTGGGCAAAGGGTAGCCTCCGGCAGCCTGCAACCATCGACTGGAGGAAGGGCATGGGAGCGGTCCGCAGGCGACAGATCCACGGCCAGATACGGGACGAAGACCCAGCCCACCGCAAACAGCCCGCGCAAGCACGACAAGGGAATGATATGACACCTATCTTGGGCCGATGCACATGCAAGAGGACGGAAGGAGGGCACCATGCCGCAGATGTGCCGCCATACCATAGAAAGCATGGTAGACTAAAGATGAATTCCTCGTTCGGTTCTCTTTCCGTGAATGATGTTAACACAACTAGCTGCCCTGCCTCGGTGGAACGAATCGCGTGTGAGGTAGGAGATCCTTGATCCGTTATTCGTTATAATAGATTCATGAGCTATTAGATCCTGAGTGTGAGAGCCTTTTATGTAAGTTGAGATGCGTCATTATCAGAGGGGAACTGTGAGCGAGAGCAGGTGAAAAAATGTATTTGTGCGTGGTGTTTTGATCAAGGAGTTCCGGCAAGTCCATATACTGTGAAGGTAAGTTGCACGTATATGATGAGCTATGTCTCCCCATGTCCACGCAACCAATGAGAAGACGAAGATCATCGTGAAGATGAGCTCGCACCAGTTAAGTTGAGTTCCTGTATGACACTATGTGTTAAGTTTGCATCCCGGCAAGATAAAAAATGACGATGATAAAGTCTGGAATTTGTGGTGGGTGATGAGTTGTGGCAATGTGGCTGGTAGTTCAGAGTGGTGCACTGAGTCAAGTCTGCATGTCGGCAAGAAAAAAAGGGCGATGATAAAGTTGAGGCGTGGTTAGAAGGAGAGCAAAAATTAGGGTCCAGTAAATCAGGTCACCCATGTTAGCTAGTGTAAGAATTAAGATTAGAAGGACATTGTTTGTGTATGTAACCTTAATTACCAAATTCGCAATCGTGCATCTGCATGATTTTGTTAGCACGGGCGCATCCGAGATAGGCTAGTTGAGGAAGAACCCTAGCTGGTTTCAACGGCATGTCGATGAGCCTCGATGCTACGGGCCAAGTGACCGCATGCCGCAGAGAAGCACGCATCGCAAGCTAGGTACACCGAGACCATCTTGTGAACCGGCCAAAGTTCACAGTACTTGTAAAGATTAGGTCCCTTTTCATCAATATGTTATATTCTTAGGGGTTCTGCAAAAAATAAATTCCAGGGGATCGATTATAGCTAGATAGCCAATAGGAGTTAGCCAACGAATAAATGGGTCGACCATGACGATACCTAGGATGGGTGCATGCATGTTGTGGGTGTGTGTGTTAAATGTTCTTGGAACACTGAATATGATACATGATACCTAGGATGGGTGCATGCATGCTGTGGGTGTGGGGTTAAATGTTCTTGAAACACTGAATATGATTGGTGGTGCATGCCTCCAGTGGACGACATATAAAACTAGGTGGGCTGAGTTGGCAAAGGAAAACGAAGTCCAACTAAAAGCTGGTTGTAGACCACGGCGAAACTAGAAAATGCGCCCAGAAGATAGGCGAAAACTCGACCAAAGTCTGGCCTGGACCGAGGCGTGTCCCGTAAAAACAATCGAAAATGGAAGTTTTAAGGAAAATGGAAATCTGGCCTCCACTCTTCCTCCTTTTGTTCTTCGCTCTCCTCATCATCTTTTTCATCCAATGAGCTCACAGTTTCATTAATTTTTTCTTCCATAGCTTCCTGCAAAATATTAGTCTCTTCTTGAATAGCGGAGAATTTCTCAATATATAGTTTAACATAGGCATTAGAAGCATAATTATCATAACAATATTTAAGTATGGCAAAATTTTCAGATTTGTAGAGAGTAGCATCATACTTTTCAATCAAAGAAGCAATTTCATAAGCACCCTTAAAAGCAACAAATTCTTCAATTTGTTGAACATCATAGTAATTATAAACACCCTTAGCATACGAAGATACGATTCCATTATCAAGAAACTCACATTGGTAGGGAAGGTGTTTCTTAGGGTTTTTAGAACAATAAGTAACATCATATATTTCACATAAAGTCCAAGCATAGCATTGCAAACGATGAATTTGATCCAGTAAAAGTTTCCCTTTTTTAGATATACGGTGTCGCACATAACAAACATGCTCATCTAAAGTTTTTCCCTCAACTATGCTAGTTGGGGTTTCAGCACGAGCACATACGGATCAAAGATGATCCAAGTAAAAAGCTTCAGGAGTGTGATAGATTTTGAGTGGTTCTTCAACCATTGGTGTAGTAGGTACAACTAATTTTTTTGGTATTTTGCGTTTCCTACCCATAACTAAAGATAGAAAACAACTAAGAACAACAAATAAAAATTACTTAGTGATAAAGCAAACAAGCACACACGAGAATATTCACCCCACGTTATGACTCCCCGCCAACGGCGCCAGAAAAAGGTCTTGATAACCCGCAAGTATACAGGATCAATTGTACCCTCTTTCGATAAGTAAGAGTGTCGAACCCAACGAGGAGCTAAAGGTAGAACAAATATTCCCTCAAGTTCTATCGACCACCGATACAACTCTACGCATGCTTGACGTTTGCTTTACCTAGAACAATTATGAAACTAGAAGTACTTTGTAGATGTTGTTGGATAGGTTTGCAAGAATATAAAGAACACGTAAATATAAACTAGGGGCTGTTTAGATAAAGATGCAATACAGTAAATATAGCGAGTGTGGAAAAGTGGTGGTAGAAGTTGTGAAATTGTCCCTAAGAAATTGACTACTTTACTAGACCGTAATCACTATTGCAATTCTATTTGATGGAGAGGCATAAGCTAACATACTTTCTCTTCTTGGATCATATGCACTTATGATTGGAACTCTAGCAAGCATCCGCAACTACTAAAGATCATTAAGGTAAAACCCAACCATAGCATTAAAGTATCGAGTCCCCTTTATCCTGTACGCAAACAACCTACTTACTCGGGTATGTGCTTCTGTCACTCACGCCACCCACCATGAACATATTGCAAACCCTTCAGCGGGAATCCCTCACGCTTGCGCGACATGGAGAGCACCATAGGACATCACTAATAATAATACATGCAACTCAAACCAATCATAGGAATTCATCAATCACCGATAGGACAACGAAAATCTACTCAGACATCATAGGATGGCAACACATCATTGGATAATAATATGAAGCATAAAGCACCATGTTCAAGTAGAGGGTACAACGGGTTGCGGGAGAGTGGACCGCTCAATATAGATGGGGGAAGGTGATGGGGATGTTGGTTAAGATGGCGGAGGTGTTTGTGAAGATCGCGGTGATGATGATGGCCCCCGGCAGCGCTCCGGTGCCACCGGAAGCAAGGAGGAGAGAGCCCCCCTTCTCTTCTTCTTCCTTGACCTCCTCCCTAGATGGGATAAGAGTTTCCCCTCTGGTCCTTGGCTCCCATGGCATGGGAGGGGCAAGAGCCCCTCCGAGGTTGGATCGAACTCTCTGTCTCTCTCTGTTTCTGCGTTCTCGGATTCTGCCCTGGCACCGTTTCTTTTATATCCGGAGATCTGTAACTCCGATTGGATTGAAACCTTTGCCCAGATCTTTTTCCAAAAATTAGCTTTGTTGCGGCCGAAGAAGGGCATCAACCGCCTTACGAGGGGCCCAGGAGGGTCGGGGTGCGCCCACCTGGAGTGGGTGTGGGCCCTTGTCTCATGGCCACCTCGGGCACCGTCTCGCGTTGTTTTTACTTCCCAAAAATCATAAATATTCCAAAATAATTCTCCATTCGTTTTATCCCGTTTGGACTCTGTTTGATATGGGGTTTCTGCGAAACATAAAACATGCAACAGACAAGAACTGGCACTGGGCACTGGATCAATATGTTAGTCCCAAAAATAATATAAAAAGTTGCCAAAAGTATATGAAAGTTGAATAATATTGTGTTGGGAACGTTGCAGAAAATAAATTTTTCCTACGCTTCACCAAGATCAATCTATGGAGTCATCTAGCAACGAGAGAGAGGAGTGCATCTACATACCCTTGTAGATCGCGAGCGGAAGCGTTCAAGAGAACGGGGTTGATGGAGTCGTACTCGTCGTGATCCAAATCACCGATGATCCTAGCGCTGAACGGACGGCACCTCCGCGTTCAACACACGTATGGTTGGGAGAGACGTCTCCTCCTTCTTGATCCAGCAAGGGGGAAGGAGAGGTTGATGGAGATCCAGCAGCACGACAGCGTGGTGGTGGAAGTAGCGGGGAATCTCGGCAGGGCTTCGCCAAGCTCAGCGAGAGGGAGAGGTGTTACGGGGGGAGAGGGAGGCGCCAGGGGCTTGGGTGCGCAGCCCTCCCTCCCCCCTCTTTATATAGGGGCCCTGGGGGGGCACCGGCCCCCTAGAGATCCAATCTCAAGGGGGGCGGTGGCCAAAGGGGGAAACTTGCCCCCCAAGTCAGGTGGGGCCCCCCCCACCCCCAGGGTTTCCAACCCTAGGCGCAAGGAGAGGCCCAAGGGGGGCGCACCAGCCCACCAGGGGCTAGTTCCCTTCCCACTTCAGCCCATGGGGCCCTTCGAAATAGGTGGCCCCACCCGGTGGACCCCCCAAGACCCTTCCGGTGGTCCCAGTACAATACCGGTGACCCCCTAAACTTTCCCGGTGGCCGAATCTGGACTTCCTATATACAAATCTTCACCTCCGGACCATTCCCGGAACTCCTCGTGACGTCCGGGATCTCATCCGGGACTCCGAACAACTTTCGGGTTACCGCATACTAATATCTCTACAACCCCAGCGTCACCGAACCTTAAGTGTGTAGACCCTACGGGTTCGGGAATCACGCAGACATGACCGAGATAGCTCTCCGGCCAATAACCAATAGCGGGATCTGGATACTCATGTTGGCTCCCACATGTTCCACAATGATCACATTGAATGAACCACGATGTCGAGAATTCAAGTAATCCCGTATACAATTCCCTTTGTCAATCGGTACGTTACTTGCCCGAGATTCGATCGTCGGTATCCCAATACCTCGTTCAATCTCATTACCGGCAAGTCACTTTAATGCATGATCACGTGACCAACCACTTGGTCACATTGAGCTCATTATGATGATGCGTTACCGAGTGGGCCCAGAGATACCTCTCCGTCATACGAAGTGACAAATCCCAGTCTCGATCCGTGTCAACCCAATAGACACTTTCGGAGATACCTGTGGTATACCTTTATAGCCACCCAGTTACATTGTGATGTTTGGTACACCCAAAGCACTCCTATGGTATCCGGGAGTTACACGATCTCATGGTCTAAGGAAATGATACTTGACATTAGAAAAGCTCTAGCAAACGAACTACACGATCTTGTGCTATGCTTAGGATTGGGTCTTGTCCATCACATCATTCTCCTAATGATGTGATCCCGTTATCAATGACATCCAATGTGCATAGTCAGGAAACCATGACTATCGGTTGATCAATGAGCTAGTCAACTAGAGGCTCACTAGGGACATGTTGTGGTCTATGTATTCACACATATATTACGATTTCCTGATAACACAATTATAGCAGGAATAATAGACAATTACCATGAACAAGGAAATATAATAATCATTTTATTATTGCCTATAGGGCATATTTCCAACAGTCTCCCACTTGCACTAGAGTCAATAATCTAGTTACATTGTGATGAATTGAACACCCATCGAGTTCTGGTGTTGATCATGTTTTGCTCGCGGAAGAGGTTTAGTTAACGGATCTGCAACATTCAGATCCGTATGCACTTTGCAAATATCTATGTATCCATCTTGAACATTTTCACGAATGGAGTTGAAGCGACGCTTGATGTGCCTGGTCTTCCTGTGAAACCTGGGCTCCTTGGCAAGGGCAATAGCTCCAGTGTTGTCACAGAAGAGAGTGATCAGCCCCGACACATTGGGTATGAATCCTAGGTCGGTGATGAACTCCTTCATCCATATTGCTTCATGCGCTGCCTCCGAGGCTGCCATGTACTCTGCTTCACATGTAGATCCCGCCACGACGCTTTGCTTGCAACTGCACCAGCTTACTGCCCCACCATTCAAAATATACACGTATCCGGTTTGTGAATTAGAGTCATCCAGATCTGTGTCGAAGCTAGCGTTGAAGTAACCCTTTATGACGAGATCTTCATCACCTCCATAAACTAGAAACATTTCCTTAGTCCCTTTCAGGTACTTTAGGATATTCTTGACCGCTGTCCAGTGTTCCATGCCGGGATTACTTTGGTACCTTCCTACCAAACTTACGGCAAGGTTTACATCAGGTCTGGTACACATCATGGCATACATAATAGACCCTATAGTCGAGGCATAGGGGATGACACTCATATTTTCTCTATCTTCTGCCGCGGTCAGGCATTGAGCCGAGCTCAATTTCACACCTTGCAACACAGGCAAGAACCCCTTCTTGGACTGATCCATATTGAACTTCTTCAATATCTTATCAAGGTATGTGCTTTGTGAAAGACCTATGAGGCGTCTCGATCTATCTCTATAGTTCTTGATGCCTAATATGTAAGCAGCTTCTCCAAGGTCCTTCATTGAAAAACACTTATTCAAGTAGGCCTTAATGCTGTCCAAAAGTTCTACATCATTTCCCATCAAAAGTATGTCATCTACATATAATATGAGAAATGCTACAGAGCTCCCACTCACTTTCTTGTAAACGCAGGCTTCTCCATAAGTCTGCATAAACCCAAACGCTTTGATCATCTCATCAAAGCGAATGTTCCAACTCCGAGATGCTTGCACCAGCCCATAAATGGATCGCTGGAGCTTGCATACCTTGTTAGCATTCTTAGGATCGACAAAACCTTCCGGCTGCATCATATACAGTTCTTCCTTAAGATAGCCGTTAAGGAATGCCGTTTTGACGTCCATTTGCCATATCTCATAATCATAGTATGCAACAATTGCTAACATGATTCAGACGGATTTCAGCTTCACTACGGGAGAGAAAGTCTCATCGTAGTCAACCCCTTGAACTTGCTGGTAACCCTTAGCGACAAGTCAAGCTTTATAGATGGTAACATTACCATCCGCGTCCGTCTTCTTCTTAAAGATCCATTTATTTTCTATCGCTCGCCGATCATCGGGCAAGTCTGTCAAAGTCCATACTTTGTTTTCGTACATGGATCCTATCTCGGATAGCATGACTTCAAGCCATTTGTTGGAATCTGGGCCTGCCATCGCTTCTTCATAGTTCGAAGGTTCACCGTTGTCTAACAACATGATTTCCAAGACAGGGTTGCCATACCATTCTGGTGTGGAACATGTCCTTGTGGACCTTCGAAGTTCAGTAGCAACTTGATCCGAAGTACCTTGATCATCATCACTAATTTCCTCTCTAGTCGGTGCAGGCACCACAGGAACATCTTCCTGAGCTGCTCTACTTTTCGGTTCAAGAGGCAATACTTCATCGAGTTCTACTTTCCTCCCACTTATTTCTTTCGAGAGAAACTCTTTCTCCAGAAAGGGCCCGTTCTTTGCAACAAAGATCTTGCCTTCGGATCTAAGGTAGAAGGTATACCCAATGGTTTCCCTAGGGTATCCTATGAAGACACATTTTCCCGACTTGGATTCGAGCTTTTCAGGTTGAAGTTTCTTGACATAAGCATCGCATCCCCTAACTTTTAGAAACGACAGCTTAGGTTTCTTCCCAAACCATAATTCATACGGTGTCGTCTCAACGGATTTAGACGGTGCCCTATTTAAAGTGAATGTAGTTGTCTCTAGAGCGTATCCCCAAAATGATAGCGGTAAATCGGTGAGTGACATCATAGATCGCACCATATCCAATAGAGTGCGATTACGATGTTCAGACACACCGTTATGCTGAGGTGTTCTAGGCGGCGTGAGTTGTGAAACGATTCCACATTTCCTTAAGTGCGTACCAAATTCGTGACTTAAATATTCTCCTCCACGATCTGATCGTAAGAACTTTATTTTTCGGTCACATTGATTCTCTACCTCATTCTGAAATTCCTTGAACTTTTCAAAGGTCTCAGACTTGTGTTTCATCAAGTAAACTTATCCATATCTACTCAAGTCATCAGTGAGGGTGAGAACATAACGATAGCCACCACGAGCCTCAACGCTCATTGGACTGCACACATCAGTATGTATAATTTCCAATAAGTTGGTTGCTCGCTCCACTGTTCCGGAGAACGGAGTCTTGGTCATTTTACCCATGAGGCATGGTTCGCACATGTCAAATGATTCGAAATCAAGAGACTCCAAAAGTCCATCTGTATGGAGCTTCTTCATGCGTTTGACACCAATGTGACCAAGGCGGCAGTGCCACAGATATGTGGGACTATCATTGTCAATCTTACATCTTTTGGTATTCACACTATGAATATGTGTAATATCACGTTCGAGATTCATTAAGAATAAACCATTGACCAGCGGGGCATGACCATAAAACATATCTCTCATATAAATAGATCAACCATTATTCTCGGATTTAAATAAGTAGCCATTTCGTATTAAATGAGATCCAGATACAATGTTCATGCTGAAAGCTGGCACTAAATAACAATTATTGAGGTTTAAAACTAATCCCGTAGGTAAATGTAGAGGTAGCGTGCCGACGGTGATCACATCGACCTTGGAACCATTCCCAACGCGCATCGTCACCTCGTCCTTTGCCAGTCTCCGCTTATTCCACAGCTCCTGTTTTGAGTTACAAATATGAGCAACCGCACCGGTATCAAATACCCAGGTGCTACTACGAGTACTGGTAAGGTACACATCAATTACATGTATATCACATATACCTTTGGTGTTGCCAGCTGTCGGTGTCAAAACGGGCGGATCTCGGGTAGGGGGTCCCGAACTGTGCGTCTAGGCGGATGGTAACAGGAGACAAGGGACACGATGTTTTTACCCAGGTTCGGGCCCTCTCGATGGAGGTAAAACCCTACTCCTGCTTGATTAATATTGATGATATGGGTAGTACAAGAGTAGATCTACCACGAGATCAAAGAGGCTAAACCCTAGAAGCTAGCCTATGGTATGATTGTTGTTCATCCTATGGACTAAATCTCTCCGGTTTATATAGACACCGGAGAGGGCTAGGGTTACACAGAGTCGGTTACAATGGGAGGAGATCTACATATCGTATCGCCAAGCTTGCCTTCCACGCTAAGGAAAGTCCTATCCGGACACGGGACGAAGTCTTCAATCTTGTATCTTTATAGTCCGGGAGTCTGGCCAAAGGTCATAGTCCGGCCATCCGGACACCCCCTAATCCAGGACTCCCTCAGTAGCCCCTGAACCAGGCTTCAATGACGACGAGTCCGGCACGCAAATTGTCTTCGGCATTGCAAGGCGGGTTCCTCCTCCGAATACTTCATAGAAGATGTTGAACACAAGGATAGTGTCCATCTCTGCAAAATAGTTTCCACATACCACCGTAGAGAGAATAATATTTGCACAAATCTAAACTGCTGACGTATTCCGTAGCGTGACATCACGCCACGACCAAGCCTTTATTCGAATCATTTTACTGTCCCACCTCAGCGCGTTTAGCGAGGCGGTTTCCTTCGCACGTCTTGTCAAAGCAGAGATCGTGTCCCCTTATTCCGGGATTCTCATCAATACGGACGTGGGTAACCCAACCGTGCCATTGGTATGGCTTCTTAATTGAAAGTGAGTCCCAAACGGTCACGGGGAGGGCTCTTGGTATTCAACCTCTTTATAAAGGGACCAAGGCTCGACTCCTTTCTTTCAATCCAATCAAATCCGCCTCTTGCCTCGAGTTCCAACACCCAAAGCTCCAGATTCAGGCGCTTCGGACCTTCGATGATGTCCGGCTTCGACCTCCAAGGCCGGTGGATGCCTTCCTCCGTTACGGAAGAAGACGTGCGAAAGCTGAGAGATGCCTGGTATCTGACCGGCGAAATCTCGCATAGGCTGCCTGCTCAAGGGCAGGCTATTCCCACTCCCCAGCTCGGTGAGAGTGCGGTGTTCACATCTCACTTCCTTCGGGGGCTAGGCTTCCTGATTGATCCCTTCGTGAGGGGGCTCATGTTTTATTACAGGCTGGAATTTCACGACTTAGCTCCGGAGTCCATCCTCCAAATCTCATCGTTCATTGTCGTGTGTGAGGCCTTCCTCCATATTACTCCTCACTTCGGATTGTCGCTTAAAACCTTCAAGGTAGAACCGAAGATGATCGAGGGGCAGCACGCTGAGTGCGGAGGTGCTATTATAAGCAAAATTGCCGACGCTCCATGGCCCGAGGGCTCTTTTCAAGAGGAGTTCGGCTTATGGCAACGAGAGTGGTTTTACATCACAGCTCCCAGGGGTACCACGTGGGTGGCGCCACCTGCTTTTCGCTTGGGTCCCCCACCACGGCTAGCGTCATGGGCCAATGAAGGGCTTAACTGGGGGCCGTCCAAGGATGTGCCCTTGCTGCAGGGCCGCATTCGAGATCTCCTAGAAAGAGATACCAATTGGCCGTAGTGGCGCAGGTTATGCTGATTCGCCGCATACTGCCCTGCAAACGTCGCCGGCCCCCTCCGCCTGTGGGAATTTCATCCAGAATGACCACGAGCCCTCCAACATTTTATGGGCACGACGCCCGTGGAGATGTACAAATTGTTCTTCGGATCACAAGCAATGTGTCCGGACTTGTATGAGGACGCAGGTCTGAGCTGCAATCGCTCGGACACTCAAGTAAGTAGCCCTGTACCCAGACACGCTATCCGTACATTTATCATAACACTGCCCTCAAAAGAGCTATCCTTTAAACAGGAGTGGATAACGAAAGCAAAGCTTATTAGGTGTCCGCCCCCCCTCCCTGAGACCACGCCGGATCCCGTGTTGACCAGGATGCTAGAGATTGCGCCTTTGGAAGAAGGCGAAGAGGGGAACAAAGAAGCTACCGCCTCTGTGAAGGAGACTGTCAGGAAATGAGGAATCGAGAATTCCTCTATCCAGGTAAAGAAGAGGACCGCCTCTAAAGACCCGGAGGCGATGGCCTCAAAGCGGGGGAAGAAATCTTCGTAAGAGGGTCCGGCGCCGGAGGGTGCCCCGGCCACATTACACCCCAAGGGGATCAACTCTCCACCGAGATATAAGTAAAGAGAGGGGTTTTAAAATGAGAGACATGCCTGTTTTATTTCTGAGGAAGATAACCGAAATTTTACCTTGCAATTCGGATCTCAACCCTTCTCAGCAGAGCTCATCTTCAAGGGATCTTCGTCCGAAGATGATGGAGAGTGAAACTCCTCCCCCAGCTGTACCGTCTTGCGAGGCGGGCGACCCCGAGGTGTCGTCTCAGAGGGTTTCTCCAAATCCGGACCTTGAAAAAGGTCGTCGGACTAGTCCGACACCTTTTGGTGCATGGTCGGAGGAGCTGAAGGATCTGCTCGGGCGAGCATCTACCTCAGAAGAACACCGTGTGTTGATGAACACGGTGATTAGAAGGATTTCATCCGCGGAAAGCGGATTGTACGAGGCCGCCAGGAGTTTACTAACAGGTTTTGAGGTACGTGAAAAGATGTACCTTTTGACAGAGCCTCATATATAAAATGCGCCCTGTATAGATAGTAGCCCCTGAGAGTCTGTGTGTTGTCAAAATGACGACACACAGAGGATCATAATCCCAGGTATAATATGTCGCCTTTCCTATGTAGGTGGCGAGTTGTTCAGTGGCTAACCGGACTGATGAATTTGCCGAGCTAAAGCAGCAACTTGACGTGGCAGATGCCGACATCGCGCTTGTAAATGAGCGGCTAGATGAGGCACAAGGTATGTAATGTCTCCAAAGACATCTGGTAAGAGGAGCTTGATGCTCGTACCTTATAACATATGTGCTTAATGCAGATGGTGCCGCTGCCGTGGAGAACCTTTGGGAGGAACTTGCCCGAGCCAAGGAGCAAGCGAGGAAAAGCGATGCGGCTGCCGTTAAAGCGGCTGAAGAGCTAAAAGCCGAACAGGCTGCTCACTGCCAGAGCAAGAAAGAAATGGCCGAGATGGTTGTAAAATTGAAGGATGTTGCCGATCGTTGTAAGCTTCTTGAAAAAGAAGATAGGGTGGCACAGAAGGACCTAGAAAAGGTCACTGCCGAGGCCAAGGACACTCGCTCTGCAATGAGAGCTATGAAGGAGGAGCTACGTCAGGCCGGAGATATCGCGGCTGGAAAGCCCTATATGCTGCGGATGAAGTTCAGGGATCCTAAGTATGCTCCGTTAGACCGGAAGTGGAGTGCGGCGAACACTTATCTGGAGTTGGCGGCGAGTGCCGTGGATGCGACCGAACACTTCCGGGGTCTAGATGACCATGAATTGGAAGAACTTTTTTGGTCGCAGTTCCACAATCCACAACGCCCACTTTCGGTGTCCGACCGTTTGGCCGCTTGGGCAGAGCTGGACAGGTTATCCGGGCTCGCCATGAGGTACGTCGTGAGTCGTCTGTGGCCGGAAGGGCCAGAGCCGAAGAGTTATTTTAGCTTGGTGCAGCAGTTCCTTGGTACGGTGCCGCATATTGATGCAATGAAGAGGTCAGCGTGCATAGAGGGTGCACAGATGGCTCTTGCCCGTGTCAAGACATACTGGGCGGATATGAAGGCCAGTGTTGTTGCATCCCAGGATTCGGACGAAAGCCGAGTACCTGCCAAGAACTACTTTGAGGAAGTTCTATAGGGCGCTCGTTTAATAGAGACGCAGTGCTTGAAGGATGTTGTGTTCGAATAGCATGTGCTATTGTAAAACAATGTTTTGATGGAATATAAAAGCTTTTTATACTTGTGCTTTCAAGAATTAGAATACCTCCTGTGCGGCCGTTAATATATATGTGTATATAACCTAAAAGATGGCAGTCGTTGGCTTCAGCCCCCACGCATATAATGCGGGGGTGTTCGCAGAAGGCGCATTTTCACACTTGATCCAACGTCTTGGTACTATAAAGGAGGTGATAGCGCAGGGAACTAGGCAACCGGACTATAATGCTTTATCACTTTCACTTAGCCATAGGAGTTTGACAGTGGGGCTACTGAATAGCCCCTGGGGGCACCGCGCTCGCCCGAATTCGGGGCGCGTGTGTGCCTGACCGAGAAACGGCCCTTCGTTAATGCGGAGGAATCCTAAAGATTCTGGCAAGTCATCGAGTGGTTGACCAGTCTCTCGCAATATCATGATAGTCAGTTTTCGGCTTTCTCTACTGAGGTGCTCGCCTGGCCGAACCGGGCACAATCGCAGTAGTTCTCCTGGTGCCGCCTTAGCCGATAGAGCGGAACGTAAGGCAGCAAAACACAGGAGCCGGGCAAACCCAACATTTGACCAAAGACATGACTCGAAGCTGATGCATATAAGGCCAAACTCGCGACGCCGAACACTCCCTAAGTTATTCAGTCTTTATGAAAACGGGGCGAACAAAAGCCCTTGGTAAGAAGCCCCTGGTGTCCAGGTACGCGCAAAATTCTGGCGTGGCCACATGCCAAGACGCCAGCCTCCTCCTTGGTTATAGCAAAAAAACCGGGGGATGTAATCAACAAGAGACAGTAAAAAAGGTTTACGCAGGGTCTTAATCTGAAAAGAATCCTTGAAACGGGTCCCTACTGCACGTCTGCGCCTGTGTCTCTGTTGTGCCGTATCCTGGACGGGTGTAGCACGGTGTTCGTCTGCAAAAGAGAGTAACTTAGTGAAAAACAATCATGCGAGAAATCTATGTTAAAATAAACAAAGTATAATACAAAAAATGGGTAGAATTGAGCTTTATTGTCTCCTGGTGTAAACGCGCGGAGCCCCTTGTACGGGGGTATGCGGCTATTAAGCCTTTGTATATTTACGCCGGACTCGTCGAGCCATGTCCGGGGTCGTGAACGACCTGTTTAGGTGCTCTAACTAGTAAAGCTGGATTAGTGTGCGGCTGTCAAGGCAGCCGCACCATCGTCCGCGCTCGAGGAACACTTGATATTTCCCTTTAATGAGATGATGCCTCGTGGACCGGGCATTTTGAGTGTAAGGGATGCATAATGCGGTATTGTGTTAAAGCGGGCGAAAGCTTCGCGTCCCAGTAGTGCTTGATAGCTACTTATGAATGGGGCGATGTGGAAGGTTAGCTTTTCGCTTCGGAAGTTGTCGGGGGAGCCAAACATAACTTCTAACGAGAGGTAACCCATACAATGGGTATCTGGGCCTGGCATGACCCCTTGAAAGGAAGTGTTGCCATGGCGAATTATTGCTGGGTTTATCCCCATTTTGCGGATTGTGTCCTGATATAGCAGGTTTAGGTCACTGCCGCTGTCCATTAGGACTTGTGTAAAGTGGAGTCCGTCAATTATCGGATCTAAGACCAAGGCAGTCCAGCCTGCGTTCCGGATACCTCTAGAGTAATCCTAATGATCGAAGGTGATTGGTTGTAACAACCAGTGGCGGGACTCCTCTAGGACAGGCCGTATGGCGCGTGTCTCCATAGGCGCCACTCTGTTTAACTGTTCTGACTTCTTGCGGGAACTTCTTTTGTTCTCCGGTGCTCTGCTTGTGGGGTTCGTCGTCATCCTCGCTTGGTATGTCGAGCCCCTTGTGTTCGGCGTTGAGTTTGCCGGATTGCTTGAAGACCCAACAATCTCTGTGGGTGTGGTTTGCAGGCCTCCCGGGAGTACTGTGGATTTGGCATATTTTGTCCAGGATTTTGTTGAGGTTAGATAGCTCGTCCCTATTATCTTTGGGGGCGGCTTTTTCTGATTCTGCCGAGAGCTTTTGAATCCGGCGTTGACTGTCGTGCTCTTCGGGCTGTTATCCTTGATCCGGCGCCGTTCCTTATTACGGTGCGGTTTCCCGTTTCCATCTCTAACTTCGGATGTACTTGGGTCGCTGGTGCTGCTTCTTGCCAACCAGCTATCCTCTCCTGCGCAAAAGCGGGTCATGAGGCTTGTCAATGCGGCCGTTGTTCTTGGCTTTTCTTGGCCGAGGTGTCTGGCGAGCCATTCGTCTCGAACGCTATGCTTGAAAGCTGCTAGGGCTTCAGCGTCCGGACAGTCGACTATCTGATTCTTTTTAGTAAGAAATCTGTTCCAGAGTTTCCGGGCTGACTCTCTGGGTTATTGATTTATATGACTTAGATCGTCTGCAGCCGGAGGTCGGACATAGGTCCCTTTAAAATTTGCCCGAAAAGCATCCTCGAGCTCCTCCCAACTTCCTATGGTGTTTTCGGGAAGGGTTTTAAGCCAGTGCCGGGCTGGCCCTTTGAGCTTGAGGGGTAGGTATTTTATGGCATGGAGGTCATCTCCTCTAGCCATGTGTATGTGGAGGATATAATCCTCAATCCAGACTCCAGGGTCTGTTGTTCCGTCGTATGCCTCTATGCTTACGGGCTTGAATCCCGCTGGAAATTCATGGTCCAGCACCTAATTGGTGAAACATAGGGGATGTGCGGTGCCCCTGTATTTGGGTGTGTCGCGATGTTCGGATATTTGTTGCGTTGCATTGCTTACTAGAGCTTGCTTTCTTAGCCCGTAGACAGATCTAGTTGGGCCGTCTTTTTGATGCGAATCCTTGTGCGGATTGCGCGCCGGATTGAGTGTGGTGCCCTTTGCCGCTCGATGTCGGCCATGGGGTCGTCTATCCGACCTGGTGGCTTCCTTGTTTTTTGACTGTGGGGGCTCTAAGGCCTCCTCATCAAACTCCGGTAGTAATTTTTGCTTCGGATAGCTCTTTGTGTGGTGACTGTCGCTGTACTTGTGTGCGGTGTTGAGTACTTTGCCCCATCTGATTCTGAGTGCATCTTCCGCTGTTTTGAGCTTCCGCTTCTGCTTTTTCAGGCTACGCGCAGTGGCAACGAGCCTTTCGTGGAGGTTCTTCTTCTCCAGCAACTTGTCCGGTGTGAGGTTGTCCGGACTATTATTTTTGCCTAGGACGGGTTGTTCGGTTTGTCTATCCAAGTTGCCCTATTCGGATGGTTGCTCGATGGCATGTTCGTCGTCCGCTGGTTCGTCCTGCTCTATGGCTGGGTCTCTGTCGAGGTGGGGTTTGGCGCGGCGCTTCTGCCGCCGCTTTGATTGCTTTTCGAGGGAACGATCCCTCGTTGCGCCCTTTTGATCCTCGTCGTTGTTTCTTTTAGGTGTGTCCACCATGTATACATCATGGGATGAGGTGGTTGTCCAGTGCCCTATAGGCACTGGTTCTTGTTCGTCTTCTTCATCGGCATCCATACCGTCGATGTCTTCGGAGTCGAAGTCGAGCATGTCGGTTAAATCGTCGATAGTGGCTACGAAGTGGGTGGTGGGTGGGTTTCGAATTTCTTCGTCGTCCGCATCCCAACCTTGCTGACCATAGTCCGGCCAGGGCTCTCCTGATAAAGAGAGAGACTTTAGTGAATTCAGGATGTCGCCAAAGGGCGAGTGTTGAAAGATGTCTGCGGCGGTGAACTCCATGATCGGAGTCCAATTGGGTTCGATCGGGAGGGGTGCGGAATATTCGGAGTCCGGAAAGGAGTCCGGCACCTTGGAGTCACGAGCTCCGCGAAGGACAAGATTGGTGTTCGGCTCGATCGCCGTAGAGATTGCAACCCCCGAGGCGGCGTCTAGCCACCTGTCCTCGACCGGCGCAGTCGGCTCCGATCTAAGGGTCAGAGCGTACACCTGAGCGGCACTCTGGGCACTATCCGGCGGCAGAGCTAGATCGTGCCCATCGTGATAGTGCAGCGCGCTCAGCTGTGGCTCGAATCCGTCGAAGATCAAGTCTCCGCGGATGTCAGTCGTGTAGTTTAAACTTCGAAATCTGACCTGATGGCCAGGGGCGTAGCTTTCGATCTGCTCCAGATGGCCAAGTGAATTGGCCCGCAATGCAAATCCGTCGCATACGAAGATCTGTCCGGGGAGAAAAGTCTCACCCTGGACCGCGTCGTGGTTGATGATCAAAGAAGCCATCGGGCCTAAAGGTGACGACATAGAGGAACTCTCAATGAAAGCACCAATGTCGGTGTCAAAACCAGCGGATCTCGGGTAGGGGGTCCCGAACTGTGCATCTAGGCGGATGGTAACAGGAGACAAGGGACACGATGTTTTTACCCAGGTTCGGGCCCTCTCGATGGAGGTAAAACCCTACTCCTGCTTGATTAATATTGATTATATGGGTAGTACAAGAGTAGATCTACCACGAGATCAAAGAGGCTAAACCCTAGAAGCTAGCCTATGGTATGATTGTTGTTCGTCCTACGGACTAAATCTCTCCGGTTTATATAGACACCGGAGAGGGCTAGGGTTACACAGAGTCAGTTACAATGGGAGGAGATCTACATATCGTATCGCCAAGCTTGCCTTCCACGCCAAGGAAAGTCCTATCCGGACACGGGACAAAGTCTTCAATCTTGTATCTTCATAGTCCAGGAGTCGGGACAAAGGTCATAGTCCGGCCATCCGGACACCCCCTAATCCAGGACTCCCTCACTAGCTTTCTTGTCCGCTAAGTACTTGGTGCAATTCCGCTTCCAGTGTCCGCTTCCCTTGCAATAAAAGCACTCGGTCTCAGGTTTGGGTCCATGCTTTGGCTTCTTCCCGGCAACTGGCTTACCGGGTGCGGCAACTCCCTTGCCGTCCTTCTTGAAGTTCTTCTTACCCTTGCCTTTCTTGAAACTAGTGGTTTTATTGACCATCAACACTTGATGTTCCTTTTTGATTTCTACCTCCGCCGATTTCAGCATTGAAATTACTTCAGGAATAGTTTTCACCATCCCCTGCATATTGTAGTTCATCACAAAGCTCTTGTAGCTAGGTGGGAGTGACTGAAGGATTCTGTCAATGACCGCCTCATCTGAGAGGTTAATGTCCAGCTGGGACAAGCGGTTGTGCAACCCAGACATTTTGAGTATGTGCTCACTGACAGAACTATTTTCCTCCATCTTACAACTGTAGAACTTGTCAGAGACTTCATATCTCTCGACCCGGGCATGAGCTTGGAAAACCATTTTTAGCTCTTCGAACATCTCATATGCTCCGTGTTGCTCAAAACGCTTTTGGAGCCCCGATTCTAAGCTGTAAAGCATGCCGCACTAAACAAGGGAGTAGTCATCAACATGCGACTGCCAGGCGTTCATAACGTCTTGAGTTGCGGGGAAAACGGGTGCTTCACCTAGCGGTGCATCTAGGACATATGCTCTTTTGGCAGCTATGAGGATGATCCTCAAGTTCCGGACCCAGTCCGTATAGTTGCTGCCATTGTCTTTCAGCTTGGTTTTCTCTAGGAACGCGTTGAAGTTGAGGGAAACATTAGCATGGGCCATCTGATCTACAAGACATATTGCAAAAGTTCTAGACTAAGTTCATGATAATTAAGTTCATCTAATCAATTTATTTAATGAACTCCCACTCAGATATACATCCCTCTAGTCATCTAAGTGATCCATGATCCGAGTCAACTAGGCCGTGTCTGATCATCACGTGAGACGGACTAGTCATCATCGGTGAACATCTTCATGTTGATCATAACTTCTATACGACTCATGTTCGACCTTTCGGTCTCTTGTGTCCCGAGGTCATGTCTGTACATGCTAGGCTCGTCAAGTCAACCTAAGTGTTTTGCATGTGTAAATCTGTCTTACACCCGTTGTATGTGAACGTTAGAATCTATCACACCCGATCATCACGTGGTGCTTCGAAACAACGAACTTTCGCAACGGCGCACAGTTAGGGGGAGCACTTTCTTGAAATTATTATGAGGGATCATCTTATTTACTACCATCGTTCTAAGCAAATAAGATGCAAAAACATGATAAACATCACATGCAATCAAATAGTGACATGATATGGCCAATATCATTTTGCTCCTTTTGATCTCCATCTCCGGGGCGCCATGATCATCATCGTCACCGGCATGACACCATGATCTCCATCATCATGATCTCCGTCATCGTGTCTTCATGAAGTTGTCACGCCAATGATTACTTCTACTACTATGGCTAACGGTTTAGCAATAAAGTAAAGTAATTACATGGCGTTTATTCAATGACACACAGGTCATACAATAATTAAGACAACTCCTGTGGATCCTGCCGGTTGTCATACTCATCGACATGCAAGTCGCGATTCCTATTACAAGAACATGATCAATCTCATACATCACATATATATCATTCATCACATCCTTTTGCCCATATCACATCACAAGGCATATGCTGCAAAAACAAGTTAGACGTCCTCTAATTGTTGTTGAATGTTTTTACGTGGCTGCAATAGGGTTCTAGCAAGAACGTTTCTTACCTACGTCAAAACCACAACATGATATGCCAATTTCTATTTACCCTTCATAAGGACCCTTTTCTTCGAATCTGATCCGACTAAAGTGGGAGAGACAGACACCCGCTAGCCACCTTATGCAACTAGTGCATGTCAGTCAGTGGAACCTGTCTCACGTAAGCGTACGTGTAAGGTCGGTCCGGGCCGCTTCATCCCACGATGCCGCCGAAACAAGATAAGACTAGTAGTGGCAAGTAAATTGACAACATCTACGCCCACAACAAAATTGTGTTCTACTCGTGCATAGAAACTACGCATAGACCTAGCTCATGATCCCACTGTTGGGGAACGTTGCAGAAAATAAAATTGTCCTACGCTTCACCAAGATCAATCTATGGAGTCATCTAGCAACGAGAGAGAGGAGTGCATCTACATACCCTCACTAGTAGAAAAGGGGGAATTGGTCCAGGCCTGGTCAGCCCATTAGTCCCGGTTCAGTCCAGAACCGGGACCAATGGTGGAATTGGACCCGGTTCGTGAGCCCCGGGGGCCGGCCGGGCCACGTGGGCCATTGGTCCCGGTTCGTCTGGACCTTTTGGTCCCGGTTGGTGGGACAAACCGGGACCAATGGGCCTCGCTCCTGGCCCACCACCATTGGTCCCGGTTGGTGCCACGAACCGGGACCAAAGGCTGCCCTTTAGTCCCGGTTCATGCCACCAACAGGGACCAATGAGGTGCCTATATATACCCCCTCGCGTAAGAGCAGAGCACACTACTCTGTTTTTTCTGGCAGCCGAGGGGGAGAGGGCTTGGTGGTGCTCTAGCTCACCTCCTATGCACACAAGGTGTTCGGTGGAATGCTCGAGCCACACTACTTAAGCTTTCTCCTCTCCAAGCTCCATTTTCCTCAATATTTGTCTAGGTTTAGCGGTCCGTCACGCCCCATCCCCGTCTTCACCGCCGTCGATCACCTGCGCCGATCTCATCGCCGGCACCACCGTGGTGAGCCTCTTGTTCTTATCTTCTTTCTAAAAGGAAAAATATTCTTACTTGTATGTTTAGATAGATACTTGTATTATTTTCTTACTTTTATTATTGCATCTTATATAGTGCGATGGTTTTGGTATCCGCCCCCGTCGGCCCTTGTCCTGTCTATGATTCGGATGTGGTATATATTATCTTTTCATAACTATTGGTTCATTTATTGTTTATGAAAATTATGCCGACCAACGTGACATAGATTTTATTTATCTAGGAGGTTGTTGAACCGGAAATTCCAACCGACCCTATTGTCGAGAGGTTAAATTTAGTTGAAGAACAAAACAATTTCTTGAAGGAAAAAATAAGAAAAATTGAGGAGGAGAAGATGATATTGGAGTTGCATGTTGCGGATGTCGTCGATGATGACAAGATCAAGATGGATGCAATGCGCTTGAAGATTAGAAAGATTAGAAAATATGTCATTCATACCGAGGCTTGGTATCATTATGCCGTTGGATCAGTTGTTACCTTGGTTGCGATTATGATCGCATTTATTTTCGCATTGAAATGTTTTACATAGTTTCAATGTATGGTTTAATTAATTTAGATGCTCTGTAGAGCTTTATGTTGTTCTGTAATGATTTTTGCTTGAAGATGAGAACTATGTATGTACTTTGGTTTTAATGTGATGATGAATTTCTATTAATTTGGTCACTTAGTTATCTATTCATGATGTTCTGTAATGATTTTCGACACACTTAATTATATATAATGCACGCAGATGAACCGGCAATGGATGTAGGGTAACAGACACACATCCGAGTACATTAAGGGGGTGCATGATTTTCTCGAAGTGGCTGAGGAAAACAAGCAGAATGGTTTTATGTGTTGTCCATGCCCTATATGTGGGAATACAAAGTCTTACCCTGATCGGAAAATCCTTCTAACCCACCTGCTTTACAAGGGTTTCATGCCACACTATAATGTTTGGACGAGGCACGGAGAAATAGGGGTTATGATGGAAGACAGCGAAGAAGAAGAGTACGATGATAACTATGTGCCCCCTGAATACGGTGATGCTACTGAACATCAAGAGGAACCAGACGATGTGCACGATGATGCTGCAACGGGCGAAGCTGCTAAAGATCAAGAGGAACCAGACGATGTGCCCGATGATGATGATCTCCGCCAGGTCATTGTCGATGCAAGGATGCAATGCGAAAGTCAAAAGGAGAAGCTGAAGTTCGATCACATGTTAGCGGATCACAAAAAGGGTTGTACCCCAATTGTGAAGATGGCAACACAAAGCTCGGTACCGTACTGGAATTGCTGCAGTGGAAGGCAGAGAATGTTGTGCCAGACAAAGGATTTGGGAAGCTACTGAGAATATTGAAGAAGAAGCTTCCAAAGTATAACGAATTGCCCGACAGTACATACGCAGCAAAGAAGGTCGTATGCCTTCTAGGATTGGAGGTGCAGAAGATACATGCATGCCCTAATGACTGCATCCTCTACTGCGGTGCGTACAACGATCTAAACGCATGCCCGGTATGCGGTGCATTACGGTATAAGATCAGACGAGATGACCCTGGTGTTGACGGCGACCCCCCGAGGAAGAGGGTTCCTGCGAAGGTGATGTGGTATGCTCCTATAATACCACGGTTGAAATGCCTGTTCAGAAAAGAAGAGCATGCCAAGTTGATGCGATGGCACAGTGAGGACCGTAAGAAAGACGGGAAGTTGAGAGAACCCGCTGACGGGTAGCAGTGGAGAAAAATCGAGAGAAAGTACTGGTCTGAGTTTGCACATGACCCAAGGAACATATGGTTTGCTTTAAGCGCGGATGGCATTAATCCTGTCGGGGAGCAGAGCAACAATCACAGCACCTGGCACGTGACTCTATTTATGTATAACCTTCCTCCTTGGATGTGCATGAAGCGGAAGTTCATTATGATGCCAGTTCTCATCCAAGGCCCTAAGCAACCCGGCAACAACATTGATGTGTACCTAAGGCCATTAGTTGAAGAACTTTTACAGCTATGGAATGGAAACGGTGTGCGTACGTGGGATGAGCACAAACAGGAGGAATTTGACCTAAAGGTGTTGCTATTCGTGACCATCAACGATTGGCCCGCTCTCAGTAACCTTTCAGGACAGACAAACAAGCGATACCACGCATGCACGCACTGTTTACTTGACACCAAAAGTATATACCCGGGAAGCTGCAGGAAGAATGTGTACCTGGGCCATCGTCGATTTCTTTCGACCAACCATCAATGTCGAAAGAAAGGCAAGCATTTCAAAGGTGAGGCAGATCACCGGAAGAAGCCCGCCATGCGTACCGGTGATCACGTACTTGCTATGGTCAATGATTTACACGTAATCTTTGGAAAGGGTCCTGGCGCACTAGCTGTTCCGAATGACACTAGGGGAAACGCACCCATGTGGAAGAAGAAATCTATATTTTGGGACCTACCCTACGGGAAAGACCTAGAGGTCCGCTCTTCAATTGACGTAATGCACGTGACGAAGAACCTTTGTGTGAACCTGCTAGGCTTCTTGGGCGTGTATGGAAAGACAAAAGATACAGCTGAGGCACGGGAGGACCTGCAACATTTGCATGAAAAAGACGGCATGCCTCCAAAGCAGTATGAAGGTCCTGCCAGCTATTCTCTTACCAAAGAAGAGAAGGAAAACTTCTTTGAATGCCTGCTTAGTATGAAGGTCCCGACTGGCTTCTCGTCGAATATAAAGGGAATAATAAATATGCCAGAGAAAAAGTTCCAGAACCTAAAGTCTCATGACTGCCATGTGATTATGACGCAACTGCTTCCGGTTGCATTGAGGGGGCTTCTACCGGAAAACGTCCGATTAGCCATTGTGAAGCTATTTGCATTCCTCAGTGCAATCTCTCAGAAGGTGATCGATCCAGAAATCATACGAAGGCTAAGGAGTGATGTGGTGCAATGTCTTGTCAGTTTTGAGTTGGTGTTCCCACCATCCTTCTTCAATATCATGACGCACGTCCTAGTTCATCTAGTCGACGAGATTGTCATTCTGGGCCCCGTATTTCTACACAATATGTACCCCTTTGAGAGGTTCATGGGAGTCCTAAAGAAATATGTCGGTAACCGCGCTAGGCCAGAAGGAAGCATCTCCATGGGCCATCAAACAGAGGATGTCATCGGGTTTTGTGTTGACTTCATTCCTGGCCTTAAGAAGATAGGTCTCCCTAAATCGTTGTATGAGGGGAGACTGACTGGAAAAGGCACGCTTGGAAGGGACTCAATAATATGCAGGGATGCAAATTCTTGGTCTCAAGCATACTACACAGTTCTATAGAACTCTACCTTGGTGACCCCGTATGTCGATGAACACAAGAACAGTCTGCGCTCCAAACACCCGGAGCAGTGCGACGACTGGATTACATGTGAACACATCAAGACTTTCAGCAGTTGGTTGGAAACACGTCTCAGAGGTGACAACACTGTTTGTGATGAGCTGTACTTGTTGTCCAGGGGACCATCTTCGACTGTTACGATTTGGAAAGGATACGAGATAAATGGGAATACATTTTACATGATTAACCAAGATCAAAAGAGCACCAACCAAAATAGCGGTGTCTGCTTTGATGCAACAGCCGAGAGGGGAAATGACACGTATTATGGTTACATAGTGAACATATGGGAACTTGACTACGGACATGATTTTACCTTTGTTTAAGTGCAAATGGGTCAATCTATTAGGAGGCGGGGTACAGGTAGACCCACAGTACGGAATGACAACAATGGATCTGAAAAATCTTGGGTACACTGACAAACCGTTCGTCCTAGCCAATGATGTGGCACAGGTTATCTATGTGAAGGACATGTCTACTAGACCGAGAAAAAGAAAAGATAAGGAAGCGAATACATCATACGATGAGCCAAAGCGCCACATAGTTCTTTCGGGAAAAAGGGACATCGTGGGAGTGGAGGGCAAGACAGACATGTCTGAAGATTATGAAAAGTTTCATGAAATTCCTCCCTTCAAAGTCAAGGCTGACCCCAGCATCCTGATAAACGATGAAGATTATCCATGGTTACGGCGCAATAAGAAAATGACACAACCGAAGAAAAACTGAAGACTTTCTCCCGCAACTATTACGATGATACCATGCCAACTTTGTAACAGACGAGTATGATACCATTGTCCGTTTTGTACATGCACATGCTATGTGGGTGAAATTATGATACCATGCCAACTTTCAAATTTTTCAGAGTTCATTTGAAATGCTTTAATGTCTTATGGTTCGGCCCTCGTAATACCATTAATCCCGGTTTGCTCCTTGTCAACTATGTTCTCACCAAGAACACTCTCAAGAGGGCAGCCACGTGGGCCATTGGTCCCGGTTCGTCTGGACCTTTTTTCTCTATAGGCGCATCTATGTTCATTTTTTTAGTGAAGTTAATCACAAACTTGTGATTCACACAAATTTCAAAGAATTCAAATCTTAACTATTCAAATTTGAATACTAATGGCACTAACAGAAAGTTTATAATTTTTCTAAAACTAAAAGCAAAAAAGAATTAAAAAATAAAGCAAAAAACAAAAGAAAATAAATAATGCAAAAAACTAAACAAAAAAACTAAAAAAAAACTAAAAAATGCCACTACGGCCTGAATACGACTAGAAACCGAACCTGGGCCAGGATTCAGGCCCGCAGAAGGCCCAATAGGCCCACAGCAGCATAGTGTGAGATTAGGCCCGAAAGCCTGCAGTTGAGAGGAGCTCAAGAGGGTGGGCGCAGCAGCGCTTATAAACCACTCTCGAGCCCTCTCAACTAGTGAGGTGGGACTAAAATTTGGCCGCGATGCAGGCAGCATAGGAGCCTTTGGTTCCGGTTGGCAGCACCAACCAGGACTAAAGGGGGGCATTGGAACCGGTTCGTGGCACCAACCGGGACCAATACCCCACCTTTAGTCCCGGTTGGTGCCACCAACCGGGACCAAAGGCTGCCGCTTCCCACCCTTTGGGCTGCTGAAAAGAGGCCTTTGGTCCCGGTTGGTGGCACCAACCGGGACTAAAGGGGGCATTGGTCCCGGTTCGTGCCACAAACCAGGACCAATGCTCTTGATATATATACAACACTTAGCAGTTTTCGACCAAATCCCCTAATTCTCCCCCGACGCCCCCTGCTCCTCCTCGTCGCCATCGCTGCCCGATGCCCCTGCTCCACCTTGTCGTCGCCGCTGCCACCGATGCCGTCAAGCTGCTCGCCTTCGCCGTCACTGCTGCCACCGACGCCGTCAGGCTGCTCGCCTTTGCTGTCGCCGCTGCCCCCTGTGAGCACATACTCTCGCGCCCCTCCCGTCCCGTGTCCCTGCGCGGCTGCCGCGCACCACCCTGTCCTGCGCGGCCACCGCGCCGCCACCCCTGCCCTGCGCGGCCGCCGCGCGCCGCCGCCCCTACCCTACATTTTTCATAGCATTTTTTGTGTTTTTTTGTGTATATGTGTTTGTATGTGTATATATGTGTACATGTTCATAGTATTTTTTTCATAAGTGTATTTTTTTGTTCATTGCATTTTTTTCATATATATAATGTATATATGTATGTGGTAGCTATATGATGAATGGATGTGGCTATCTATGTATGAATATAATGTTCATACCATTTTTTTGTTTATATTTTTTTAATATATGTATTAATTTTTTATTTAGGTTGTTAGTAGATATCGATTTTAGGTTAGTGTAGAGGAAAAAGTAAAATAAGGAAAAGGAAGAAAAGAAGAAGAAGGAAGAAGGAAGAAGAAGAAGAAAAAGAAGGAGAGGAAAAAGGGAAATAAGAAGAGGAAGAAAGGAGAAGAAGAGGAGAGGAAGAAGAGGAGAAATAAATAAGAAGAGGAAAAAAGAAGAAAAAGAAGAGGAGAAGAAGAAAGGAATAGAGGAGTAGAAGAAAAAATAGTATTTTTCTTCTTCTCCTCTATTCCTTTCTTCTTCTCCTCTTTTCTCCTTCTTTTTTTTTGATCTTCTCCTCTGTCGTCGTCGATATACCCCCCTCGGCCCTCTCGCTCGACCAAAACTCTCGAGGACACCCAAACCCTAGAGAAAAAATGATGTTGGTCTCCTACCCCCTCCCACTGCGCCCCTACCCGACAAACTCTCTTGAGGCCACCCAAATTTACCAAGTTAAAAGAGCATTGTCATCGAGGCCACCCCAAACCCTTGAAGCGTTGTGTCGAGGCCACCCCAAACCCTTGAAGCATTGTCTAGGCCACCCCAAACCCTAGAGAAGCAGCGTCGAGGCCACTAACATGATTCCTTATTGTGATTAGCTAGCTAGTTCTACGTTTGCCACTAATATATATCCATCTGTACCATGTTTGAATAATAATTGACATGTTGTAAATATTTGCAGAAACTATGGAGCACTCCCGAGACTAAGCAACAGAAGCGATGTTGGGGGAGATAATCGCAGAAAGAAGTGATGTCGTTGCGTCATTTTTCAACGACACCGTTGGTCAGGAAGAACTGGGTGAAGAAGAGGGCTATGTTCATGATGGCTCCGGCCCATTAATGCCGGTACAAGAAGAGGGCTATGTTCATGATGGCTCCGGTGACCCAATGGAGGTACAAGAAGGAGACCGTGCTGACTACTTTGGTGACCGAACCGAGTCCGGACAGGTATATATATATTAGTTAAGCCCGTGCTGACTAGTTAATTGATGCATTCATTGTTTTGGTATATGTACACATATTAATTAACTCTCGTCTTTATTCCTTTTTCTAGCGCTCCGGATCTAGCACAACTTCGGTAAGGAGACGAGGCCCGAAGAAAAAGTTGAGCTCGGATGAAAAGTTTGAGATCAAAGCAATCGCGCGCGACGGCGAACCGATTGAACCCGTCCGGACAAAGAACGCATTTGCTGCTCAGTGCGGGGTTCTTGTTAGGGACAAGATCCCGATCAACATCCACCAATGGTATAAGCCTAAGGAGGAAGACCCTCAGGTGTCTTACGTCAATGATATGCAAAAAGATGATCTTTGGACTGAGTTGAAGGAAAATTTCACTGTACCGCTAGAGGAGGATCCGGAGAAGCCAGTTAAAGAGCAATTAATCAAGTCTTGTGCTCTTAAGAAGATGGCAGGCCTATTCAGTCGGTGGAGGAAAGAGCTGAAAAAGTTTGTCAACAAAGAAGAGACACCAGAATTCATCGGCAAATATGAGAAGATCAGAGATCACTGGCCCACATTCGTGGCCTACACGACATCAGAAAAGAGTAAGAAGATGTCGGCGACAAACAAGCAAAATGCTGCGAAGAAGAAGTTTCACCATCGCACGGGGTCAGGTGGCTACCTCAAAGCCCGGCCTAAGTGGTCCAAGGCTGAGAATGATCTGCTTGATAAAGGGATCGAACCGGAGACAATGAGATGGCCAGACCGTTGCCGGACTTGGTTCTTCGGGGCTGGCGGAACCTTGGAACCTATATCAGGGAAGTGTCGTTGGACGGACGAGCAACTGAAAACACCAGTCACAAGGCTTCAGCGGTATATCGATGTAGCGCAGCAAGGGATGTTCGTTCCAGACAGGGAGAAGGACGAGCTCACAATGGCCCTCGGGAATCCTGAGCACCCTAGACGGACACGAGGCACGCTAGACTCCATTCCGTGGAAGGTTGGTTTTTCGGACGCAGGGGGTTACAAAACCCACGAGAGGAGGAAGAAACTGGAGTAGAGCCAACTGCAGGCGCTGCACGAAAGGGTAATGGGGCTAGAGGAACGAGAAGCAGATCGCACAAACAACCTGCCGAAGCTTCCCACGAAGCTACCCCGCCATCTCAGCGGAGAAGCAGCGTGGCTTCCACCGAGCTGCTTCAGCCGGAGGATGTCTTGACGGCTCCTGCCAGCTATCCCGTGGATGCTATCAGCAGGCTCAAAATTGCCACCTTATGACGCGATGGATGAATTTGAAGGTCAAGGCGGCTGTTGGCTCTGTTTATCCTACTGAACACGGCGCAACTTTTCACTGCCGGCCGATTCCAGAAGGATATGCTACGGTGATGGTGGATGAAATAACGGAGGGATTTGAGGACCTCCAGCTTGACTACCCTACCGGTGAAGGGGAGACTAGGCTGAGTTCTGCTCTGAAGACTCCATGCCTATGGCAAAAGGAGCTCATCAACCTACCGAACTGGACGCCTCTGCCTCCTCCTCCACCTTCGGCGAGTCCGGGCACTCCGCCTCCTCCACCGCCTCCTCCTCCGGCGAGTGTCAATCAGGGCACTGGGCCTCCTTCTCCGGCGCGTGGCGGCACTCCGCCTCCTTCTCCGCCTGCGCCGGCGCGCCGGAGCAGCCAGCAGCCTCCTCCTTCTCTGGTGCGTGGTGGCACTCCGCCTCCTTCTCCGTCTGCGTCGGCGCACCCGAGCAGCCAGCAGCCTCCTCCTTTTCTGGTGCGTGGTGGCACTCCGCCTCCTTCTCCGCTTACGCCGGCGCGCCCGAGCAGCCAGCAGCCTCCTCCTTCTCCGCCTCATCAGCAAGGGAGGAAGAGACCCGCCGCCGCCCCGGCTGCTCCGGCGCGTCGTAGTCCTTCTCCTCCGCCTCGTAAGCAAGCACGAAAGAAGACAGGCGCAGCAGTCGCTCCGTCTGCTCCGGCGTCTAGCAGTACAGCCAGCACAGGCGGGGGCAATACAGATACGGTCCTTCTCTCAAGCCTCTAGAGAAGTTACCGTAAACTAGTAGAAAAGGGGGGCACTGTTCCCGGTTCGTAAGGGCCTTTAGTCCCGGTTCTTGAACCAGGACTAAAGGGTCGTTACTAATGCCTCCACCCTTTAGTCCCGGTTCTAACGCGAACCGGGACAGATGGGCCTCCACGTGGCCACTGCGAGCAGCCCAGGCAAGGGGGCCTTTGGTCCCGGTTGGTGACATGAACCGGGACCAAAAGGCTTCCACGTGTCAGCAGCTAAGGTTTTTCTTTTTTTAAAAAAAGTGGCTGGTTTAGGGGTTTTGGGGGTTAATTTTAGGTTGGTATTAGCTAGCTAATAGAGAGAAGTGTCCTCTCTTATATCTTCGTCCTTGGTTTACCAACGCTAGCTACTGCTATGTTCATTTCACCCGCTGATATATAATAACTCATGCATGCTCGCATCATACATCATCATATATAATAACAAGTCCTAATAATCATGCATCATCATACAACTTCTACTCGTTATTAATAACAAGTCATACGATCATCATCCTCATAGTCATCGAACCCAACCCTACATAATTGTTCTTAGCACATGAACATCAGTATCAGGTAGGACCTAAACACCCTTAAGGTAAAATAGCATAAAACAATATAGACCCTGACTCTCCATTATGAAGAATGGAGATCATCCTGTCTCCAATTCTTGCGCTTTGCCTCCTTTTGCAAGAAGCTCCTTACGACTGTCCATACATTTTTTCCATTCTTTGATTGTCATGTCTCCACTTCTTTTAGAAATCCGGTATGGACAATTGAGATTCGTAGGACGACCTGGTTGTATGTTCAAAACATCAAGGCGATTGTGCGTATACATCAGATGAGGCACACAATCATTCAGGATTATCTGTTGAAAAACATAGTAATAACATCATAGTTAGCAATGATGTACTAGTTTTAGAAGTATTTAAAAAGATGCAGGGATGTCGTAATAGTAAGAAATCTTACCAGGGTATCTCCATGGTAGTTACCGTAGTTCAACACGTGCACTAGTGGCACGTATTGACCATAATGTTGAGGAGTTCGATTGTAGACATTGTAATTCTCAAGATCAGTACAAAATGCGATCAGATGATTTTTCTCCTTATAAGTTAATTCGGAGCCATCGGTGTAGTGGGTTTTGTCTACCATTTTCCGCACATTCTTTGAAGAATGAAAATAAGCTGTCAATGGAAACAAGCTGTCAACTATTTTGAAATAAACAATATAAATTACTTAATAACTATATTAAGCTCACATGGGGGAAGAATTGGAGGTGTATCCACAAGGACCCAAATGCCCATATTGTCTTGCTGGATTGTAGGATCACCAAGATCCATGGTGACAGGCATACCCTCATCAAAATCATACATCTTGCAAAGTGCTTCCCAATTTTTGTAACCAAAATGGGTTGCAGTCTCAGCATTGTACAGCTTTACTTGAAAATCCACACCATGATGGGTCCTTAGGAGAATTTTTTTGGTTTCCATACTTTCATGGTCTTCAAAACCCATCCTCTCCAAGACATAGCGTCTTGCATAGCATGGGATAAGCTAGTCAAATTGGAAAAGATGAAAAATACACATTAAAATAGTTGAAGTCGTGCTTAATTATGAAAAAAACTATTGTCGTTGTTGTGTACCGTATGAACATCGAAGGTCTCCTCGAGCTTAATGCTGAAGCGCCGATCTTTGTCCAGCTCAATGAACCTGTCGCACATACCTCGGTCGTTGTGGCACCAGTCGCACTCCCCCGGGCGGTTTTCGTCGTCCGAGTATGACATTTCCGGCCTAAGTTCATAATTCAAATATAAAATATATGTACTAAAAAACCTAAATTAGATCATTATTATTAATCACGGGTTGACTATCGGTGATGGTACGTAGCTCCTCCTTTCATTCCTGATTGCATTATTACAACAAATTGTCTAGCACACGGGAATGAAGGAGAAGCTACCCCCACGACGGCGTGGATGATGGAGGGGGCTCCTAGATTTCTGCATAGAGTGCTCTTCAATTTTACCATTCAAAGTAGGAGTACTTTTCCAATATGAGCATTCAATAAGCAAAACCAAATCGTAAAATAAAGTAGTATTCAAATTAGCATGCATTCAATTATAACCAAAAGTACATCATCTCTTGTGTCCGTACATCGTCGAATATTCCTCGAATACTATCATACATATAGCATCGCTAATTAATACAGCTAGAACCATAGTGCCCGACGGGTATCGTCGTGGGTGGTGGACACCCAAAGATACGGAACGATCACATGATCATAGCTCCAGTGAGATCCCTGAAGAACCTGCCAGGTATTGTCGAACTTGCCTTCCAACGCAACCATGTAGCGACGGACGTGCTTATCCTCCTCGTTGACACGGTGGCGTACCACCTCCGCGGTGTCCGGAAGTCTCGGCACCGTCACTAGCCCACCCGACCGCCACCAAACAAGGATCGTGTCAACAACGGGCTGCCTCCTCACCAACCTACGTCCCCAGAAGGTAGCACCTCCCAATACCAGCCCGGCGGAGCCCAGTCCCAAACATGGCCCTAATCAAGCAGGCCTCCACCGCCGAGTCGACGACGACGAGGATGCGGGATAGGCATCGTCGACGTCGATGCGGGAACTACTTCTATATATAGTTAAATAAAGTAGTTTTATTAATTAAATCAACTAGTTCAACTACTAAGCATTTACTATAAATAAATAAAGTAGTACTTATTAATAATAAACTACTTCTATCTATAGTAAAATAAATTGGTTTATTAAATCAACTAGGTAGTTCAACTATATATGAAGCACTTACTATAAGTAAAATAAAGTAGTACTTACTAAAAATAAATTAGTTTAACTATAGTTCTATTATTTTTCTAACTAATTTTCCTATACATACACAATAAATTGACAAAGAAAATACTATGAACAAAAAAATCATAAACATTCTATGAACAAAATTACAACAGAAAAAAATCATAAAAATTCTATGAAAAGAAAAAAATCATAAAAATTTGACATCTAAATTACTTACACAATATGAAAAAAAATTGACATCTAAATTACAACAGAAAAAAATCATAAAAATTTGACATCTAAATTACAACATAAAAAATCATAAAAAAATCTAACACAATATGAACAAATTAATTACACAATATGAAAAAAAATCTAACAGAAAAATCTATGAACTACACATCTAAATTACTACACATCTAACAAAAAAACCAATGAACTACAAAAAAATCTATAAAATATCTAACAAAATCTAACTCAATTAACTACTACTAATATCAAATTAAATTAGTTGCTCACGGTGATGGTGTCGGGGACGGCGGGGTGCGGCATGGGGCGGCGAGGTGCGGCGCGGGGCGGCGCGGCGACGGGCAGGGGCGGGGCGGGCCGGGGCGAGGCGGGGCGGGGCGGCGACGGCGTCGATCGGGGCGGGGCGGGGCGGCGATGGCGACGGCGAACCGGAGACGGACGGGCAGCCTGGCGGTGTCGGGGCGGGGAAGAACGAACTGAACGAAATTTTGGCGAGTGCCAGATATATAGGCAGATCATTGGTCCCGGTTCGTGAGACAAACCGGGACTAATGCGAACTTTAGTCCCGGTTGGTGCCACCAACCAGGACCAAAGGCCTCTTTTCAGCAGCCCAAAGGGTGGGAAGCAGAGACCTTTGGTCCCGGTTGGTGCCGCAAACCGGGACAAAAGAGAGGCATTGGTCCCGGTTGGTGCCAGCAACCGGTACCAATGCACCCCTTTAGCCCCGGTTCGAGCCAGCAACCGGGACTAAAGGCCTTGCGCTGGCATGGTGCAGTGGGATCTTTAGTCCCACCTCGCTAGCTGAGGAGCGGCTGCACCTGTTTATAAGTGCAACTCTGCCCTCCCATTTGAACTCTTCACTATTGCAGGCCTACTGGCCTAAACTTGTGTCTCTGCCTGTGGGCCTGCTGGGCAGTCTGCGGGCCTGAATCCTGGCCCAATATGGTTTCTAGTCGTATTCAGGCCGTGGTGGCCCAGTAGGTGGCAAATTTTTTATTTTTTCCCTTTTTTGTTTCCTTTTTTGCTTTATTTATTTTATGATAATTCTTTTTGCTATTAAAGTTTGTAACAAAATTCTAATCAATTATTATTTTCTTTTATGATAATTCTTTTTTTCTTTTAGTGTTTTGAACAGAATTATAATTACTTATTTATTTTCTTTTATGATAATTCTTTTTGCTATTAAAGTTTGTAACGAAATTTTATATAATTTTAGTTTCAATAATACTATAGGTTTATAAAAGCTTTTTAGTTGATTCCTTCAGTACCAGTTCTAAGGCTGTTATAAAGGCATTTTATTTGGTACAGGTTTTAAGGCGACCTTTTAGTACCGGTTCATGGCATGAACTGGTAAAAGAGTTTTTTAGTTGATTCTTGCTGCAGCTATTTTTTAGTCCCACCTCGCCAAGCGAGAGGCACTCGCAGCGGTTTATAAGCCCTAAGTGCAGAGATGATGCAGAAGACGCTCAATGCTAACCTGCATGTTGCTTAGCTTCAAGCCTTGAGGAATAGGGTAGACTGCACGGAGCTATGTGCAGTGCAGTTTACACTATTCCGAAAGGCTTGAAGCTAATTAACGAGCATTGCGCCTCTTTTTTATTTTTAATGACTTATTACAACTCAGAAATAAATAGAAAAAAATAAATATAGCAGAAAAGAAAAAAACTATATAAAAAACTACTCAACGAGGACCAACCCTTTAGTCCCGGTTGGTGGCACGAACCGGGACTAAAGGGCTGCCTTTGGTCCCGGTTCAAACCACCAACCGGGACCAATGGTGGTGGGCCAGGAGCGAGGCCCATTGGTCCCGGTTCATCCCACCAACCGGGATCAAAAGGTCCAGACAAACCGGGACCAATGGCCCACGTGGCCCGGCCAGCCCCCGGGGCTCACGAACCGGGTCCAATGCCACCATTGGTCCCGGTTCTGGACTGAACCAGGACTAATGGGCTGACCCGACCTGGACCATTGCCCCCTTTTCTACTAGTGGTACGAGAGGACCAAGGAGGAAAATGCGAAGATTGTGCAGGCCGAAGTGGACGACTTCTTTGCCGGGTTGAAAGCAAAGAGACATCCACCTCCAGAGGAGAAGGTAGATCCGGTGAAAGCAAAGCGCACTATCGATGCCCGGAGGAAACCACCAAAGTCTCCGCCGAGCACCAACTATGAGCGCATTACTAAATAGACATATCTCGAAGCGGAGTGGTCGTGAAGTACTGTCAGTGATAAAAGGTTAAAAGAATGAGTAGCTGGGAAAAAAATTGCCCAGCTCGGCGAACAAGCAAAGCAATCGTGCCCCCCGCTCAATGTGTCTAGCAGCAACATCGTCGCTAATGCTCCGGGGACGGTGGCCGGTTATGGAAATCTTGCAGATTACCTACCTGATGATCAACTTCCTGATTTCTTGGAGGTGGACGAACACAGATACGAGTACGGGAAGCCTCTCGTCAAAGATGAAAAATCTCTAACAACTATGATGCGAAGATTCCATAATTGGTACATGAAAACCTGCAGAGAGTCTGGGGGCACGAATGCTTTGTATCTGAATATGAAAGAGGAGCACGACCTTGTTGGGACTGATCTGTTGACTGTTCCATTTGAGGAGTTCTTCGAGTTCTTCAATCAAAAGGCCCTCGATAAATTAACGGTCTTTTGCTACTGTCTGTCAGTACTATTTCTGTCATTAAGTCTCTATATATAGCTCGGCTCTTTCATTGCATGTATTTATAATTAATTATCCTCACTATATTATGCAGATTGAAGATCGTCGAGTGCAAAAAACAAGAAATGTATGATATTGGGTTCATTAACACAAATATCATAGATGAAATTCAGGTTACAAAGCACGCCGAAGAGGCCGAGGCCAACTTGCTACAATCGTTGATCAAAAATCAAAACAAAGATTTAATACTCTTTCCTTACAACTTCCAGTGAGTGTTACTGTTGTGTGCATATTCGGTTTCCCTTATTACTCGAGCGAGGTTATAGTAATGTAATTGATGAGTTATGCATGCGTCACTACAGGAATCAGCTACTTTGCCATCAGCCACGGCGGACGGCAAAGGCACGGATGGCGGACGACAAAGGTCTTTGCCGTCCACCGCGGACGGCAAAAGTGGACGGCAACGTATGGGACGGCAAAGAGCTACATTGCCGTCCGCTTCGGGCGGCTGACGGCAAAGGGTCCTTTGCCATCAGCGGCCGACGGCAAAAAATACTGACGGCAATAATTGTGATGTTACTCCGTTAGGTGGTTAACGGCAAGCCTTTGCCGTCGGCCGCTGACGGCAAACATCGGAAGGCCTTTGCCGTCCGCCGCTGTAGGCAAAGTTTTTTTTCTCTTTGCCGTCAGCCACTGTTGGCAAACTGACCAAATAGGTCAGCCTCCCAGGAAGCACAGTTGCCTGCCACGTGGCCTCTTTGCCGTCGGTGGCTGACGGCAAAGAGCCTGCATATTGGCTCTTTTTTCTGTTTTTTTTTTAATCCAGCAATTTTCACAGCAAATATATATGACATATATAGATATATTTCACACAGCTATTTAACAGCACATAAGTTTCATCGTACATACATATATAGTTCCATCCACTCATACATAGCAAGTTCCATCAAGATAGCAAAGTTGCACATACATATTACAATGCAAAGTTTCATCAAGATAGCAAGTTCCATCGTAGCAAGCTAGAAGAATACTAGAAAAGAATGAAATTAAAAACAAGCACTCCATCATAGCAAGCTAGCTTCCGAGAAGTGAATGAAATCTGCAAAATGGCAAATAAGAAAGTTAGGAAAAGGTGACTAGAAGAAGAAGACTAGAAGAATAAGCACGCCATCGTTTGTGAGGTAACTTAGGTGAAATGGATCGTTTATGAGCTAACTTAGGTAAAATGCATCATTTTAGAGCTAATGTAGGTAAAATGGATCGTTTATGAGCTAACTAAGCTAATTGTGCCGTTTTTTACATAAGTAAGGTAAGTACATGTCATTATTGAGCAAACCTAGTTAACTAAGCATATTATAACTAACTTAGGTCATTTTGGAGGAAACAAAGCTAAGTATAGATTGTTTTAGAGCTAACTTAGGTAAAATGGCTGGTTTTGGAGGTCAGTAAGCTTATTAAGTCATTTTGCAGGAAAAGAAGCTACGTCTAGGTCATTAAGGTAAGCATATTGGATGAAATAAAGCTAAGTCTAGGTCTTTATGCATTTGTTAAGCAAAAAACTAGAGAAACTTACCTTGATCATGGAGGCGTGGGAGCGGGCTGGCTCGGGCCAGTAGCTGGAGAAGGATCGTGTGATGCTTGTGTGGAGTAACGCTGCACCAAAGATCATTTCCAATGTTTCGTTAGCATGATGACACTCAAATGTTAAGACTAGCAAGTAACGTCCATTCAAATTAAACTCACCGTGGTCTCAGGAGCAATCTCTGGATCAATGGCTATGGAGCCACGGGACCTCCCGCCACTAGATATCATCACCTGCTCTGGATTGTAGGGGAACTGGCTCGGGTTAAACTCCTCCCCTTTCCTCGCCTTCCCCTTGACTTGCTTGTAAGAGGTAGTGTGGGCCATGGCATACAGGTCGTACCCCTCTGGCACCTTATCCGTCTTATTGTAGCATGCCTGAAAGAGAGAAACAAAGTAAATTAGTAATTAAAGGGCTCAAGCTAGCATGATGAATGAATTGCATTAATAATGAAGCAAACCACATTACCCAATTCCGCCCGAACTGATATAAGATGGAGCTACCTTGATGGTGTGGCACACCTTCAATTTGGGCACGTTTGTCCTTGGCCTCAGTCGGCTCCCCTTCCATCTTTCAACACCTGCCATGACAAAGAGTAAACGAAATTAGTACAACATAAAAAAAATACCGACATGAATAATAATATGTATATCACTTAAGTGTATCATCATCAAGTACAACATAAAAAAATTGAATACCTGACACTACTAATAATCTCGATCAGTATCATCAATAAATGCATAATCATCATCATCACTATAATCAATGACGGGCTCATACGGTTCAGTGGCATCAACATGTGGAAGGCCACCTTTACGTAATCGGTCAAGCATTGAGAGGTCGTCCGCAGCAGTAACCTCTTCTTGTTCCGGCTCTTCTTGTTCCTCCTCTGGGGTGATGTGGGATTCACTGTCGCTGTCTACTTCAATGTTTTGGGGTGAAGTATACCGGTTCTTGAAACGCTTTTTGGAAAGACGTGTCTCTTGGAAGAATTCTCCTTCATATGTGTCTGGGTTAATGTGAGGTTCATAATCCTCTTCCTTTGGGGGAGATAGTCTAGCACGTGGCGGCACTTCATAAACGACATCCCAACCTTTCAGATTTAGATTAGTTTGGCAGGCCCAGGGTAGATAGAATACTTGGGTCGCCTATTGAGCCATAATATAGACATCAGGAACATCTAAATGGGTGCTTTGGTTGATTTCAACTAGCCCTATATGTTCATGAGTCCTTCTAGTCTCCTTCGGCTGAAACCAATAACATTTGAAGACTACGACATTCGGTGGGTTTTCACCATAGAATAGAAGTTCATAAATTGCTTCAACTCTCCCATAATACTCGGTACCTCCTTCGCCGATAGCAGATACACAACAATTTGTAGACTTTCGGTCGGCCATAGATAGCTCTTTGCCATAGGTACGAAAATGATACCCGTTGATGTCGTATTTGTCAAATGAATGGACCTTATAGTCAAAACCATTAGCAACTTGTCTCAATTCGGCGTCCATAGACTCTAAATTAGCCTACAAGTTTAATATGAAAGGATTGTTGCATTACGCACAAATTAGCGAATGAAATGAAATTGTCTAATAGAATTTACCGTTTGTTTAAACCAAGAGATGAAACCGGGATAGCCGCCTCCTTGTTTTGCGAGAAGCTCATACTCTTCGACGGAATCCTTTTGGATCACCGCTCCATACGAGAATAGGGAGACGTATCGACTGTATGAAATATCCAGGAATAAGAGCAGTTCAAAGGAAATAGAAGTTGCGAAACAATGTACCGAGAACTTACTCGATGTACGGCCGCACTTCTATCAGGTTGTTGAAGATATACAACGAAATGGTCCGCCATTCTTCGTTATCCAAAGATACTGGATTTGAAACACTGGCTGGTGCGAGATTGCCTTTGAATAGGCTGAGGTTCGATCCACCCTTTTTAGGCTCGTCGGCATTGTACCGAGGCTTCGGATTATGCAAATGATGATTTTTGGTTTCATAGTGTGCTGTCACGAAGTTTGCCGCCTCCTCAGTGATGAATGCCTCAGCCATAGACGCTTCAATTCTACGTTTATTTTTACATTTTTCTCGAAGCGTCTTCTGCATCCTCTCAGTTGGGTAGCACCAACGATTTTGCACGGGCCCCCCCAATCTTGCCTCGGTCGGGAGATGCAAAATCAAATGCTGCATTGGATTAAAGAAGCCCGGTGGAAAGATCTTCTCTAACTTGCAGATCAACTCTGGCGCCAACTCTTCCATTTCTTCTAGCATGTCAGGCGATAGTTCTTTCGCACAAAGAACATGGAAGAAATAGCTGAGTTCTGCCAGTATTAGCCATTCATCCTCAGGGATGAAGCCACGCAACATCACCGGCGTTACCCGCTCAATCCATATGTGCCAATCATGACTCTTGAGACCAAATATCTTCAATTTATCAAGACTCGCTCCCCTCTTTAGATTCGCTGCATACCCATCAGGGAACATCAACTGCATTTTCACCCACAAGATAATTTCCCTCATAGCTGGCCTTCCAAGATTGAACCATGCCTTTGGCTTCGTCCAGTTCTGCTTTCCTTTCGGTTCTTTCATGTTTTGTAACGGCCTATCACATAGCGCCTCCAGATCGACTCTAGCATTAGTATTATCCTTTGACTTCCCATCTATGCCGAACAATGTACCAAAAAGTGCCTCGGCGATATTCTTCTCAGTGTGCATCACGTCGATGTTGTGTGGGCAAAGGAGGTCTTTGAAGTAAGGCAGATCCCATAAGCATGTTTTGTGAGTCCAGGCGTGCTCAGAATTATACCCCTTGAAGTACCCTGGACGCTCTGGATCTGGCTCGAGAGCGTTTAACTGATCCATGGTCTGTTGGCCTGTCAACGTAGGTGGTGCAGAGTTTTTTACAACTCTACCTCTGATGAAGTTCTTCTTGTCTTTCCTGAACTTATGGTGAGGATCCAGGAACTGTCTATGCATGTCGAAGCAAGAAAATTTGCGACCGGCCTGAAGCCAACGAAACTCAAGAGCTCCCTTGCATGTGGGGCACGGGAACCTTCCATGCACACACTAGCCAACGAATAGCGCATACGCCGGCAAGTCATGCGTCGAGTACATGTACCAGACACGCATTATGAAGTTTCGTTTGCTATAGGCGTCGTATGTCTTGAACCCATTATCCCAGGCATCTTGCAATTCGTCCTTAAGCGGCTGCATGTACACATTCATATTTTTCCCCGGATAGTTGGGCCCTGGAATTATCAACGTTAGGAAAATGTTCTTTCTTTGCATAATCTGTCCGGGGGGAGATTGAGTGGAAAGACAAATACGGGCCAACAACTGTATTGGGCTGCCGTCATACCAAACACACTGAACCCATCGGTGCTGATGCCGACTCGAGGATGCCTCAGATCTGCCGCTTTGTCAGCATGTAATTCATCAAACTTTTTCCACGCAACACCATCCGATGTGTGTACCATCATCAGATTACCATCTGCATCTAGTTCGGTTCTTTTGCCTGTTTTGTGCCATGTCATCTGTCTAGCCGTCTCTTCGACCATGAAAAGACGTTGAAGTCTTGGTACGATTGGCATATACCGAAGAACACTAATAGGGATTTTGGTTTGTGTCTTCTCACCCATACCGTTGTCTACCACAATATACCTGGAACACTTGCAAATGGGACAATAGTTCAAGTCCGCATAGTCAAGCCTAAATAAGGCACATCCTTTCTCACAGGCATGTATCTTCTCATAGGGCATCTTCAGTGCACGGAGGATTTTGTCTGACTGGTACAGGTTTGTAGGCATTACATGGCCTTTGGGTAGAAAGCGTCCAAATACTGTCATAATTGCGTCATAGCATTCTCTTCCCAAGTTAAACTGAGCCTTCAAAGCCATTACTTGTGAGATGGCATCCAACTGACAAAGCTTAGTGTGCTTGTGGAGCGGACATTTTGAAGACTCCAACATTTCATTGAAGGCCTTTACAGATTCCTCCATCTCCTCGTCCGAATCCCGAGCATCATCATAGTCTTGCACCATGTTTTCCATCCCGGTACCATGCTCGTCGGTGCGACGATGATCCACCTCAGCTCGGTCACGTTGGGCAGACTCACCATGAAATGTCCACACCGTATAATCGGGCGTAAAACCATTCTTCTGCAGGTGTTTACCCATTTCAGCCTCTGTCCTCTTTTCCCAATTGCCGCATCAGAAACAGGGGCACCAAGTTTTCCTCTGGCCATTTGCAAATGCGGCTTGCACAAACCCCTTGGTTTTTGTGAACCATTCAGCGCTCCATTTATTCTGACCAGTGTGACCGGTATACATCCATGCACGATCACTCATCTTGACTTTCAGAGCTACCGGACACACAACAATTATATATATAATTCACCATGTATATATTCATTAGTTGATCTACTTTGTCAATTTTATTACGTCCATGCAACCTACACACTAATAGGTAATGATAGGTCCTAATCCCACCCGAGTATGTGTAGATTGGGTTCATTTTCCCAAGCTATGCTCCGGATCCGACGCAAAATTTCGGAAGCACCTCCCCGCTGTTCTCCTAATACACGTCTCTGCAATAAACAGAGAGGATGTGTACCCGAAGAACAATAGAGGAGGCACTGACGAAATTTATGCGTCGGATCTGGAGCAAAGCATATGGGAAAACGAACCCAATCTACACATACTCGGGCTGTCCATGGGTTGCGTTGGACAATTCGAAAGAATCAAGGTTATAACTATGCAAATGCATGCATATTTATAACTATGACGCTTTCGAACAGGAGACACATATTGGTTAGCATACTGATGATTCAAGACACATATATAGCTAGCTACCAAATTTCATGTCATTTGTGCAAATAATTAATAGGGGAGAAGGACATGTCATTTGTGCTCACCCACGAACGAAGGGGCAGAGCTCGTCAAACGCACGGCGAGGTCGTCGAACACCAAACCTCGCAGCGATGAAACAACTGCACATTTAAATCTACCCGATCAACACAATTATATATGATGTTTTTCATAAAAAAAATCGAAAAATATATGACCTAACTAATAATTCACAAATATATAACCCCGTCGGCCTCTGGAAGGCCAAAGAGCACCTTTTCGGGAGGTTTAGGGGGTCGGGGTGTCATGTCGGTGTCGGGGTGCTGTTTCGGGGTCAGGGTGTCGTGTCGGGGTCGGGGTGTCGGGGTGTGGTGTCGTGGTCTGTGTGTCGGGGTGTGGTGTCGGGGTCGGGGTGTCGGGGTCAAGGTGTCGGGGTCAGGTGTCGGGGTGTGGTGTCGGGGTCGGGGTGTCGGGGTCAGTGGTCGGGGTGTTTCCTTCTATCCTTCTTCTTCTTTCCTTCTCTTCTTCCTCTTATTTCTTCTTCTTTCCTTTCTTCTTCTTCTTCTATCCTTCTTCTTCTTTCCTTTCTTCTTCTTCTTCTTCTTTCCTTTCTTCTTCTTTCCTTTCTTATTCTTCTTCTTCTTTCATCTTTTTTCTACTTCTTTTACTTCTTTTCTTTTCTTCTATTCTTCTTCTTCTACTTCTTCTACTTCTTTTCTTCTTCTTCTTTTTCATCTTTTTTCTACTTCTTTTCTTTTCTTCTTTTTCATCTTTTTTCCACTTCTTCTTCTTTTCTTCTACATATTCTTTTTTCTAACACTAACACTAAACTTTCTTCTTTTCTAACACTAAATCTAACACTAACACTAACACTAACAATTAAACAAGAATTAAACAACAAAAAAAGAAAAACAGAAAAAAAACTCACCAGAGCAGGGGGCGACGCTGGTGCCGGGGTGGTGGGTGGGTGGGGGCGGCGGGGCTCCGGGGCAGTGGGATGGCCGGGCGGCGAGGGCGGGGGCGACGCCGGGCGGGAGGGGCGGGGGTGGGGGCGGGAGGGGCGGGGGCAGCACCGGGCGGCGGGACGGTGGGGGCGGTGGCGGGTGGAGGGGTGGGGGCGGCGGCGGCGCCGGGCGGTGGGGGCGGTGGCGGGGGCGGCGAGGGCGGGGGCGGCGCGGGCGGGGGCGGCGGGGCGGGGCGGAGGAGGTCGAGGGAGAGAGATGAGTAACGGGCGGGGGAGGGGGCTCGGCCATTAGTTAGGTTAGTTAGGGTAGCCTTTGCCGTCTGCCCTCCTTTGCCGTCCGCTTTTGTTCATATTTGCCGTCTGCAGCGGACGGCAAAGCGGGGGGACGTTAAGTATTTTTTAACCAGCTCCTCAGTGGGGGCCCCCTCCCTCTTTGTCGTCAACTAGCGGACGGCAAAGATTCTTTGTCGTCAGCTAGCGGACGGCAAAGAACGGGCTGATGGCAAAGGCCTTCTTTGCCATCAGCCAGTTCTTTGTCGTCTCCTTTCGGGTAGCTGATGGCAAAGAGCTTCTTTGCCGTCTACTAGTAGACGGCAAAGAGCTGGCAGATGGCAAAGTAGCTGATTCTAGTAGTGCGTGCGCAGATTCGACTATGTTCTTCTGGGGATTAAGCTTGAGTGGGGAGTAGTAAACGTCTTAGACTCGAGACGAAAAGATCCTGAAACCTATGCGGACATGAATAATTTGCTCAACAAGTAAGTTCAATCGATCATTATCGCACCATATCGGCAACGTTTTGTTCATTTCCTGATATCTCAAGTAATAATAATTATTTTCTTTGTCTTGCAGGGTTTGGAAACAGTTTACCGCAGAAGTTCCGGGACTGCCGAAGGAGCTGCGATATACATACCCGAAAGTAAGTACTACTAGCTAGCTAGTTGCGCGCATCTCCCGTTGATTCTATAGTTGTACTTTCATCAATGCCATTTATAATGCTTCATTATCAGTTTGATTAACCTCTATTTCTCGTAAAGTCCTTGTGGCAGGAACAAGGGAATGATTTCTGTGGATACTACGTGTGCGAGTTCATCTACAACGCGACTTTGAAAAATAAGCGGGGCTACTCTAAAAGACAATATGAAGTGCTTAAGCAATAATATTCACAATTTCATTTTATTACACCATCATTTCTGTTGAGTTTCATTCATATATGTATTAACCCCCTTCTTCAAATTAGACGTGGCAGATGCGGGATGAACTCCTAGAACAAGATCGCATGAAAGCAATTCAAGAGGAATTGGCGGGATTCTTTCTTGACCACGTCATCAATAAAGCCGGAGAATATCATGTGGAAATTGATTTCAATTGCTAGGGGATTGTAAGAGATCTTACATATTGTATATGTATGTAGCCAGTAGCGCCGGATAGATAATACCAAAACATGTTGTTCGACCAATCTCTCGGAGAAGGAGAGGTCGATCGATCACTTCTCTCGGTATGCATGACGAATTTCTGTACTTAATGGTTCCCTTCATTTTCTTACTAGCTAGCGTGTCGAGGGCCTCTCTATGTACAGTACGTAGCGTCGACCAAGCATGGACATAAGAGAGGACACTTCTCTCTATTAATTAGCTAGCTAACACAATATATGAACCACCTAAATTAACCCCCCAAAACCCCCAAACCCACCCACCCCTTTCAAAAAAAACAAAAACCACGGCCACTGAAATGCTGACGCATGGATGCCTTTTGGTCCTGGTTGGTGCCACCAACCGGGACCAAAGGCCCTCCTATCTGGGCTCGGCGCACCGGCCACGTGGAGGCACATCTTTCCCGGTTTGTGTTAGAACCGGGACTAAAGGGGGGAGGCATTAGTAACGACCCTTTAGTCCCGGTTCAAGAACCGGGACTAAAGGCCCTTACGAATCGGGACAAATGCCCCCTTTTCTACTAGTGCCTTGTAGATCGCGAGCGGAAGCGTTCAAGAGAACGGGGTTGATGGAGTCGTACTCGTGGTGATCCAAATCACCGATGATCCTAGCGCCGAACGGAAGGCACCTCCGCGTTCAACACGCGTACGATTGGGAGAGACGTCTCCTCCTTCTTGATCCAGCAAGGGGAAGGAGAGGTTGATGGAGATCCAGCAGCACGACGGCGTGGTGGTGGAAGTAGCGGGGAATCTCGGCAGGGCTTCGCCAAGCTCAGCGAGAGGGAGAGGTGTTGCGGGGGGAGAGGGAGGCGCCAGGGGCTTGGGTGCACAGCCCTCCCTCCCCCCTCTTTATATAGGGGCCCTGGGGGGGCGCCGGCCCCCTAGAGATCCAATCTCAAGGGGGGCGGCCAAAGGGAGAAACTTGCCCCCCAAGTCAGGTTGGGCGCCCCCACCCCCAGGGTTTCCAACCCTAGGCGCAGGGGGAGGCCCAAGGGGGTTGCACCAACCCACCAGGGGCTGGTTACCTTCCCACTTCAGACCATGGGGCCCTCCGGAATAGGTGGCCCCACCCGGTGGACCCCCCGGGACCATTCCGGTGGTCCCAGTACAATACCGGTGACCCCCGAAACTTTTCCGATAGCCGAAACTGGACTTCCTATATATAAACCTTCACCTCCGGACCATTCCGGAACTCCTCGTGACGTCCGGAATCTCATACGGGACTCCGAACAACTTTCGGGTTACCGCATACTAATATCACTACAACCCTAGTGTCACCGAACCTTAAGTGTGTAGACCCTACGGGTTCGGGAATCACGTAGACATGACCGAGACAGCTCTCCGGCCAATAACCAACAGCGGAATCTGGATACCCATGTTGGCTCCCACATGTTCCATGATGATGTCATCGAATGAACCATGATGTCGAGGATTCAAGTAATCCCGCATACAATTCCCTTTGTCAATCGGCACGTTACTTGCCCGAGATTCGATCGTTGGTATCCCAATACCTCGTTCAATCTCATTACCGGCAAGTCACTTTACTCGTACTGTAATGCATGATCCCGTGACCAACCACTTGGTCACATTGAGCTCATTATGATGATGCATTACCGAGTGGGCCCAGAGATACCTCTCCGTCATACGGAGTGACAAATCCCAGTCTCGATCCGTGTCAACCCAACAGGCAATTTCGGAGATACCTGTAGTATACCTTTATAGCCACCCAGTTACATTGTGACGTTTGGTACACCCAAAGCACTCCTACAGTATCCGGGAGTTACACGATCTCATGGTCTAAGGAAATGATACTTGACATTAGAAAAGCTCTAGCAAACGAACTACACGATCTTGTGCTATGCTTAGGATTGTGTCTTGTCCATCACATCATTCTCCTAATGATGTGATCCCGTTATCAATGAGATCTAATGTCCATAGTCAGGAAACCATGACTATCTGTTGATCAACGAGCTAGTCAACTAGAGGCTCACTAGGGACATGTTGTGGTCTATGTATTCACACATGTATTATGATTTCCGGATAACACAATTATAGCATGAATAATGGACAATTACCATGAACAAGGAAATATAATAATCATTTTATTATTGCCTCTAGGGCATATTTCCAACATATTGGCATGGAACAATCAAAAATTATAGATACGACGAGACGTATCACCCACACCATCAGGTGAAAAGTCAAGATTTTCTTCCCTGATTCGCCTCCCGCCCCCTGCGCCCTTGACCGCCACTAGCTATATCCCGGCGCCGCCCGTCGCCCTTCACCGCTAGATAGCCAATCCCCGCCGAAAAAATAGCAGAGGTTCGTCATAGCAGCCCCTCCAACAGCAGCTGGGCGTTTCCGGTCGCGGAGGGGCAGTTTAGTGGCGGGTACACGCCCACCGGGCGCAAGGTGTTCGGCAATTTGCCTGCCTCGGCGATGGACTCGGATGACGAGGAAGCGCTCGCCGCGCTGCTGGAGGAGGAAGTCGAGACCGACGTCCAGGAAGAAGAGCATCTCATGGTGCTCGCCGCCCTCGCCCAGCTGCTGGCGAGCAATGAAAACCCGTGGTGAGGTGGCTTGGCGCCGGGGTGGGTGAAAGCAAAGAACCGGCATCGTCCGAAAGCTACTGCATGCTCTACTCCGACTACTTCGCCGATGCTCCACTTCACGGCGACAAAACATTTCGGCGCCGTTATCGGATGAGCCAAAAGCTCTTCCTCGGGATTGTGAATTCCATCCGGGAGTTCGACAGCTACTTCAAGTGCAAGATGGATTGCACCGACAAACTTGGATTCACCTCGATCCAGAGGTGCACGACAGCGATGAGGATGCTTGCATACGGAGCTCCCGGTGATTCACTTGACGACTATAGGCGCATGGCCGAGTCCACCAGCATAGAGTGTTTCTACAAGTTCTGTCGGGCAGTGGTGGCAGTGTTTGGACCGCAATACTTGAGAACACCCAATGCGGAAGACACTGCTTGGATCCTAGCACAGAATGCAGCAAGAGGATTTCCTAGGATGCTTGGAAGCATCGACTGCATGCATTGGAAATGGAAGAATTGCCCATTTGTTTGGCAGGGGATGTACAAAGGCGCCAAAGGTGATTGTAGTGTGGTACTTGAGGCGGTGGCCACACAGGACCTCTGGATTTGGCACTCCTTCTTTGGTATGCCAAGAACTCACAATGACATCAACATGCTGCAGTGCTCTCCTGTCTTTGCCAAGCTTGTTGAAGGTCATTCTCCTCCGGTGAACTTTGAGATCAATGAGCGACACTACAACAAGGGGTACTACCTAGCTGATGGCATCTATCCCAGATGGTCTACATTTGTGAAGACTATCTCAAACGTTGTGCCAGGAGGCAAGAAGTCCCACTTTGTCAAGGTGCAGGAGGCTTGCCGGAAGGATGTCGAGCGAGCATTTGGTGTGCTCCAATCTCGATTTGCTGTTGTCCGGTACCCTGCTCAAACCTGGTCGAAAGATCAAATGTGGGAGATCATGACTTGCTATGTCATCTTGCACAACATGATCATCGAGCGAGCAAGAAGACCCAGTGTTTGACACTGAACCATACTACAGGCAGGGTCCTCTAGCCGAAGTTCATCACCAGCTACCGGCAACCTGGACTGCCTACCTCAGTATGCGTCAGGAGATCCGAGACCCACAGGTGCATCATCAGCTGCAGCATGATCTGGTGGAGCACCTATGGAGGCTCAAGGACGATGCCGGGCGCGACGTCTGATGAAATATGAGTTTTTATTTGTTAAAATATATAATTTGTATTGAACTATTTGTTGAAACATTTGATTTTTCTGTGATGAACTATGTGATAAAAAATATTTATGTTCATAATTCAACGCCAAGCCACGCGGGATATGGGTCTATTCTCGCCCATATGGGCCGTTTATTCGCAGAAAGAGGGCAGAGAAGTGGGCCAATATCGACGCCTGGGGGCGACCTGGGGCGACGGCTGGACGCAAAACCGCCCCAGCTCCGATTGTATCGCCGGCTCGCCCCAGGGACGATTTTTATGCGTTCTGGGGGGCCAACGGCCAAAGATGCTCTTATTAGGGATCGATTAGAGTTGCCCTGAGTGACTCCCACTGTTACTAGCCTGAAGGAGCCGGTCGTACGCCATTGCTATCCAGTTGAAGAAATGCCACAGCAGACAGTACTACTCGCTGACTGACACGAGGAGTGTAACTAAATGAGTGGATTGATGATACTCCTACACTAGTACTGCTAGGCATAGTCGGAGTCAGAGGCAGAGCCATTTACTGCGGGGGTGTTTGGTTCAGGGATTTTTTAGTCCCAGAGACTAGAAAAAGTCCCTAAAAAGTCTCTAGGAACCAAACGGGAAGGACTTTTTCTACAAGGACTAGAAAAAGACTTTACTAGAGAGTCTTTTTTTATTAGTCCCTGGGACTAGAAAAAGTCCTAGGACTTCTGAACCAAACACCCCCTGAAGACGCTTTGTCGACTTTTGCACTACACACAGGTAATTACTGTTGGCTTAAAGTCCATTTCCTCCAGCTGGAGTACTAGTAGTACTACGTAGCGGTACTCCTACAGGCTACAGTCCTAGTACGACTCCGCCTCGTTCCTTTCAGGACGACCAACATTGCATTTCCAGCCTGTGAGCGGTACACGCGCAACTTGGCCTGAGCCTGACAGAGCATCGACTGTGGCACTGCCCATTGTTCATGCCCCGCACCGTCGTACGTGCGCCCATATGGCTGGGTGGCAAATTTGACAAATTTGACCTGTGGATGAAATCAAATTACAGAATGAACTGCCCGTGAAACTATTTCACGCGGCTGACTTTTTTGTGTGACGCCCGACACGAAGGCGCCACACTACACTGTGCAACGCCTCATAGATAGACGCTACACGCCTGGCAGCGTTGCACCCCAGACTGCTTAAAAATTGTTAAGTCAATGTGCAGAGCCTAAGAGCTAGACGCTGCACTATATAGTGTGGCGCCTAGCTCTCAGGCGCTGCACTAGTGGTTGCACTATAAAATGAAGCAACCACTAGTGCAACGCCTATAAGCTAGGCGCTACACTGTATAGTGTGGCGCCTAGCTCTCAGGCGCTGCACACTGACTTAATAATTTTCGGATCACACGGGTGCGACACTGGCCAGGCATGTAGCGCCTATCTGTGAGGCGTTGCATAGTGTAGTGGGGCGCCTTCGTGTCGGGCGTCACACAAAAAGGTCAGCCGTGTGAAATAGTTTCACGGACAGTTCATTCTGTGATTTGATGTCATCCATAGGTTAAATTTGTCAATTTTGCCTGGCTGCATCCATGAATCACTCACCCAGCGGCCGATGCAGATAGATTTACTACCTGCTCCACTATTGCTCACATTCAGATCCAGTGCAGTGGTGCTCCTTTTGAATTGGGACGCTGTTTTCTCACTTCTTCAGTGGCAGTGTGGCACTTACTAGTATGTAGTCTGGTCTGGTAGCAGCACATTAAATGCAGCGTAACGAAATCTTGGTGGGTTAACCTACTAATCACCATCTTTTTATTAGCCCCACTTATTATTAGCCTCCAAGTTAGCCCTGCTCGAGTGCTCAACACCTGCACTGGTCACACTGATTTGATCGAGCCTCTGGTGATTTTGTTTGGACTCCAAAGGCAGGGCTGCGACGACACGTTGTCCCATCGCTTTACGTGGATGTCGTCTAAAGAGAAGCTTCTTTTGATGCACGAGAATTTCTGTCGCCGTTGGCTTCCGGCCAGCGTATGTCCCGAGAGCACATCAAATATGCGATCCAAGTGAGCTGATGTACTCACTGTCACAGTGTTACTGCGTGTTGGACGTGCATCCGATTAGTGAGTGGCAAATCCTTGGTTGGATCCCATCAGAGCGACCTTCGATTAGGTAACGAAATCTAGCGTGGACACCACCGCCTCCCTCGTGCATGCTTCTAGAAACACCACCAAATACTGTCCATGCCAACAAAGATGCTACCTACACTTAACACTTTGCTTTCCCGCCCCGCTCTCTCCTCTGGCACGCACGATGATCCGATCCATGATCGGATAAAAGAGGCCGATAAAAGCGCACACTAGTGCAGAACCGGCCTTTTGTGCCGGTTCGTGAAGGCCTTTAGTGCCGGTTCATGAACCGGCACTAAAGAGTGGGGACTAAAGGTCCCCCCCCCTTTAGTACCGGTTCGTCACGAACCGGCGCTAAAGTGCCAACACGTGGCACGAGCCAGGCCCGTTTGCGTGTAGGGCATTAGTACCGGTTGGTAACACCAACCGGTACTAAATGTTTGGGTGTTTTTTTTTGTTTTTTCTTTAATTTTGTGTTTTCAATTTAATTTAGTGATTGTTTTACATTATAATGAGTTGTTAAATCATTAGGTGAAAGTACCGCGGATTAGTTTCGACTAGATGCATTAGATAGCTCTAGCTAAGTGATCAAGTATATGCCATATCCATATTAATTATACTTGATCAACTATAATATATACAGATATGGCATATACTTGATCACTTAGGTAGGATCCATCCAGCTAAAACTAATCATCGTCATCATGTTAATCATCATAGTCATGCATCGCTAGCTATATATCTAATCACCACCAGCACTACTAGCTTAAAGAAGAAACATTCACTTTGTACCAGAAGCAAAAATATCATCGAGTTCAACATGATTGTCATGATATTATAAGCATTCATATATAACACCACAAAAGCAAATCACTTAAGTTCAGAACGAAGAACACCGACATGAAAGGACAAGTACTAAGAGCAGCATGAACTAGCTAAATCACTCCTGCTAGCTACTCTCTCTGGTAAAATAGCATAGAACATGTATAACTCTCCTGATTCATCAAACTGGAGCATGCCGATGAACCTATCTCCTAATCGTGGGTTGCGCTTCTCATTGCTACCCCCTATTACTTCTCTGCGATCGTTAACAATTTTCTTCCAATCTTTCACTATTAAGCATTCATCGCTTCTGGAAATCCTGAATGCATTAATGTGCAATGCAGGATATCTTGGCCGTAAGCTAACAATTGACATGCGACCTTTAGTCTCGATCCCATGAGGCACAACTATCATCGGGAGTCCCTGTTGAAGAACATCGTATAGTATTTAATTAATATACTTAGCAATGATAGTTTCGCAGAAAAATTATGTATGCAAAAGATGCACTGAGGATAAATAGTAAAAATCTTACCATCATTCCTAAATAGATGTGACCGTAGTTCAATACCATCACTATTGGTCGCACATTTTGAGTACAAATATTTCTAAGTGCAGGAAGAAAATTTGTCTTGACAGTATGAAGATCCTCAAGCCATGAAACATAATGACTTATCTCCTCGCAGTTTAGTTCAGCTCCGGGACAGTAGTAAGTCCTGTCTACCAAGCGCCGGACATGTTTGGTTGAATGGAGATAAAATGTCAATAGAAATTAGTTGTCAATTATTTTTGAATAAGCAATATCAAAGACAAAAATATAGTTGAGAAGAACTCACATAATGGTAGAACTGGAGGCGTCTGCACATCGACCCATATGTCTCTATTACCTTCAATATCATCTTTCGGACGAATATCAAAGGTGATAATCATATCAGGCTCAAATGCATAAGCCTTGCATAGTACTTGCCAAGTTTTGCATTCAAAATAGGTGTATGTGTGTGTGTATTGTATACTTTGACGTTGAAAGTATAACCATCATGCTCAGTTTTCAGGTAAACTCTCTTTACCTCCATAGTTTCCATAACTTTGTAACCTATCTTATCCAAGACTAAAATTCTTGCATGGCAGGGGATGCGCTAGTAGAATAGTGAAAATTAAAAATTACAAGTCAGGCAAATGAAGCATATATATATATATATAAGTCATGCTTAATTACGAAAACAGATTTGTCATTGTGACTTACTGTATCGAATTCGAAGGTCTCATCCAGCTTGATGCTGAATCCTACCATCAACAAGGAAATATCTATCGCACTGGCCGCGCTGGTCTTCACAGTATTCGCACATAATGAAATTTTTTCCGTCGTCAGACGACATTTCCTATGTTCATATTAGGCGAAACATTAAACACTTACTAATTCAATTAATTCAACTATTTCTATTAATTCAACTAAGCATTCACTAAAAATAAACTAGTTATATTAATTCAAAAAGTTCAACTAAGCATTTACTAAAAATAAACTAGTTCGATCTATATATTAATTCAACTAGTTCAACTAAACATTAACATTTCTAATTCATCTAACATTAACATTTCTAACATTCTAAAAATAAACTAGTTATATTAATTCAAAAAGTTCAACTAAGCATTTACAAAAAATAAACTAGTTCGATCGATCTATATATTAATTCAACTAGTTCAACTAAACATTTACTAAAAATAAACTAGTTATATTAATTCAGAAAGTTCAACTAAGCATTAATATTTACTAAAAATAAACTAGTTCGATCTATATATTAATTCAACTAGTTCAACTAAACATTAACATTTCTTTTTCGAGAGTACGCAAATTGCGTACCTTAACTTTATAGAAGGCAGAGGGTTAATTACAAGAATTACACGGGTGGCAATCCCACATTGGGAGCAAACCCAAACTCCACTCCACTCCACACTCTAAGCAACTACTCGGCAAGCTGCTGAACTCCTCTCCTTCGGGCCGCAATCCAAAGTCGTAGCTCTCGAGCAATAATGTCCGCAGCTCCCCACTCGTTGGCATTGTTGGAGTGCGAGAACACTCTGCCGTTTCTTTGCTTCCAGAGGTTCCAGCATATCAAGATGATGAGCGCGTCGAATCCCTTACGGTGCGGTTTGATGATGCGTTTCCTGGATATAGACCACCATGCCTCCAAGCGATCTTGCTGTGTTGGTAGTATAGAAAGCTCAATGCCTAGCCGCCTGAAGCAAATGAACCAGACTTGGCGGGCATAGACGCATTGCAGCAAGATGTGATCCACTGTGTCCTCTTCTTGCTCATAAAGGAAACATGGCGAGCTATGTTCTTGAAGGCCATGCCTTTGCCTCCTATCGGATGTCCACACACGGTATTGCAGCGCCAGCCAGATGAAGATCTTGCAGGTCAGCAGCGCCCAACATTTCCATATTGCCGAAGAGCATTGAAATCTGATGCCTCCTTCGCATAGCATCTTATAGGCGGTGCGGGCAGAGTAGATACCATTGGAGCTCCATTGCCAAATAGGTTTGTCTTCAGAGTCAGGGTCCAGGTTCATACCAATGACCAGATCCCAAAGCCGGATGAATTGCACCAGGGCATCCGTGCTCATATCCCCAACAATGTCAGCAGTCCATGCATGAAGATGTAGAGCATCCTTAACCGTTCTCCTGTTGGCGATTTGTGTCTTGATCATGGCTCTAATCATCGGCGCCACCTCAGCGATGGAGCTTCCATTAATCCATCTGTCCTTCCAGAACAGTACACGTCTCCCATTGCCAACCTCCCATTTGACCAAACTGTTAAACGCCATGGTCACCTGTTTGTCGGGCATGAGGTTCAGTCCTTGCCATGGCCGGAGATCGTCCGTGTGCTTGAGCCATTCCCAACGCAACCGGAGCGCGATCCCTTGCTTGAAAAGATTCAGCACGCCGAGGCTTCCTAGGTACTTTGGTCTGCACACACGCTCCCATGCGACAAGGCACTTGCCACCATGGACCTCCTCCGTCCCAGCCCAAAAGAACTTTCTGCAGCCTTTGTCGATTTTTTTCTAATGCCCACTTAGGAGCCTCCGCGACGATCAGGTGGTGAGTAGGCCGCGCTCGAACCACGTGATTGA